>NC_092818.1:50717545-51051712 GCF_023375885.2 Dermacentor andersoni
ACCACAACGACGGCAAAGGTCTTCCCGTCACTGTACTCCGCTAACCTCCTGTGTAGCCAAGCTCATGGAACACGTCATACAGACTAGGCTCAACGATTACTTGGAAAGTAAGGAACTCTACCCAGACAGCATGATTGGTTTCAGACAACAACTGTCCACAACTGACGTCATGCTACAACTCAAAGAACAAGTATTGGAACGGAAGACTAGCGACTCGAGAGTCATAGTCGGACTGGACGTCAGCAAAGCATTTGACAACGTCAAACACAGAGCGATCCTGTCACACCTCAGTCACCTAAATGTTGGCAGCAAGCTATACAACTATATCAAAAGCTTCCTCACGGACCGAACGGTGAACATAGAAATCGGGGGCACAATAAGAAAAAACATTAAGCTAGGCAACAAGGGAACACCGCAGGGATCAGTGCTCTCCCCTACCTTGTTCAATATTGCAATGATCGGGCTGCCAGCACGACTCAGAAAGATAGAAGGCCTCTGCCACACACTCTATGCTGACGACCTCACCCTTTGGGTCGACAGAGGGGGGAGCGATGGCCAAATAGAAGGCACCCTACAAAGGGCAATATGGGAAACGGAATGCTATCTGAGACCCATAGGGCTAAAATGCTCGCCGGAAAAATCGGAGATGCTCATCATGGGCAAGCAGCAGGTCAATATCCAGCTCCTGGTCAACAACACCCCGGTACCAAGGGTGGACAAGATCAGGATACTGGGTATGTGGATACAACAAAATGGGAAAAACACCGAAACAATTAACCGACTAGCCGCCACGACCAACCAAACATGCAGGCTTCTCAGGAGGATAGCAAACAAAAACGCGGGGATGAAAGAGGCAAACCTACTTCGGCTCGTTCATTCTTTCATCATTAGCAGAATCACCTACGCTATCCCGTACTTAAAAACAACTAAAGCAGAGAGAGACAAGGTAGACATTCTCATCAGGAAAGGTGTCAAAACAGCACTAGGTTTACCAGCATGCACATCAACCGAGATGATTCTGAACCTAGGAGTGTCGAACACCCTAGAGGAAATGTGCGAGGCGAAACTCACGGCACAATATATCAGACTAACTGGCAGCAAAACGGGCCGATCCATCCTCAGAAACCTGGGCTATCAAAACCCAGAATCACGTGATAGGATAACCGTCATCCCCAAAGAAATTGCTAACAAGTTAAGAATAACCCCTATCCCAAGAAACATGCACCCCATACACAACAAGGAACGCAGGAGAAGCAGGGTCCAAAGACTCCAAGGCTCCCTCCTCCAAACACAAGGGGTAGTGTACACCGATGCGGCAGAATACCCAGAGGGGCATTATGCTGCAGTAGTAGTGAGCGACAAAGGCGCGCTAGTCTCTAGCTGTAGCGTACGACACTCTTCACCAGATGAGGCAGAGATGGCGGCGATTGCCCTGGCAATCACACACCCATCAACTAGAATAGTCATCACCGATTCTAAAACTGCAATCAAAGCCTATGACAAAGGTAAGGTTTCCAAAGAGGCCGGCAAAATCCTGCAAGCAGGCAAGGAGAACGTACCTAACGACCTAATTAGGATAATATGGGCACCCGCTCATAGTGGACTCACAGGGAACGAGATCGCCAATGAGGTCGCCCGAGGACTCACACACCGGGCCCCAGCGCAGGCGGATTACTTCCTGTCCAAAAAGCGAGAGTTAACCACATACAGAGAAATTCTAGAACACTACAGAATGGGGAGGAGAACTCTGCCTCCCCCCCATAGATCTCTCACAAAGCAGGAAGAGGTAATATGGCGAAAACTGCAGACAGGTACCTTCCCAAACCCGTATATTCTGCACAAATGGCATCCTGAGGTGCACTCTCCAAAATGTAAAAACTGTGAAGGCACAGCAACGCTAAATCACATGCTTTGGGCTTGCCCAGCACTAAACGGCCTACATGGAAACAGAGAGTCATGGGAATCCTCGTTCCATAGCCAGGAAGAGCAAGCCCAAAAACAGGCCATCCGTCAAGCCCAGGCCGCCGCCGGAAGCCAACTGATTCCGGCCGACGTCTAGGGGGGAGGTAGACGGTGATAGGGAGAGCTGCGTCTCACCCGATCACCCATACTCTCTGACGGGTGTAAATAAAGTGCTATCTCTCTCTCTCTCCGCAGCGTCTACGAAGCTTGCGCTAATGTCGTGTCGCTTGATCTGTTTGAGGATGGCGGCTGCTCTGGCCTTGCGTCTGCCCTCGTTGTGGACGGGATGGACGTTTCGGGGCACAGGGGCGACTTCGAACTTGTCTCGAATGCACCTAGGGATCGGGGTACTGACCATCGGGAATCCCGCAGGGTGGTAACCCAGCTCTTCGAGGATGCGTTTACCTGCTGCTGTGGTGCCCAGGCGAGTGAGTTGCGCGCGTTCTTGGGCTTCGGCAATCTCCTCGGCGGTGTTATGTACCCCCAGCTTCAAGAGATCCTCGGTATGGGTCCTGATGGGTAGCCCGAGAGCCCTCTTGACTATTTTGCGGATAAGAACATTGAGCTTGTCTCGCTCCGCTCTGAGCCAGTTGTGCATAGAAATCGTGTACGTGAGGTGGCAGAGTACGAAGGCATTGATCAGCCTGAGAAGATTGCTTTCCTTCATGCCCCGATGCCGGTTTGCGATTCTGCGAACGAGGCGGAAAGCGTTGTCCGTCTTCGCGATAATCTTGCGGAGAGCAGTTCCGTTTCCGCCGTTGTATTCGACAAACATGCCCAGGACCCGAATAACGTCGACCCTGGGTATCACCCCCCCGTCACAAGTGCGAAGTCTGATGCTGCTTTCAGAGACTGGCTTCCAATCTTTGGGTCTGCCTCCCTTCTCTTTTCTGTAAAGTAGCAGCTCCGACTTGGCGGGGGAGCATCGAAGTCCGGTGGGGCGGAGATACTCCTCGATCACGTCAATCGCCTCCTGCATGGCTTCTTCGACTCTGCCCTCGCAGCCGCGGGAGCACCATATGGTGATGTCATCGGCGTAAATGGTGTGCTTGACGTTCTCGACGCGCGCCAACCTCTCGGAAAGACCAATCATACAGATGTTAAACAATGTTGGGGAGATGACGGCGCCCTGAGGAGTGCCCCGCCCTCCGAGGGGCACATCTTCGGAGCGGAAGTCTCCAATGCGAAGCTTGGCCTTCCTGTCAGTCAGAAAAGAGCTGACGTAGTTGTGGAATCTGGAACCCAGACCCAGGTCTGAAATGGTCTTGACGATGAAGGTGTGGAGCACGTTGTCGAAAGCCTTCTCGAGGTCCAGACCCAGCAGAGCCTTGACGTCTCTGGAACGGCCATCCACAATCTGATGCTTGATTAGTTTCATGGCATCCTGCGTTGAGAGTCCGGCGCGGAAGCCGATCATGTTGTACGTGTAAACCTCGTTGTCTTCGAGGTACCCGTTAAGCCTGTTGAGGACGACGCGCTCCATGACCTTGCCGACGCAGGAGGTTAGAGAAATCGGCCTGAGGTTCTCGATGTTCGGGGCCTTGCCGGGCTTGGGAATGAGCACCGTGCAGGCCATCTTCCATTCTGCAGGAACAACGCCGCTATTCCAGGACTCGTTGATTTTGTCGGTCAGGAAGACGATCGACGTGTCCTCGAGGTTTCTCAACATTCTGTTGGTGACTCCGTCTGGACCCGGCGCAGACTTGCGGTTGAGCGCGAAGATGGCCTGTCTAACCTCGGCAATGGAGAAGTCTTCGTCGAGCTCGGGGCGTGGAGGGCCTCGGTAGTCTGGGAGTTGGGTCACTGGATCTCCGTCGCGACGGACGGGCAAGTACCTCTGTACCAGTTTTGCGACGAGCTCATCGACCGTGTGAAACCTGGTGGCCTCGTGTAGGGCCCTGGCCAACGTATGCCTCTGATTTGACTTTGAGCCGCTTTCGTCGAGAAGGTGCTTCAGCATACCCCAGGATTTGCCGTTGCGCATCTGTCCGTCGATGGATTCGCAGAGCTCGTCCCACTGCTGCTGGCATAGCGCCTTGCAGTGGTCATCGATGACCTTGTTGAGCTCCGAGATCTTTTTTCGGAGTCTGCGATTGAGCCTTTGACCCTTCCATCGGCGGAGCAGGGCGTTCTTGGCCTCGATCAGGTGGGCAAGTCTGCTGTCCATCCGCTCGACGTCGAGATCGGTTTCCACTTTCTTGGTAGCCGCGGAAGCGTCGTTCCGGACGCCTTCACACCATTCTTCGAGGGTGGCGGGTGCCCTGGCTCTGCTGGGTTCTTCGCGAATCTTGCGAAAGTGGTCCCAATCGATGAACGTGAATTCCTTGATCCTACTCCGAGACACCTTGAAGTTGGTCTCGAGAATGTAGTGGTCGCTGCCGAACTCCATGGCGGTGTTCTCCCAGCCCACGTCCTCAACGTTCCTGACGAACGCTAGGTCAGGTGTCGAGTCCCGGGTGACGGAGTTGCCGATGCGAGTAGGAAAATTCTTGTCAGTGACCAGAGTGAGGTCCATCTCGTTGGCGTCTTGCCACAGGTTGCGCCCCTTGGTAGTGTCGTAGACGTAACCCCAGATGCCGTACGGTGCGTTGAAGTCACCGACGACGACCAAGGGTCGAGGGCCGGCCAAGTCGGTCGCTTTCTTGAGGATGGTCTTGAACTGCTGGCGCGAGTCCCTGGGGTTGCTGTAGATATTGAGGACGAACACGCTGTTTCTGCGCTGATTCTGGTGTGGTACGTCGAGCAGGATCTCAACCATGACATATTCAATTCTACCACACCCCAGCTTGAGGTCGTGGCTGAGATGAGTCAGCCTTTTATCAATCAAGGTGCAAATCCCTCGCCCCCCGGGCAGGCCCGACACGGCCCTGTAGCCCTGGAGCGAGGCGGCGGAGACTAATGTTTCCTGGAGAGCAATGACTTGAGGTTTGACAGCGAAGGACCTGAAGAACTGCTGCAGAGGGGCTTTTTTGTTAGAATATCCCCTGCAGTTCCATTGGCAAATGCGAAAACTTTCTTTGGACCTATCCATTATGGCGGACCGGATGGACTACCACCTAACGGGGCAGTTAGGGCTGTGCAAAGACTGGGACCTCCTGACGCCGCCCTGGTTGGATATTGAAGTCTAGCTTCCTTTAGTATGGCGGGAACGGTGAGCGGTTGTACGACGGAGGCGGGTGTAGCCATTCGCGCCTCAATGGCGTCTATGCGATCAGCGAGAGCTCCGAGGCCCCTGTTGGGGTCTCCGAGTGCAACCTGAATTTGACGAACGTTATCGGTGAGACAATTGACGCTAGCAGTGACCTGTTTGAGGCCATCTGCCAGCCCAGTGAGAGATTGCTTAATCTCGCTGACTTCTGAGGACATCGCTCCCGATTCACCTGTTTGTTTTACTACTGCTCTACGTTTGGAGGACGTCGCAGTACCGTCTACTGGGGCTGGGATTGGAGTCTCTGTGGCCCTGCCTGGCGCAACGTTATCAGACGCATTCGTAACGAGTTTCCGAATCTCTGCCATTTCGTTAACTAGCCTCTTGATCATGCTCTTGAGGTCGTCGTTCTCTTTTCGTAAGCGAATGACTTCCGCGTCCCTAGCTCGCTCTGGGTGTGGGTCGTTACGAGGTGCCTGAGCAGCTTCTATATTGGCACCGGGCTTGGGACGTGCCAGATCGGCCCAAAGGAGGGTCGGCTGCTTCCCCAAACGCGTGGAGGCCGGCTGAGGTCCAGATGCTGGCTGGGTTCTGCAACCTGGGCGGTCCCTGGAGCCGGATCTGGATCGTGATCGGACTCGGGATCTTGACATCGACCTGGCCCTGGAGACGGAGCGGCTCCTGGTGCGACCCCTGGAGCGGCCACGAGACTTGGATCTCCCCCTGGACCGGGAGCGGCTGCGACCGTATTGGCGTTCAGGCGATGCTTGCCGGGCTTGATTCGCGCTCTCCATGGGCGGGAAATGTTCGGCGTTGAGGGCGCGGGAGCGTTCCCCCCGTCTGCGCCTGACGAGATATGGCGTCTGAAATCGTCGCTTGCACTCCTTGGCGGCGGTAAGGTGGTCGCCACCGCACAGCTTGCATTTGGGATCGCACCTATGCTGGGCGTCAGGGTTTGCTTCTCCGCATCCTCTGCAGATGGCGTCGTTGGGCGAAGGGCAGACGTCGGAGCGGTGTCCGAGCCTGCCGCAGCTGTAACACACGTCCATTTGCTTGCGAAATAAAGTGCACCTGACGATCGTGCCGCCGTAAGAGACAAAATTTGGCACTCGGTACCCCTCGAACAGGACCACCACGGTGCCGGTGTTCTTGATTCTTTTGGCGCCCAGCGCCGTGGGATTCCTCGGGTTTACGAGTTTTTTGTCGAGCACCGCGGGCCCGTAGGCCTCGTAGGCGCTCACCTCGAAACGTTGACCGGCGACGGAGATGCCTTCGATGCCGACGCAGCGTGCAGCGTTGTCCCGGTTTGGTGTGCTGATCACCATTATGTTTTGTTGAAAGTTGGGACACATCGTGTCCGTGTCTCGCGACGCCGGATCGAGGCCGGCAGCCTGCCATATGGCGTCTGCGACTGCGGTAGGTCCACACTTGCTGATACACAGGCCTCCCCTGGGCCGCACGACGATCTTTGCCTCTTCTTTGGGCAGCGGAGGCATCCTGGCCCCTCGAATTATCTTGCTTTTAATGCCCGCGCGGTCGGCGGGACGCCGAGCGTTGGAACCGGCGTTATGCTGAACGTCGGCCGCACTGGCATTGGCCGCATTTCTCTTGCTCCCTAAAGAACGTCTGGCGGCAACGAGCTGCCACCCGGAGTCTTTAGTGAAGTCCTCGGGGGATAAAAGCTCCCCTTCCACCTCACACTCCATCACAAATTCCGTGGAAAAAGCCTCTGACGAGAAGAGGTGGGCGAGCGATGCCTCGCCTCGCGAACCCTAACACGGTTAGGCTCAGCACACAGTGATGGCGTAGTCGAAAGAAAAACGGGAATAAATGTCACAAAAGTCCACCCACCCACAAAAGTCGGGTATCGGCGTGTTCCTCGTGACTTCACAGATCCGGAAATGTGGAAAGTTCAGGGGTACACATTCGAAAAACATCCGAAAACGATGGCAAAAAGCGGGAGCCGAGCGAACCACGTCAGGTGTGGCTCAAACCCACGTGGTTTCAAAAAAGAAACTGTGGTCCACGCATGACAACAGAAATAATCCGAAATAACCTTCTGTAAGTAGGCTCAAGCTGCCAATACCCCAAGCACGCACCAAGAAAACGAGCGCGCGCGGAAGCCGAGCGAGCCGGAGCGAGTGGCGTCCTGGCCGTGACGTCACTCGCGAGAAGGCGCCACTCCAAATTCTCGCCGCTAACTGTCCTCCGCTCTTTCGCCGGGCTCTGAAAGTATTGGGGGCGAGCTCCACCACTGGAAAAGCTGGCGCCACCGTCGGCGTGACGTGGCATGAGGGATCATGTGGACGCAGAGGCGGCGTCGGCTACTTCGGAAGCGCCGAAGCAAGCAGAAAACGAAAGTCCCACCTGCGCTGCGGTTCTGATTAAGTGGTGGGGCTTTACCGCCTTGGGTGTC
This sequence comes from Dermacentor andersoni, assembly GCF_023375885.2. Taxonomy (NCBI): domain Eukaryota; kingdom Metazoa; phylum Arthropoda; class Arachnida; order Ixodida; family Ixodidae; genus Dermacentor; species Dermacentor andersoni. Next base: position 50,725,072 of record NC_092818.1, read on the forward strand.
TGCTTGACAGCATTTGAAAGCAATATAATAGGTAGTAGCTGCTTTTCGAGGCGTGCAGCATGGTAGGCTACTGCTCGGTGCCGCACTGCCGCACGTACGCAACGGAGCCTATAGTGTTAGTCTTATCCACACGTAGGCGCAGGACAAGAAGCTGCGTAAAGCTTGGTTCGCGAATCTTAGAACCGACAAACAGCCAGCGGCTACAACTCGGGTATACGGCAAGCACAGACGCGAGGAAGTTTTCTGCTACGGCGTCGGGACTGCGATGTTCGATGAGTAGCCGAAAACGCGCACTGAGACGCCATCGCGCGCCCGCTGCCCGGCTGTCATGACACTTCCTTTTTGTCTATGAACTTGTTGATGCTAGATTCTGGCAAGTTCACTGGCATGGAAAAGTAGGGGTAAGAAGCACATTAACAACGCCACGGCACATGGTCATGTTTATGTTATGAATTAATGTACTGGATTACGAAAAAGAAGCAGCGGGAGATCGCACGCTATATAAGAACAACGATAAAGATACAGTGCGGCGTAACTTAAGAAATAATATGGAAACGTCCAAAAATTTAGAAAAAGAAAGATTGAATCGTCGTGACGGCACATCACAGTCGCCGTAGGCGTCGAAGTCTCTATAACGAAATGATTTTTGAACAGCTCTGATCGTGTCCATGCGACAATGGTTGCTTATACTGTACTGTCAAATGCTCGTATTATGCGGCCTAAATCTCGCGGCACGGTGCGAAAACGCGCTCGCAGCGAAAGCAAAGCATTGTGCGCGGGCATGCATGCAGACGCGCAGTCGGTCACTGCGAACCCGTGCGATCGCTGCATTAAGGCTTCACTCTGTTATGCCCCATTTGGTTATACAGACAGCCCTCTATAAGAACATATTTCACATAGCTTACTCTCAGCGTTTACCTACCTGTCACGCAAGAAGGCGGTTCGGGAGACTCCATCGCGGCGACCGCGCGCAGTGGCGTTCACTGTACGTAGTCTGTAAACAGATAACGTCTGTATACGGTTCTTTGCTCTGTTTGCCCAAGATTATTATTTTTACAGTAACGAACTTCCCCCCTTTTGAGAGTACTTAAAGAAATGTCCAGGAGGGCAGCCGCTTGGTGTTTTTATTGAGCGCCGTAAGCAAAACCTATGGGGAGCGCGCCGCGTTATCCCCCATACTACGCAACTGAGGGAGGCGCTTCCGACAGATGGCGACTCGTAAGTGCTTGCCCCCGATAGAGGAGGTGCTGTGGGGAGGCGCTACCTGGGAGGCCACGCCTGGAAGAACCAATTTATCATAGACCAATTTTTATCACAGGGACACGTGTGATTTTCTGTAGTTTACCGAGAGGCAGACGCACACAATGGGCGATCAGGCACCAACAGAAAGGATTGTGTGAATGCGACCATTGGAACGATTGGTACTGCAACAGGCGTGGCGTGGTGGGTTTACACAGAACTGCGCTTCAAGTTGTCGATCACTTAGGCCTGGCGCAGCGATCTGCTAGCATACTGGTTAGCTCACATGGCATAGAGCGACGACCGCGGAAAGGCGTTGGTTCCGGATTCGATCCCCGGACCAGGACCAATTGTTTTTTAACCGTGAGAGCTTTCTTGCTGAGAAACACACATTGGGTTTCCTTTGTAGATGCACGTGCTGTACTTGGGTAGATGACGATTTTTCATTTCGTACAGCTTCACCTTGCGGGCTTCCGCAGATTTAACTAGTAATATTTATTACCTAGACAACCTTGGCACTGTGGCATGCGCCATGCTCGGGGCCTCCTGCATAGCGCCCAAGTGTGGCGGCCACAGCGGAAAAGGAGGAGGAGAAGAAAGAAGAAGAATCCACTGCAGCGGCGGTTGGTTCAGGCCATTGCCAGCGATTCACCGTTGATTTCACCGAGGAGAGCCTACCGTTTGGCAGTCCCGCGATGAACGACGACGACAGCCTGTTCCATGAACAGGAAGAAGCAGAAATCCGTAAGAACAGCGCCACTGGGCGACCTTTTTATCTACATTGCACCGATTCTCAGTGCCACGACGCCCACGCATACGGTGGCCAAAAGGCAGCAGCATCGCAAAGCACATTGTCGGAGTGTAGGCGGAATCAATGCGTGCTCTTTACACGAGAGAGTTTTCTATTCATTTTGGCTACCCGAGATTAGCCGAACGTAAAGAAATAGGAGAGATTTTTTTTAATTTCGCGGCATCCTCAGATGTGGTCAGGAAAGACATGAAAAATCAGCGGCGCAAGTACTTGCATGTAATGACAGGAAGCCCTTTCACGCTGCTGAGTTTCGTTGTGTTTAGTTGAAGAAATAAGCCATCCCATCACAGCTAAACGCACCACTGGCCATTGGGGTCAGCATGACTTCCAGATTGCCAAAGCTGAAGGATGCCTCCAACTCTTAGCGAGTTGGAGGCACTTGATTGTGATTCGCGTTTTCAAGAGCGGAAGCCAATTGCCTACTCTGAAGCGTTATACGCAAAACGTGAGAAAGACACAGCGACTACCCGTAATATGGCTGCTGGACAAGTTTTCATATCGGCTACTATCTAAAGTTGAGCGCAGTGGCGCCGGTCTTCTGCAAAGACTTAAGTAGGAAGCGGCGCTGACACGTCATGGTATTCGCGCTCTAAATGTACGCACTTTGCAGACTGAGCATTGGTATGTTCCTAAAGGCACGTGTGGATCATAAGCTTTGTGATTGTCCACAATACACGCAAGATCTGCAGACACTGGCTGCCGCTGTTGCCCCTCTCAGTATCCAGCAGTCTTTGAAAGCTCGTTATTTGCTACTCTAAACCTATTTCTCGGGCCATGTTGACCCTAACCATGACCCGAGCAATTCTTTTCATTCCTTTTTTGTACGATTGCAAACACTGAGCTTTATATAGGCATGCCCCGTTATGTGCTTCACTTGCTCCCTCATTCATCATGGTCACCCTTCTTGGTTGGCCACATTTCTTTCTCTTATCACCTTTACCAAGAGCGGAGTAACCGTTTCGCGGGAACTTTATCTTCCCTCGTGGCATTCTCCACTCAGCCGACAGTATTACGTTGGAAGTGTGATAGGTCCTACGGAAAACTATCCACTGAAATTTTTTATTTTGGGAAACGATGCATTAGGTGTGACGAATTTTGGGAAGGCACAATCTAGCGGTTCCTTTCGTGCCATTCTATTTTTTTGTCATCATCCACTGTCTATGACCGACGGAACACAGTAATAATGTAGGCGAAGCACTGCTGGCTCCAGTGATGTAGTGCAGAACGGAGAATAAAATGAATAGAGTCGTTACATTGCAGCAACCCCGTTTTGTCTTGCATGCCGACTTCTAAAAGCCTTTGCCACTAAAGGTTTCTCAGGCCTACTTTCAGTCTTCTCATCAGTAAACATCGTTTCTCTTTGCAGACGATTGGGCATCCGCTCGTGGATATCGTGAACCAGTGGGTCCCAAGGCATACTCGGGCAAGGATCGCGTCGCGCACTGCTTCACGGTCACCGTGGTGCTTGCGGCCGCCACGTTACCGTTGCTCGCAGTCGTCGGTACTGCCGGGCTGCTCTACTACAACTCGTGGGTACGCCACCTCGTGCGCAGTGCACACCGATTTCACTTCCACGTGGGCGTGCACTATGAAGCGAACGAAGCTAGAACGTGTCCTTGCGTTGCCACGTTACATCGGAAAAGTTTTCTTCCTTACCTCCACTGGACAGAACTGGTCAAAAGAAATCGCGTTCACAAACGTTTACACCATGATTGCAGCAGATAGACAAGTACTCTTTCAAAGAATCTTTGAGTAGGATAGTTGGTTCATTATGAGCGGAAGCTTTCAGCCTAAGAAGAAGAAAGAAAAAGAATTCGAGGACTGCAGGAACAAACATCATCGACATCAAACAGGACCAGCGCTCAATCATAATCAGCTTTTATTGGCATGTCAGCGGCATGCGGCATCGGCATGTGGTCTTTCTTTATCTGTGTTCCTTTAATAGGCGCCGTATTTCATCATTTTTTTTCTGCTTTTAGAGCGCAGCTCTTAGGCGCCCGTTTCTGGGTTGAGTGTGGGCGTCGGCATAACTGCGGGAACGCGCTCGTGCTACTGCTCGCGCTTTTTCCACAGCTGGCTCCGATGCCGCTCTTCGTGCCAGTGTTCCCATACTGCCCCTCCTCCTGAGAAGGCGCTGCTGCCACTGGCCCTCTCCCAGTCGGAGCGGTGATTTCGGCCTCAATTTCATTGCCTCAATATATCCCGAAATGAAAAAACTTATAAAGCTGTGCTCAAATTTCGCATTAGGGAGTATCGTAATCGTCGGACATTTTTCTTCTGCCGATAACGTTTTTTCTTTCGAATCTTTTCTGCTTTCTTCATTTGATGATGCGAAGGTGATTTTAGCGGGAACAAATTAGATACCAAATACCTCCCACCACCTTTTTTCTTTTTAATTTCATGCCAGAAACTCAGCGCCCGTATTTAAGTGTGCCCTCGCGTATTTCAGTATTTTTTCGTATCTGGCCAATCAATTCTTTGGAAGCCCGCAAGGCGGAGCTGTTCCAGTAGATTCATGAACAGAAAATATTAATATTCGCCTAGAGTACCGTGCAACTATACAAGAAAATAAATAAATAAACATGCGCATTTCTCGAAAAGAAAACTTCGCAGTTGACAAAACTTTGTCCTCTACCGGGGATCTACGCCGGGACCCACAGTTTTTCGGGGGTGGTCGCTGTACTACCCAGGCTAACCACGAGTCTAGTGGAGCTATGGGCGAGGGCGACTTAGTCGGCAACTCGCAGCACAGGGACAGTACCGAATATGGTGAACCAACTCTGTGGAAGCACGCAAGTTGGAGGAAGATTCATGAAAGAGCAATATTGTCATCCGCCAAAGAGTGGCACGAAGACTATACGAAACAAACGCCCACGGGTTTCTTTACTGGTTTTCCTTGCAGGTTCTCGTTGCTATAGCTAGATGGCAGAGTTTCGATATCACTTTCATTTTGTATGTGCAATAATGGCGCCACAGAAGTTGTAGAATCATGCTTTAGTATACCTTTAGCATGTATCTCACCTGAGCAGAAGCCTTGATACAAAACTTTACGGTGACTTGAGCTCAGAATTAAACGGGCGGCGTTTTACCCGTCTCTTATTTTTTCATCTTTTCTTGTCTTACGAAAACATTTCTCAATGCTCATTTCGGTAATTCCATTACAATGGACGTGTCGCAAATGTCACGCTCATCGTGTGCGAGTGGTAACGGTCCATGCTGCCATTAGCAGATTCTCGCAAGAGTAATCGAGCAGACCTAACGATTCCGTTAACTAGGAGAATGCCCATTACAGCTGGCAGCCACTCAAGTCCGGCTGGCCGACGTGCAGTGCGAGAGTGCGGGCTGCCAGCGCCTGGCACGCTTCCTGGAGGTCTCCATCAACCGGTCGGCCGACGCCTGCACTGACTTCTACGGTTACGTGTGCAGCAACCAGCTGTACGCGAACACCTTCAAGATGGTACGGAAGTAGATTTGATGACAGACAGCCCTTGGCCGGATGGGAGGAGAACAACCGGCGAAGAAAGGGAACTAGATTTTTGTTGACGCGTTTGTCGGCCCCATTATATAGGAATATTCTGCGAGAACGGATTGGCGTTCATGTTACCGATTAGGAGTATGGTGTTAAGTTCTGGCGGCTCGAGCCTCGCAAAGGTCAGATAGGCCGCAGTGGAAATAACAACCTGAATTATTCGTGCAGTCATACTTATGAATTATTCTTGTCGTGCGAAACCGAGCTCGATAAGCCTTCTCCATTCGCCAACATCACACGGAACCGTCGCGAAAATCTTCGCAGCAACTTTCGCAACAAAATAGTGTGCGTCACCATTGCTTGTATAGCATTTAAGTTACCGTTTCACTAAAGCCTCGCTCCATGTATATTCCGACATGTGCGTTGGACCTGCTTATTCTGTCTTCCTTGCTTTTCCGTTTTTTTTTTATGATAACCATGGAACAAACAAAAAAAGCCAACTTTCATAAATTTACGAGGCATCCGCAAACAAATAAATCTCGCACTCTAAAATTGACATCTAAGGTACTGAAATGCAAATAATGACGTACTTCTTAAATGGAACGACTCCACCATCACACGTGGCTTCCGATAACTCTCGTTACCGTACTTGTGGGATCAAGATATGAAGGTGAAATGGGGCACTCTCACCGGTGCTGACACGCTATAGGGCCTTCAGGCGACCGAAAAAATTCTGATTGAATTTTTATTGACGCACAGCGTTCTTGACGTCTCGATCAGATCACATGGTCTGCTGAGTTTTGCACACTCCCAATGTGTCGCTCACGTGTATGACGATATTTTTTGTGCATCCAAACAGAAGTTGCACGCACACGTTGCTTGCGCACAATGGAAATTGAGCGCGCGCTTCGTCACTGTATGCCTGTAAGTGTGTGCATGGGTGAACTCGGGTAAGCACCGTATCTAATCGAATGGCGGATTATACTGAACAGAAAATGAGCTACGAAAGCCGGGAGTCGGCTTAGATTCGAAGGTGCGGGCGGTTTGACTGCGACCGCCAGGCACTGTCGACCACAGTAAGGTAACATATTGAACACGCTGGACGACAGTGAAGTCAGTACGCTGTTGGAAGGAATTGGTGACTAAGAAGAGCGCGATGTCGCTGAAGACGGCGAGAAGTAAACGGTGCACATGCTTTCGACAAGCTTCAGGAACCGCAACAAAATGCATGTTCTTTTTGCGATAAAACACCTTTTTTTTTTCGTTCCGCTTACATTCGATGGCTTACATTCGATGAAACGTTTCTTATTCTTATTGTCTCACTTTTCGAATTCAAGAGGTAGATCAAGAATAAAGGCCCGTCTAGGTTCGAGTAAATACAGTAAGTGTGAGTAAGAGCCGCGTAATCTCTCCCGAGCATGGCGGTCGCTCTTTTGGCACGCACTGGCGCAGATGAGGCAGCAACACATGGTGAACCTGACGCGGATGCTGCGCGCTTCGCCAGTGCCCCGCCAACGCCAGACGGCGCTCCAGAAGGTGACGGCGCTCTTCTGCGCATGCGTGTCGCTCGTGTCCGAGAACCGGTCCGAAGGCGCCGACCTGTGGGCCTTCCTCGTTCACCACGGGCTGCAGCCGGCACCTGTTGGCAGCAAGATGGCGCACGCTGCCCACGACGCGGACCCTTTGGAGACCACGGTCCGCTTGGCGGTCACGTACGGCCTGCAGCCCGTCGTGTCCTTCAGCTCGCACGGAACCGGTGCTAGTGGCCGCTACCACCACGTGAGGGCGTGCTGCTCTTCTTGTACTCAGATTTGCTGTGTAGGCTCTGTTGGCTCACTAAAGGGAGCCTATGCAGTAACTCTACTCCTATTCACCCATTGTAATCGCTTTGCGCGTCCGCTCAATAAACACCCTCTGAAAAGGCTCGAAAATAATGTTAACTAATTCTAGATCGCTGGATTACGTTGTCGAAGTACTTGGAAGTCCAAACTTACCGTTGTTAGAACGTCGGTAAGCCAATAAATCTAAAATACTAAAGATGTTCATGAAGCTAGCTTGGTAGTACTTGCAGTATCGCGTTAGTAGTTAGTGGTAGTACTTGCAGTATCGCAGCTGCAGGAAGCGCTTCAGATATCTGAGTCCGGATGGCTCGCTGCAGCGTTGGAGGCAAAGCTGCCGTAGGTGCGTCGCTGTGAGGCAGCAGCGACAGCTGCCTGACCACCTATTCACGAATAAAATCTTTGATGTGCTGCGAGAGGGTCCAGTTGGTCATGTCGGTGGAAACCGCGATGCTCGAGACGGAATTGGCGTGCTGAATGTTGTGGCGCGCGATGGAACGTTGGCGGCGCAGCTCGTCAAAGCTTTGGCAGAGGTTAATGAGGACGGATACGCTAGCTGGGCTTTTGGCCAGCAACATTTGCAATGTGCTGTCCTCGATGCCCTTGAGGATATGCTTGATCTTGTCATCATCTGACATGCTGGGATTTACCCGCTAACACAAATCCAGAACATACTCGATGTAGCTAGGGAATACCTCTCCAGGCTGCTGTGCGCGCTGGCGTATACGCTGTTCAGTGCGTTGCCTACGCACAGCTGGGCGATCAAACACTTTGGCTAAAATAGTCTTAAACGCAAACCAGCTTTTAAAGTTCGATTCGTGGTTGAAGAACCAAAATTTGGCTACGTCGGCGAGGTAGAAAGGCACGTGGGTCAGCTTAGACTGGTCATCCCATTTGTTGGGTCACCTTGTGTTTCACGGGCATTGCATCGTGTCGGGGCTTCGTGAGTTGGGGGTACTCAGCAACTATCTTGTCCTACGTTGAGACCGACCGAAACGCATGGATGCCAGATAAAGGGAGGTTGGACTGCGGGCCAAGTACATCGAGGGATGTGACTTAAGCCTTCAGACGCCGATCGCGAATACGCATCTAGGTTGAAATGGCTGAGCAAATCAGCTCCCAGAATGGCAAAGCTGACGTCGGCGATCACAAACACCCATCTGTGCAATCGCCGGAGTCCGATATCTAGCATTTTTGACCGGAATCCATACAACGTGATGGCAGTGTTGTTCACTGCGTGGAGCCTGGGTGTAGACTTGCTGCGTTGGCGATCTGCGGCCGTGGCGGGAACGATAGACAGCTCGGCTCTGGTGTAGACGAAGAGGCGGGTGCCGGCAATGCGGTCGGCTACAAAGCATAGACTGCTAGCCTGAGGGCCGATGTCGCACGCCGACATTAGCGACAGGCCGGTGCGCTTCCAGTCCACGAACGGGGCTCAGTGCAGCGACTTTCTTGTTCGGGAAAGCGACAGCGGTACCAGCACAACTGCCGCGGCGAGTCTCTAGGTGCGCTGCGAGGCTGTGAAGGCGAATAGTTGCGCCAAAGTTGGCCTCCAATGTTGCCACCCGTGGTCAGCTTCTCCAGTGCACTGGTAAGGCACTTCACAGTTTACTCCTGGCGTGAGAGTTGGTTTGCTGGCTCTGAGACTCTAGCAGTGGCAATAAGTAGCTGTGCCGCAGACGAGCAGGCCCATATGCGGTCAGTGAAAGCAGTTAGCCGATCGAGACTCGTCTCGCCGGAACCCGATAACACCATGCGTGCGGATTGTGAAAGGCACCGCAAGAACAGCTCGCGCAAACTTGGAAGCTGGCTCTCTTTTGCCGAGTGGCCACCCAGCAGCTCATGCAACCGGTGCAGGACTTGTGACAGTCGTTGGTCGTCGAGTTCCCCGGGTACTAGCTGTTGGAGACTCTGTTGTGATGGCTCGAGGCACTGCAGTGCCGTGCGTTTCAGGTCGTCGTATGCTGTGGCCGAAGGCGTACCCACTAGCAAGTCGTCTATTGCATCGGTGATATGGGAGGGTATCGCGGCGACGACGTTCAAGTACTTTGCTGTATGTGAAATGATGCGCTGGAGTTGAAAATGGGCCTCTAGTTGCATAAACCAAACTCGAGGATTCTTGGGCCAAAGGCTAGGAAGCTGAAGCTGTGCGGTGTTGCGAAGCCGGGGGTCCGTGTGGTCAACGAAGTCTCCATCGATGGTGCCGTACTACGTGCCGGGAGAAAGGGTTCCGAGCAGCGTTTTAAGAAAATGAAGAAAAAGGAACATATTCAAAAAAGTTTACATGATTGAGATTACAAAACGGCTCCAACTATCGGAGCATACTATCGTAGCGCATTAGCATGTCCGAGTCACTCTGTTTCCGAGCATCCCCTTCTCAGCCGTCCGGATTCGTTTTTTTGCCTGCGTCGTCATTGTTCCTGGTTTCCACCATTCCGGCGTCAGGAGACAGATGGCGTCAGGAGACCAATTCCGGCGTCGGTGAGCTGGTTGTCCCTTTCGGTGCGCCCAGTCGGAAACGCATGCCCCCACCCTGGGCATCAAGAAGGAAAGTAGGAGGAACGCACGCTGACTCCGATGCCCGGCGTGGACAGGCCAATTTGGGCTGCTGACAGGTGTTACGAATTTAGGCGTGACAACTGAATGCCGCAGGTGTAACATTTTCCCCGATCTGTAGGGCCGCCGGGCACACATGCTACTGACAGGTGTGGCGAATGGAGGCGTGACAACTGCATGTCGCAGGTGTGGCATCTCCCCCGATCTGGAGGGCCGCTGGGCACAACAGCGGCAATGACTGGAGAAGTAATCGTGGTGCAGTCTCTGTCAGCACGAGTTGGAGCAGCGTTGTCCTTGGCTAGTGTTCGAAAAAAAAAAAACGTAAATGTCGTGGGTCACCACTTGTTGGGAGCTTGGTTTAGTGGAGGCAAGTAATGCGTGTTTTGACAGGTTGAGAACGGAGAGTCGACAGGCTTTATTCAAACGGAAAAGCATTGGCTGTGGTATCACCCCCGTTGGGTGAGCAGGGGCCAATGACCCCACGTTGAGGTACGGTGGGGGAGCAAAGGGCAACGACCCTCACGGGAAAGTGCAATTCAAAGGAGCGGGGACAATGAAGTGACGGGCGGTCACTACAGGAGCTTAACGATTTGAAACTGCGGAGTGGGTTATGGGCGACTCCGTAGTGGAGGACCCCGGATTAATTTTGACCAGCTGAATATCTTTCCGTGAATATCTACCGTACACCAACATGAGTACACGAGAGTTTTTGGGTTCCATTCTCATCGCCAAATGACCTCTGCGGCCGGGAATCAAACCCTTGACATCGTGTTCAGAAGCAGAATTCCGTAGATATTTAGCCGCGGCTCAAGGGTACAACGTAACGACAAGCAACAAACCGTATCTCAGTCAACCGATGGTGCGTGTTTACGCTATAAAGCACTTGATGTGATTACGCCACTCAGGATGTACATTTTTGCAACCATCAAGTGTCCTGCGAGTGTGTGAGCATAATTATTTTCGTTATTAATAGTTGTAATAGTAAGTAGTAATAGTAATAGCAGTAGTAGCAGCATTAGTAGTAGTTGCGGTTCTTCCCTCCAATTTTATACTTCCTTTTTTTTTTTAGTTACTCTTAAGCTGACGTCGCTCTGCTTAGCACGAAGTCTTGAATTTGATTCCAGACAACGGCAGCTTCATTCTGATGGAGGCTGAGTGAAAATGCCCGTGCACTTAGCTTTAGGTGGGTGTTTTGTTAACTCTGCCCCCCCCCCTCCACCCTCTCCGCTGTACGGTTTCTTTCGTAGGCCGTGTGAAACTTTCGGAGGTTAAGCACTAGCAATAATTTTTTTTTCCTTGAACGATTGATGTAGAGTTCATGTGATGTCTTTTTTTTCTAGCCTTGTTTTGCTACTACAGTTTTTTGAATAATGCCAGACTTATAGGTCACTAGCTCAACCGGGCATCATATCTAAGTTTCATTTGCTGTTCCTCCTGCAGCTTGACATCAGCGACGATTACAACACGTGGCAGGTGACGCGGCAAAGTATGATCAAAAACAACGACCTATCGAGCTTCGTCAGCGAACGAATATCCGTGCTGGTGCCGCCATTGGAGAAGGACGCCGTGCTTGAGCTCAGCGCGGACGTCATATTCACGGAAAGTGAAGGTCCGTTAGTCTCATTTTCGTTATTTTATTTCTTTTTTTAAGCATGAATTGTTTTTAGTTCCCGTTGTCGGCGATCTTCAAGTTACCTTGAGCCAAAAGCCAGAAACGTTATCTGGGTACTCAAACGAGAACATCCGGGCAAGTTGCGAGAATAAAACGACATCACCCGTTGCAACCAGTCGAGACTCCATTACATAGGCTAGTTACTTCCAAAACTAGTTTCGAAAATATTGCTTCCGAGTACTTCCAAATGCTTGTTCCCAATAGACGGTTTTAGCAGAATGTTTTCTGCTGCCCGCTCTGCTCTAGTAGACCCGCTCCGCCCCAGCGGATTAACGGAAAAATAATCTATTTTAGCTGTGTGTACACGCGTTCGGTGGGCGTGCAGTCGCATGCTGGGCCACCTGGTGGTGCAAGATAAAACAACAGCCAAAAGCATATAGCATATTCGAGTTGACAAGTGCCATGCAGCGAAATTTTTTTAATGTTGCAACTTTCAAAACAAATATTGGTGGTATTTACCGTTTTTATTTATTGATTTCTATTTATTATTTTTTTTCGCGGTGGGTGCATTACCACATGAAGGCTGCGAGGCTGCTCTTAGTCGAAGACGCTTGATGTGTCACTTATCTACTCGTCAACAAATTGTCGTATTCCCTACTGGGCTTCTAGCGCCTAGTTTTCACTCTCATCTCGTTTCATTAGGCACTCTGTCAAAGATGCAAAGCGTTTTCCGAGCAGATCAGCCAATCCACGGCTAAGCTAGCCACCCCACCGCGGAAGTGGCGGCAGCCATTTTGTACTTTCATTGGTCTCCACGGAGGAAGGAAACTAAGGAGAGGCCCTGACGTCACTCTTTGTGAAGCAAAAGTGAAGCCGGAATTTGGCGTTGCTCATGGCGATGCTCCGCCTTTTGGGCCACCCTCCTCGCTTGTTTACATCTTTCGCGAAACCACGCCGCGCTGCGCGTGGTGTCGCGCGCGGAGCGCGCGCGCTCGCGCAACATCTGGCAGAGCACGGTGAAGGTAACACAGCGCAACAAGACACGGTGACTAACGCAAACCCGCCCACTCAGCGCCTTTGCCACGGCCCGAAACCTACCAGAGCAACACGTGTGAGCGCTCAAAACCATAACAACGCCGCCATAGTGGCCCAAAAGGCGTGGCCATACAAGAGAAAAAATAAAAAAGCAGCAAAAAAATGAGAACCCACTACGTCATTTCCGCCACACTTTTCTCCTAGCGCGCGGAGGGGGTAGGGCACGGAGGAAGGAAACTAAGGAGAGGCCCTGACGTCACTCTTTGTGAAGCAAAAGTGAAGCCGGAATTTGGCGTTGCTCATGGCGATGCTCCGCCTTTTGGGCCACCCTCCTCTCTTGTTTACATCTTTCGCGAAACCACGCCGCGTTGCGCGTGGTGTCGCGCGCGCTCGCGCAACATCTGGCAGAGCACGGTGCAGGTAACACAGCGCAACAAGACACGGTGACTAACGCAAACCCGCCCACTCAGCGCCTTTGCCACGGCCCGAAACCTACCAGAGCAACACGTGTGAGCGCTCAAAACGATAACAACGCCGCCATTGTGGCCCAAAAGGCGTGGCCATACAACAAAAAAAAAACCAAAAAAGCAGCAAAAAAATGAGAACCTACTACGTCATTTCCGCCACACTTTTCTCCTAGCGCGCGAAGGGGGTAGGGCCTCTCCTTAGTTTCCTTCCTCCGTGTTGGTCTCGCTCGCCGCACTTGCGCCCCCGCTCGGCGGCATAGCGGAGCGGGGCGAAGGAAACGTTCTGCTAAAACTGTCTAATATCACTCAAGCTGTAACTTCTTGTTTGCTGAAGTTTTATTTGTCATATCCAACAGGTTGTCGGGTGGGGATATTCAAAAGGAAGATACAGGACACTACACACTCGATTGTCATCTTTTGTTGCTAAGACAGAGTTGCCTGTGCTCTTTTCAACGCCAGCGGTCCGTGAGGTCCGCGGCGCGTTTGGCGCGGCGCGTCCGGCGCATCGATGATGGCTATTAGACCGCGACGAGACTTGCAATGTGGTTCTGTCTGTGACAGGAAACTATTATGTCCATATAAACTATACTCCCTTCGACACATAGCAGTCAGTGCTGTGGAGGCTACAGAGTCTTCTTGCAGTGACTTCGTTCGCACTTAGATATAGCTCTATGGGTTTTGACCTCAGTTGTGCGCAGCTACCTGTCTTTTATAGGGGCACAGCATTGAATGAAACAAATTTTAATCCTTAGAAACAAACACACAGTGGTATACGGCTGCTAATGCGTTGTTTCAGATCATTTATATTTTTGTTCTTCTTTTCGGGGTTTTCTTTTTGTTTGTAACCAGTCGCGAGGAGCCTCACGTGCAAGATCGTGCGAGCGAACGCTGTTCGCGCGCAACGAATCATGGACGGAACGCCCAGCGAAGCATAGACGGAACGCGCGGAGTGATAAGTTTTCTTGACAGAACTCCTTGCGTAGCTTCCACAGAGTCGACTGCTATGTAGGGAACGGAGTATAGTGCGCAGTATGGTGTGGCGCAGTGTCGTGAGGTGTGCCGTTGCGAACATGCGCTACATCCATTTTAACATTGTGGCTAGTATCATCTCCAACCAATGTGCTTTGCCAGTAGCCATTTCCTGCTTTTATCTACTCCCAATTACGGGAGAGCCAGCATTTTTTTGTGGCGCTATGTGCGAAATCTACGAAATGGCTGGTGGCAATGCTCGTGCGAGCAGCTTATGAGACAGCCTGTATGCTCGTGAACAGTGGGGTACGGCGAAGCGCAAACACACACACACACACACACACACACACACACACACACACACACACACACACACACACACACACACACACACACACACACACACACGCACGCGCACGCACGCACGCACGCACACACACACACAAGCACGCATATATACATACATACATATATACATACATATATACATACATACATGCATACATATATATATATATATATATATATATATATATATATATATATATATATATATATATATATATATATATATAGATTGTTACGTGTGGAAAGCCACAGACTAAAGATGCTATTTACACGCTATGTACACTGGAGCCAGGCAGCCAGGCTGACACTCGCTCGTGCCAAGGGCACCGACCAACTTCGTCGTTCTCGCGCCGGCTCGTCTCTTGAGCATCGCTCGATGACATCGTAATAATATTGTTTCGTCAAGTACGCAGTAGCCTACTTGCCAAAACACATGTTTATTGCCACTTGCAATACAACGGAAAAGAACCACAGGGCACCTACGCGGCCGTCTTTAGAGCTGTTGGGGACGAGCTCCACCACTGAAAAAGCTGGCGCCACCGTCGGCGTGGCGTGGCAGGAGGGATCACGTGGACACAGAGGCGGCGTCGGCTGCTTCAGAAGCACCGAAGCGAGCTGAAAACAAAGGTTTAAAGTCCCACCTTCGCTGCGGTTCTGATTAAGTGGTGAGGCTTACCCGCCTTGGGTGTCTGCTTGACAACATTTAAAATCACTATAATAGGTAGTGGCTGCCTCTGGAGGCGTGCAGCATGGTAGGCTACTGCTCGGTGCCGCAGTGCCGGACGTACGCAACGGAGCCCGGTGTCAGCCTTATTCACACGTAGCCGTAGGACAAGGAGCTGCATGAAACTTGGCTCGCGAAGCTTAGAGCCGGCAGACAGCCATCGGCTACAACTCGGGTACGCAGCAAGCACAGATGCGAGGAAGATTTCTGCTACGGCGCCGGGACTGCGATGTTCGGTAGTAGCAGAAAACGCGCAGTGAGATGCTCGCCCGCGCCCGCTGCCCGGCTAATGTCATGACGGTTTGGTATATGAACTTGCTAATGCTAGATACCGGCAAGTTCACTGGAACGGAAAGGGAGCGGTAACACGTACATTTAAAAGAAGGCATGGCATATGGTCATGTTTGTGTGATGAATTAATGCACTGGATTACGAAAAAGAAGCAGAGGGAAATCGCACGCTGAGAAGACCGATAAACATACAGTGCGACGCAAATTGAGAAATAATATTGAAATGTCCAAGAATTTAGAAGACAAAAAAAGAATGAATCGTCGCGACCGCACATCACACTCGCCGTATAGGCGTCGAAGTCTCTATAGCGAAATTATTTTTGAACAGTTCTGATAGCGTCCATGCAGCAATGGTTGCTATTGTACATAATGTCAAATGCTCATATGCTGCGGCCTATAAGCTCACGCACGGCACGGTGCGAAAACGCGCTCACAGCGAAAGCAAAACATTGTGCGCGGACATGCATGCAGATGCGCAGTCGGTCGCTGCGAACCCGTGGGATCGCTGCAATGAGACTTCATTCTGTTAGGCTCCATTTGGTTATACAGAAAAACCACTATGAGTACATATTTCACATAGTTTACTCTCAGTGTTTGCCTACCTTTCACACAAGAAGCCGGTTCGGGAGACTCCATCGCGGAGATCGCGAGCTGTGGCGTTCACTGTACGTATTCGGTAAAGAGATAGCGTCTGTAAACAATTCTGTGTTTTCAGTTTGCCCAAAATTATTATATCGACAGTCAAAAACTTCCCTCGTTTTGTGCATAAATGTGCAGGAGGGCTGCCGCGTGGTGTTTTTATTGAGCGCCGTAAGCGAAACCTATGAGGAGCGCGCCGCGTGATCCCTCATACTACGCAAGGGATGCGCTTCCGACAGATGGCAACTCCGTAAGTCCTCCCCGCCAATACACAGAGCTACTAATCAGTGACAGAACAGACACACGCACAGGAACGTGCGTTCCATCTCAGATACAAGAATTCAAGACCTGAGTGACGTCAGAGTGCCACTACACACTCTATCTAAGGGGTGACGACACGGCACCCCCCCCCCCCCCCCCCCCCCGATGTGTTCTTAGTGTCGGTCGGGCGGTCGTCCTTGCCGGGTGCTGCGCCGAAGCTCCTGTTGGGAAGATGGTGATGCGCCACCACTGAACTCCCTGCCTGCAGACGATGGGTCCGGAGGGGTGGCTTGTTTGTTGGTATCTAGTGCCTGCTCACCTACTTGATCGGTGTCAGGCGTCTTTCGCGCACCATCGTCGTTTACAGGGTATGCACCTAGAGACCTGCGAGACACAATGTCTTGGCTACATGCTGGCGGTTCAGTGTTTGAAGACGGCGCATGAACCGATTGCGGGAAGCAGTCCTGGAATATTCCCGGTCGCAGATTATCGACAATAACGTACCGCTCTTCGTTCCCTATCCCGAACAGATAAGTGCTTGAACTCACACGTTTATTTACCTTGCCGCTCAACCACTTCCCTTCCACGGGTGCGTATGTCCTGTACAAGGACGCCCTCCCCTTTCTCGAAGTCCCTCCACGCACCTCGTCGCTGATTTGCCGACTGCTTTGTTCGCCTAAGTTTTTCTTTCATCCTTTGCTCGATATCGGGATGGAGAAACGCTCAACCTAGTCCTAGGTTTCCACGAAAAGAATAGCTGGGCCGGTGTGTCTTCAGTGACCCCCGTTGGCGTGTTCCTATAATTGAATAGGAACTTGTCGATCTGTTGCTGGAGTGACTTCATCTGCCCATTTCTTTGTTCGTCCATGACCTGCTTAAAAATATTTTTTTTAATCTGCACGCAACGCTCCGGAGTCCCGAACGCAAATCACTACGAAGAACAGAAATGGCGGCACCGGTATCGACAAGAGCTGACACGGGAACATCTTCAACAGTTGCATGAAGCATGTTGGCCGGGCGAACAGCAGTAATTTGTGATGACCGACAGGAAGCATTTTTCTCTCTAAAAGCTGCATATATTAGTTCTCCTAGAATAGAATTCTGGGAAATCACAATTTGATTATGAGGCACGCCATAGTGGGGGTCTAATTTTGACCATGACGGGATCTTTAACGTGTCCCCAATGCACGTGACACGGGTGCTTTTGTGTTTAGCCCCCATAGCAATCAAGCCGCCGCGGCCGCTGTTTGATCCCGCGACGTCGCGCTTAGCAGCGCAACACCATAGCCGCTAAGGCACCGCAGCGGATCAGTTTTCCGAGTGCTGATCAGAAAGATGTAAAGTGGTGATGTAGAGCGCCGGCAGGGCGAAGGAGAACGACGTCAGGCCGAACGGGAACTATGAGGTAGATTGGGGGCAGCTGGAAGAGACGGGGAACGCTGCTGAGGAATCGAGTGCGGTCCGGGATAGTAGGTGTCACGTCGGCGGGTACGGTCTCTCTCGGGCTCAACATATCCCCGTCTTTTATCCTTCTGGCGACGGCGGCACAAGCGAGATACATGGCCGCGTATACCGCAGTAAAAACAAACCGGATGAGGTGGATGTCACTGAGGGCAGGGATGTGCAGCAAGCGCCCTGGTAGCCATCGAAGCCAAATGATCACGGTAGGGGTTGGTAGCCAAGCAACATCCACGTACGTGAGTACTGCGCGCGCTACCGGAGTAAGAGTCGTCGTGGGTGTATTCATCGTTGTCAACACTTGCTTTACAACATCGCGCAAGTCGAAGTTTGGGGTTGGGACGCAGGCAGCAGGAGAACGTCTCAGTTCTTGTATTTTAAGCTCTCCGTGGGTGATGGTGCGGATGAGAGCACGTAGATCAGAATAAAGGGAAGCCTGAGGATTGCTGCCGTCCTTTTGAAGGTGAAGCTACCGCAGCTCGTCTGGGCACTGACACGTGAAAGTGATGTTGTGGACGGAAGCCGATTTTTTGCACGATTAAGGCGTTGAACGCGACAGAGCCAATGCCTTTAAAAAGTGTCGAACGCGTTCGGCTTCCGTCATGCTAGGGTTCGCTCGGCGGCACGGAGCCAAGACATCAGCTATGTATGAGGTGTAAGAGTCGTGCGGAAGTCAGGGGCGCATGTCCGGTTTCTGCTTGGGGACTCCTGCACAGCCAGACAAGGAATGGAATATTTAGGCTCCCGAGACCTCCCTGCCAAGCGTCTGATTGTTACGTAAATACGCAAATAATTTTAAATAAGCACAAAAACGCAAAAACGAAACCAAAACCTGACCAAGCAGCCGAACAAACCTCTTCGTGTGACGTCGCGAGTATCTCCACCGGGAAAGGCGTGCAACGCATGCCGGTCTCGCCCGCTGGCAGCGAAGAGCAGACGTTCGGCTGAATCGTGACAGCATAGGACTTTCGGGTGACAACATGTCAGCTACACCAGCTCTTCGGATCTGTCAAATATTGACAGTTAAGATTGTGACGAATTCAATAGTCACGAATCGCAGTTCGCATTCGACCCGTCACCACGAGAGCCAGCGCCCATGCGCTACATATCGTGCTGTAACACGAAGAGCAAGCGTACCCCTAACCACTGATTTTACACGTGCTGCTTGCTATTTTAGGTGTTTTACCCCTTCTCAGGGAAGCGCTCCACATGCTTACTGTAAGATGGGGAGCACAACTTTCCGCATTTGTATCCCACAAGAACGCCGCTGACAGTTCAAAGCATCGAACGGTGCATTTATGTACATCGGAAGGTGCAGCGACCACTCCTCGTTCGCTTGAGATATATTGCTATAGCCGCTAATCCTGACATCAACTAATGTCTAACATATCAAAACAGGCAGATTTTGCGCGCGTAAGCACCGTTACATCACTATGAATCGCACTGATATGAGCGACCGCACCGTCCAAAACAGCGATTGGGAGACCGTAGACAGGAGCGTTGTTGTGCTGACTACTTATCATTCTTCGTATTCTCTTAATGCACACAATGTGTTCCGTAAAGTGGACACTGATGAGGACTTTGTGACAATGCGTAGTTTTCTCGCGGTAACGCCAATGCTAGTAGAGACACCGTTCGCAGCTGAACTACACGATTATTTACGCTGCGGTATCGAGGGGCCTACGCTTGCTGCCCATTTGGTATATACGAGGCAAGCAGTGCACCTCGGAAGCTAAATAATGAGTCTGTATGACAGTACGTAAAAATACACCCATTTTCGTAGTCGCATCTAATTTAGGGAGGCACCGATGAGTGCTGCGGGCAGCTTTAAATTCCGTAGAAAACAGCAACGTACCGATGTCGATACTGCTCCGTGTCGTCGCTTCTAGCTCTTTGTGTGTGCCCCCGTACGAAATGAGGAATGGTTTATTTCAAATCCAGATGTTCAAAACTGAACTGCAGAAGACGTTTTCTTCGTCCTGATGGCTTAATTAGCTTCATGTCAGTTGCTCAGGCCTACGCGACTGTGACATATAGGCTTAGCATCGGCTGAACGCAATCAGCATCGGCTCAAATTCTGTGTGGGGATGGCGAGGGCTGAAGTTAATGCAGCCTACGTCTACAGAGAACACAGCTTCTCACCACAGCAAGTCCTCACGCCATGCACCAGCTCACCATCGTCGATTCCTCGACGCTTTCTCCACTGTAGTCTGCATAATCCCAGAATGCTCTGCATGGAAAACTCCTGACGTCATACACAATGTGGCTTGTAACTGAGGAGGAGGCAAGGTAGGGTGTTTTAAGCAATTATTTAATTCATTTGTAAAAATCTGTGGAACTCTCAAACCTGCTTTTTTGAGGACATGGCGGCAGTGTTCAGCAGCTCATGCAACATGCATAATAGTACCCACTGCAGCTTTCGAAGATTGCCGCTCCCACAGGGTTGTTTATTATAAAAATTCCAGAATGAAGCAAAATTGAAAGTCGTAAGCCAAAAGAGAAATTTCGGTTTATTGGTCAAAGGCATTCAAAGGCACCATAAACAAGTAAAAACACAATATCAAAATACAGACAGTAAAAAAAATAATAAGGCATCAAGGTAACAAAATTGAACTGCAAGGTAGCAACAACAGACTTGTAGAACAGACATGCCCTTTAGATATCAAGACAAGGAAACTCTACTCATGAACACACTTAAGATTTGGAGCATGTCACATACGGGGGAAGAGCAGGTCACCGCAACAAACATCTTCAAAATAATGAAGCAATGCACAGCTGTCAGCAATGCAAGCTATCCTCTGTGTGTTCGCGATTCGTCAAGTAGTGAAGCAATCATGGTTCGTAGTCAAAAAATACACAAAACTTCGAGCAAATACAGATTAAGCACAAAACGTATTCCAAGCGACTAGAATTAAGAACTTGGTTCCTTTCGAAAATATGGCACTGCAAAAGCAAATCAAAGCAATAAACACTCCACATAGAAGCAAGCACATGCACAGTGAAGTACAAGCAACACATTGACTGGTTAGGTGTTAAGCTGCAGTTATAAAATCAACAAAAAAACACAGCAAATTACCCTGGCAAAAGTGCAGAAAAGAGCAGAAAGCATTGAAAATAACCTAACTTATGGACAGGACAGTTAGCTTCCTTCTTTTTAATTCCGCATTATGAGATGACGTTGACAGATCATTTTTCTTTTTCACATGTTATTTAGAAGAATGTTTGCTGCTGAATGCAGCAATAGTTCCATGACTTGTTCAGGTCTATGGTCATTCAGACAAGTCTCAAAGTCTTCAAATTCTGGTAAGACCTCTGTTGTTAAACATATCAGAGCAGTTAGCTGGTCTTCTAACTTCAGGAGCCTAAGGCAGTCTTCTTTAGATAGAAATTGTTCTATTACTGCATGCACATGCATCACAGCATTTACAATAACTGGTGCTGATAAACAAAGACCACCCCTATTAAGGGCGTCGATGGGGTTATTTTCTTAAGGGGATTCCTCCAGTTTCCTAGCCACTACAAGGTTTCTCTTACATTCTTCACATTTCAGTGCCTTACAAGCAGCACGAACCCAATACCCAGCTACATATGTGATCACTGGGATTTTTGAAGCCAAAGAATCCAGTTCAGAATCTGTGACTTCAATGCTGAAGGCATTATCAAAGCTCTGCTTTTGTCACGTGATCGGTTGAGGAAGCCTGAGTTCTTCAGTTGGTAGAACTGGCAGCGAATTTTGCAAGCCAAGTTTAGCCTCACACTCTCACACTTGTGGAGTAGAAACATGGTGCTGGCCACCCACAAGTTGTCTGTGTTGACCGAACTTCGCCCCAAGTGGATCGGTCTGAATTTTTCCCAGAAGCAAGTAGCGCATGTTAAGTTCGTCAAGGCAGTAGCGAGTGAATTCCACAAGCCCCCAGGATGTAAGACATACGGGTGAAAATACCACGAGTGAAAATATCATCGTCAAAACGTAGTGCAATCGATATATCTAGCCAGTCTGCAAACTTCTCAAGAAATTGGATTCTTTCGTCATTTGCCACTGCTTTCCCTGGCTCTTTAATAGGGTCACGTTTTTGGAAGCGCTTCGAATGTGTTTTGACATTTACCACTGACCACCAGCGAACGATCATGTTGATACCGTTTGCAGTTCCTGCTGCTCTGTCAATGTCATTGGCATGCGCCAGAAGCCCTTCTGCAGTAAATTGATTGAATACTTGTTGTAGTGCAATCTTCACATTTTGCCACTCTAACTTTGACGTATTCAAATCTTTTGAGGTTAACTGGTGGCCATACTTTAGCAAACACCCTTCTTCCAGTTCGTGTCAATTGTCTAATTGACACGAATTGTACATTATAGTTCGTGTCAATTCGTGTCGTTATAATTCGCTAATTATACAATTGACCACTGTCAATTGTATAACTAGCGATCTCAAACTTTGGGTAATAGAAATTGGTGCCATGACTTTTTTTGTTTATTCAATTATTCCGCACACATTTCAAGAGGTGGACTGTGTCAACAATGTAAAACGGTGGTCTCGATTGGTCGCAGGGATGTGAATACACAAACTGCAGCTTTCGAGGACTGCAAAAGTTTGACATTGCTTTCTATTGATAGCATTGTTGGCAGTAACAATACATACTACTTTGTACCCGTGCAACTCCGCACCAGTCACGACTTTAGGATGATATTAAGCAACATAGCAGCGTCAATGGTTTTAACAGGAAGGATGTGAGCGACCTCTTTAAAAGAATAAACAAAACTTTCTACCATAAGAACGTGGGCCATCGCGGCAGCGTCAGACGAGTTAAAGGCAGCTTCACAAACATTGGCACCCTTGTTATCGAAGAATGGTTTCCAGTGAATTTCATCAAGCATCAAAGATAGTATGCGCTCGCGAGGCTGGAGACACTTCACACGCATCTTCATGTAAGACGAAAAATTTTCACCCGTCTCTCCTTGCGGTGACAGCTCGCATGATGCACAAAGCTTTCTGATGGTTGCAGAGTGAGGAAGTGTAATAACACCAGCGTGTCGCGGGAATTTGTAAGCGTGTGGCGATATTGTAAAGAGAAGACTAGCAATAACCATCAAATGTGGTGAAAATCTGGGCATTTTCATTGTGACTATTTCCAGCCGTTCTTTCAGCGCTTTAGGGACACTTCGAGTTTCCATTGGTAGTTGCTGTTTCAAAACCTGGAGCAGGGTGTCGACAGCCTTTACCACATCCTCAGGAATAATAGATTGTTTTTCAAAATTAAAGATTCTCTAGAATTTCTGAGGATGCGTCTGATATCCTGAACTTTGCTGGGGCAGGATAGTAATTTACTTTGGTAAGTTTGACCTTTTTATGACATACAGTTATGCCCATGCTGTCACTGATCACAACAGAAGCTTCAATGCTTGGCCTGGTGCCTCCGGTTAGCAACAGGAACCTTACACTCGACGAAGTATGCAGTACTGACCACTTCTCTGGCACCGAGGATCCCTGCAGACATGCCTTTAGCTTATTTAATGTCTTCATACCTGCCAACTTCCATCCTATGTGACGACAATGAATCCGCGAATGCCTTTGCAAGGTGGGAGGACTCCAGTCACTGCAGTCGATCTTCTGGCTCCTGTATTGTTTTGGAACACTGTGCTGTAGACAAGTATGATGTGCAGTCCTTGAATATTGAAGGCACAGCACTAGGGTCCAGTCGTGGTACCGGCAAAGCGGTCTCGATAACTTTTCCAATCCTTTGGTCATGATAGACATACTTATTTATAATAAAACTCTCATGGAAGTGCAGCGCACAGACCTGCAAAAACGAAAACAGGGGACTGTATCACAAAACGATGTCATAGTGTCTCCGAAAGGATACTACTCATATTATGTATATGTGCTCAAGGTAGTTTTTCTAGTACCGGCAGATTAGATTCTTTCGAGATGGAAGCACAGGCTAAACGAAAACTTTTCACAGGAAACACATGTGTTCCTCAGTTAGCGTGTGCTAAAAGATCAAAAAGGCATGCTTCTATTTCACAATTAGTCTTGTCGATAAGGTCGGCAAGATCATTATACGAAAATCATAGCAGCTGAAGAGCATAGAAGAACGTGCAACAAGCAGATTAAGCAAATGAACTATGAGAGCGAACCTAAATGTTACGGCTGATCAACTTAAAACCGGATTGATCAAATGACGAGAACCAAAAGCATCACCAACGAAGCTTAATCACCAACTGCGTAAATCAATGGCCATGTGCCTCGTTTCAAGAAATAAAGCTTTGAATCCGCTTCCGTGACCAATCTACTTTTCCTGCCGATAGCAGAAACAGTTGGGGCGCCCAAAACCTCTGATATCACTAGCTGGTTCTTGCTCGCGCGGATCATGGCAAAGAACGTAGTATTTAGTGGTCAGCCTTTCTATTACGGCAAACTTACAGCGTACTTGCATGACAGAATAGATCGTAGATGGCACCGTCTACGGCGATGTCCGACTGAAAAATAACTTCTCTGCAGCTCGAGCCGCAGTGCTATTTCTTTCCAACTGCAGAAGAACGAGAGCAGACTAAGCGACACGTCGAGAGCTCTTGACTGCACTATACAGCGAGAGCTGGCGTTACTTAGAGACCTTTTCTTTGCAAGACATCCTTCATATTTGATTATTAATCTCAAAAAATTTGGCAAATATACAACATAAAACTAGTAAAATCCAACTCTGCCTGCTTGACGCCACCGCTGTGCGAAATATAAATGCGAGAATTTTTCTCGGTTAGCCGTAGGAAGCTTTGTAAGAGTCCCTTCGACGCCTCGTCCCTCTCAGCGATGCAACGGATATTAGGCCTAACGCTCAGTGTGTTCGCACTGTCAATGAACTTTGCGCACCGTAAAAGTCCGCATGAAGGTACACAAGGAGCTAACTATAGCAATCCTTACCCTTGAAGAAGCTGTTAGTCCTCGCGTGGTATGGCACGCAGTCACTTGTTTCGCTTGGCGTCGTCCTTCGGAAATGCGAAGACTTGAATTTTCAAGTCTTCGTCGTAGTTTCCCCGGCATGCTGATAGCCGCAATTCACGGCTTAAGCACCACCACGCGCGTTGATTATGCGCAGGAACGCACACCCAGTACAAAAACACAAAACCACGCCAGAACGATACATGCAACGTCGGGCTGGTTGCTGCTGGTCCAGCGCGGGCACTGCTGCGCCAACTACGGGGTTTGCTTGGCCCACCAGATGCGACCGCCTACCGGATGTGGCGTTGCCCACGTGACATCTGTCAGCGCGCAGGCCTTAAATCTTTAGGGAGGCGTTGGTGTTTCCCGCCATGGACGCCGAACAGTTGGCACGGATCGAGTGACAGCGGGCGCTTACTCGCTAAAGACAGCAATGCCAGAGAGCTGATCCGTCTGTGCGACAACGTGAAACAGAAGCCAAACTTTAATGGAGAGAGGAAAATCCCCAGCTTCGTCAGGCACCAGTAAAGGCTCAACAACAGCGAAGGAAAGCGAATCCTGCGGTTAGAGCTCAGGAACGCTTGCCAATGAAACGCTAAATGTAAATAATTGTGCATATCTAGTAATGTACATATGCAGAAAGTTTAAACCAAATGCACTAAAATTACAAAAAAAATATCAAATCTAAAGTCAACCTCAAGTAACAAAGGAAAAGAAACAATTCCTAAACATAAGAAAAGAAAAGAACAGATAAACAAAAGCAAGAAACAGAAAAAGAAAACCTAAACACAGAAAAAGAAAAGCAAAATACAAAAGGAAGAGCTAAGCACAAGAAACTTACGCTGATAAAACACAGAAAAACAAAAGCAATGCACAAATCAAGAGAAAATAAACGCAAGGTACTAACAGCAATAAGATAATGGAAACACTGGGAATGACTACTCCGAAATTCCTACAGATTTCACGTTGAGTGGAACTGCATGTTTTTTTTTTTTTTTTTTTGTTAATCACGGCCATATAACGACAGCAAGCAATGAAGCCAAGGAAGGCATAAGGGTAATTAGCTCTGGTTGAAATTGAAAATGTAGAAAGTAATGAAGACACGAGAAAATAAAAGTGGGAAAAAATAATTTGTCCCCGATCGTACCAGACCCACAATCTTCGCATTACACGTTCGTTGCCCTACTACTTGTGCTACAGCGACGGCGAGTGATGGCCTCACATTTCGTATAGCAATGCCCCCAATTTTCAACAAATATCAACACGGTGCGGGGTGGAATTCTCTTGGCAATCGGAAAATAGCAGATACCCGCCGTACTAGCTGTAAATCACAGCACTTGAAGGCATTTCTTACAAAGGCTGAGCAATTCGTGCACACATATTTAATTCTGCATGCAGGTTCTTTATAATTTTCCTTTTCAACTAATGGCGTCTGCGTGGCAGTCACAGTTCTACAAAGACGGCGTGCAAGATTTTGCGCCGTTATTAAAATACACTTTGAACGCGCCGGAGGGCTTCTTCCCATAATTTACCGAAAAGGCCACAATTGACTTACTCACTCTGAACAATGCTTACACATTTTCCGCCATTATTTGCACCAAATACAAAACAAGCTCTTCGTTTAGTTCGCAAAGTTCATTCGGGAAAGCTAGCTTGCCTCGTGGAGCGGGTGGAAAATCGGCAGAAAACGATTATTTATCATTATTTTCAGTAATTCAAATTATGCCAGAAACCTCAAGCTTTTTTCGCACATCACGCTGTAGACGGCCCCCATTTCCACTGAATCTATGCCTGGCGTCATGCTGAGTTATCCAATTGGAAACAGCCAATAACGTGCGACTTACGATTTCAAGCACTTAATTCTTGAAGCTGTTCTTAAAGAGGCTATAAATTAACAACACATTTACCTTCGCATGCTCATTCACCATAACGTTCCCCCACAATTTATATGATTTCAATCTTGGCGGCCATTACAGTTCTATAGGACCAGCGAGCCAAATTCTGGACCATTTGGAGAACGCACCCATACGCTCCGGATGTCTTAAACACGCAAGTTAAGGAATTAACGATAACAGTCCTTTAGTTGCGATAACTTTAAACAAGACCTCGTTTATGTCACCAAAGACACCAGTGAAACCGACTACAAATCCGGTGTTATGCATGATAATGAGGAGAAAATGAGGATTGAGTATTTATTTCTAAAGCGCATAAAGCCCCCTCCGGGAAACTCCGGTTGTGGCTCGGTCCCCCGGGGCAATCTTAGTTGACGCCGATGCAATCATTCTCGCCTCGGGGCGCCTTGGTGCGATTTGTCGAAGATTTCATCAGAAACTCGCCCAATGCAACCGCGAACAAGCGACTTACCGTGACCTAGCGTCCCTGTTTGCATTCGCATGCTTATTCACCATAACGTGCCCCCATAATTTAACCGATTTCAATCTTGGCAGCCATTACAGTTCCCTAGGGCCAGCCAGCCAAATTCTGGACCGATTTGTGCCAGAAATTCTTCGGACATAAACGAGGTACTGTTTAAAGATAAAGGAATTAAAGGACTGTTATCGGTAACGTATAGGCGAAGTACAAAGTATAGGGTAATTACAACTTTAGCCTTAACTTGTGTGTTACCTTAGTGATAAATGACGCTCTGTTAACGGTCCCTGACACAATTGCAGGTATTCTCCCGCAGGGAGAAGATTTGCGCAAAGGTCCGCCAGTGTGTCCCAGCGATGCAGTGAAGCCACTCCTAGCGCGCGCAGGAGGCAAATGCCGCGCGGTGCTCCATTTGCTTTTTTTTTTATTATTTTTTTGTTAGCTGGTCGCGAGCTACATGCGCCAATTGTTCGCAAGCGCTGAGAAAGGTGGCACTTTTTTAATGTTGGCGATGCTCGAACAATTCGCGTGGCTGGTATAGGGCAGGGTTCCAACACCCCGAATAAACTTTGTTGTATGTACATTCGTGAGCAAAAGTATCCTTCGCCTGTGAGTAACTTGAAATTAAAGGCAGCAGTACAAACTTCGCGCTAAGGCTTTTCTAGTGCACTGGTCAGTTTCCGTTTATGCATGTTAATTACGAAGAAATTCTGTTCTTTCTTTTTTCGGCGACCCTGTGGTTTGTTTACTTGTGGTTTGTTTGTACACACATACAAACACGCGCATGAGCGTACATATAGGGCGTATAGGACCCCCCCTCGATCCCCCGAAATAAAATCCTGACTATGCCCGTGGCTCTAACAGCTGAAAAGTTCGCGTACAAACGTGCTGTACCTTCCAACAATAAGCAGTGCAATGTTTTCCAATATGCATATGAAGTTTTCTCACCAGCGCTGGAAGGCAAGAAATGTTTTAAATGGTGTTTCAAGAAAATTTGACGCACGTAAGGTGAAAAACTATGTGAGCGCATTTTCGCACCCGAAACCCGACGAGTAATGATCGTTGCCAAGAGAACTATCGTGCCTGTAGTTATCTCACGGACCGTTAACAGAGCGTATTTTATGACTAACCGTCGTTCACACCAGCTACACGTTTTCGAATATGCGGTGCCGACACGTAGATATAAACGCATTTGAAATGTTCACATGCGCACATTTTATGGAAAGCTTATTTTTACGATTCATTCATACTGCAGACTTACCAGCTGCTTCGTAGAAGCCAATGGAAAAATATGAAAGTTGGAAGAGCGTCTAGATCAAATTTATTTATGGTTGCATGTTGGCAGAAGGCCAATAGTGCTGGTTTTTGGAGCCTTGAGGGGAAGAATTCAAAGCAACTGGAAAGGCAAAAAGCTATTAAGAAAAACAGTAGGTTATTTTTATTGCACTAATCATGTCAAGATGTCAAACTTGCAAAGTATTCACACGATGCAGACTGTAGTATGACACATCTTTCTTTATCTTTTCATATTACTCGGGTCAATTTGCTGTAACACCGCGCTTACTAAACATACAGGCATAATTTTACATTGCTCACTTCGACTAGAGGCCGATCGAACAAGCAAGATATTGTGGGTGGTAAATGCTGAAGCTACCACAGCTGTCTCGTAAGCGCGAGCGCGCGAGGTTTTCGCTTACTACAAAACAACGAACACTAGCACATCAATCAACGTTACATGAAAAATCAAATCGCCGACAAAAAAGTTATAAAAAGCAGAGGAGCAAAAAACCAGGGTGCAGCCGGCAAATTGTATCCGCTAGTATTTACTCTATTTTGAAAACACTGTTCTAGAGCCGTATAATCAGAACAATCGTACAAGCAAGACAGCGAATTGGGTGAGTTGGTAAGTTAACATTCTTGGCGTATATGTGCAGCGCAGCACAGACGTGTCGTCCATTGTGTGTCCCGCTTCTGTGTCGCGCTGCAGATATACACCAAAAATCGCTTAAGCGACCAACGTCTCATGCCGCCCGTGCGCGTCTCAGGGGTGTTACTCGAGATAAATGTTGCTTCAGTGTAAAGGCGAACGCCTCTCGCATATCCTGGTCCCTTTCGGAGACTGCCGGTCGCGGCTGATATGCAGCAGCCACGCTAGTCGCCGGCGCACGTCTTCCCGGCCACGCCTCAGCGCGTAATTTGCTTTGCAACCTTCGATGCGACTTGTGCAGTTTGGTGCGCTACGCCCCGCCATACTGGAATACATGCGTCAATATGATCGTATCATATTCACATATCGTATCATATATGTTCGTATCACTTCACCAATGTCCTTGACTTAATATATTTGAATAACGTGCCTACGGCCCACAGCTGATGAAGGCAACGCGCGCTCTACGGTCCGCTGATTGCAATGTCGATGGCACTGACGGAAACAACGAGCCCGCATCGCGCCCGTGAAGTTGGCTTCGCAGCGGCGCAGTTGAACATTATACGTCATTTTGAACCAGGTGATAGCTCTCGGCGAATAGCGGTACGAGCGGCGCCGCAAAAGTTGTGCCCAAACCTGCTCCCTGCGAGAGCAGAACACTACCGTGAAATTAAATCCCTGGTTTTACCGTGAAAGTGTCTGTGGCGGTACCTGGTGGGCGAAAAAGAAACGATCACTCTGCGCGGGAGATGTAAATCACTCATGATTACATTTTACACCTCTGCTCGTGGAAGCTAGCCCTTCGAGACCATTCAAAAGCTCATCGAAGGTTAAAAGCATTTCAAGCCTTCTAAAACTCAGATCAGGATTAATTTGCACCATTGATGCTGTTCTCTCACTGCTGCAGCGCTGCACTGCGTATATTATGCAGTGAGAGTCTTTCGGTCTCCCGTAGTCGAACAAACACTAGTAGGTTAAGGCTATATATATATATATATATATATATATATATATATATATATATATATAGATATATATATGTATATATATATATATATATATATATATATATGTGTGTGTGTGTGTGTGTGTGTGTGTGTGTGTGTGTGTGTGTGTGTGTATTGCGAAGGAGAGCACAGAGACAACACCCGTTCACTGGGCTGGCTGTTCTATTCTCTGCCTCGTCGTTTTCTTGCACTCGCCGTCCACGCGCCCGCGTCCAAGTGCATCTCGTCCTCTTGACAATGCACCACGCTGGAAGTTTCCGGCGCGGCTTGCGAGCACGTCACTAAACGTGCAGGCAACTTGCAAGGGCGTGAAGTCGTCTTTGCTGATCCGTCCAGCGCGCAACCATCTTCTGTGGCTGGCGACATTGGCTGTTGCACGTTGGTCGCAACTCTCACCGACGATGATCCACAGTTCATCATCCTGCTGGACTGTCATGCGTGGGCGACTGCACTGCCGGGCGGGACCTATGGTCGGGACTTGCCGAGGCGAATCAGCATTGCTTAGCTTGATCCTTGGCAAGTCTTAGGGCTGGTCGCAGTCGTCCTCTGGTCTCGAGTCTGAGCTCGGGCTTTGTTTGTGTGTTAGCAGTGGTCTTGCAGCTGGATAGCGCTTGCTGTTGTCAGAGAACTGCCGCTGAGCATTCTCAATTTCAGCCGAAGTTGAGGAAATTTCCTTAAAGGGTGCTTCGTTGATCACTGCGTGTGGTGCGACTGCTATCAGTCTACCCCGCTTCTCCTCCGGTTTTCAAGGACTATCACAGGAAGAGTTGAAGAGGCTGCCCATGGATGGTGATGTTCTGAATGGGTGGAGGGCACAGTTGGAGCCATCCTGAAGCAGCGCTGCCACATGGCTGGAATCAGCAGCGACTAGCTGTAGCCTGCCATGCCAACCTCGCTTCTCGTCTGGCTTGCGGGGACTGTTGAATGAAGAGGAGGATGACAACACACTATTCGTCTGAGGATGTAGACCGGTATCTATTGAGCAGCAATACTGCCAGGACCGTCCGTTCCCCTTCCCTGTGGTGACACCTTGACACCTGCGTGGACGCTGCGCTCAACGGCGACGGCGCCGTAAAGCGGAACAGGCCAGTTTTGGGAAATATGGGACTGTGGTAATTGATGGTTCTGGTAAATGGCCTTGTCGGACGCCAAGAAAGTGCATGGGGAAATTGCGCCGCGGTAGCTCAAATGGTAGAGCATCGCACGCAAAATGCGAAGGTTGTGGGATCGTTCGCCACCTGCGGCAAGTTGTTTTTGCATCCACTTTCATTTCCATCGTTTATGATTTCTTTATTTCATTTATTAAGCACAAGTAATTTCCCCTGTGTTGTCCTTGGTGTCAGTGTTTGTTGGCTTCTTATGATATGGCTAATAAAAATCGGGCCTCTCGCTTAAGCCCCTTTCTTCTCGCTTGTCGGCCGCTGACGCTCGCTTGGTGGCCAAATCTTGCCCTCCGGTAGCAGCAATCGGAACTAAAGCATTGTCACCGCCGCCTGCTAGAACCACGAGGTGTTGGTGCTGGTTGCCGCTTCACACCAGAAGATGCCGAAGCGCTGCTACGGCTCCACTGGTGTGGTGGTGGCTTAGGGCAACAGACATCCTGCAGTGATGCCTCCCTTGAGACCTGGCATAACTGACAATCCAGAAGACGATGACGACGACGGCACTAGGTAGAGGAGGCCTGCACGTGGCTGCTCTTATAGCCCAGAGGAGTACAGGGCTCTGGCCATTCGGTCGAAGTCCTGCTCCGCATCTCGTTGATTGACGCGTGAGTCGAACACCGTCTCGTCGATGTGCCGCTGGTGAAGCATCTCGGCGGAGAGCGCCCAAACACAAGCCACCCCTGCAGCAGGTATGGCGTGTTCAAGTATATGGCGGGGCTCTTGTTGGGCTGCTCTTCGGCCTTCAGCAACCGCAGAGCAACGGCGGCTGGGTCCACTGCTGATACCGACGCCACTGCTTTTGCAGCTTCATCCGCTGTCTTCGGCGCCTTGCTGACGGGTTCGCTATGATTGGTGGAGGAGCCCGACGTAGAGTTTGAACCGGAGGTCTGTGACTGATACGGTGGCAGCTGTAGGCTCGACTTACTGCCGCTGTTGCTGAGCCATTTATTCGCGGCCGCGATCTGCAACGATGACGAGCCGCAGCTGATGCTCCGGGATGTAGGGGCCGCGCAGGCATACGGAAGCTGGCCGAAAGCAGCTATCAGAGCTGCATTCCATTCAGACCAGGACCCTTGCTTGATGCCTTCGTAGTTTTACCATGCCTTGGCGGCACAGAAAAGTCGTTCTGCTGCAACCAGCCATCTCTTTTGGTCGGTCGGTGCAAGCATGATGTTCACCTAAGGCATTGATAGGGTGAACCCAAAGAATGGCATCATCCTGAAAGCCCCGAAACGGCGGTATTTGTGCGGCAGCCGGCTGCTGGAAGTCGTTCGCATCATGTAGGCCAGGCTGCTTCTCCAGCTACCCAAGGAACCAGGGCCAGTGTCCATGAACAGTGCAGTCGTTGCGATAGTCGCGACAGCCGGTTCTACCACGAAGGAAGCATCGACGGCATACCTTGGTGGCTTCGAGGTCGAAGTAATGCCTGGGATGATATTCTCGCCAAGGGAAGCGTGGACAGCATTCTCAGGTAGGACGGGTCCAACACGGAGAGACCGAAGTGCAGTCTCAGTGTGAGATGCAACGGCGCAACCGCTGATGAATGCGAAGGCCGTCGTCATAACCACGAGCTGTTGTGTCAGCTGGGCGATAGCTTGCAGATCACCGGTAGAGTCCTGCCCTAGAGCCGCCGAGGACGCTTGGACTTGAAAATTCGTTCCAAGTGGATCCGCCTTGCTAACTCCACGGATATAATTTGTAGATTGCAATTTGGGCCATAATTTAATTAGTTAAAACTTAATTATTGAATTTTTAGTAATTAGTTTTAGGATTTTGCATCTCAATTTTTTGTGCAAGTATCGTCCGCCGCTTCGAGTAGACCAGCTCATGAACTATAGAATTGTGATATCTCCCACAGGCAACTTCTAAAGATTTTTGAAAGTGTTCGCTGAAACACGCTGTATTTATCAACAAGAACCCTTCAGTGATTTAAATTCAATTTCAAACTATACGTTCGACAAGGGTGGCAATGTGGGCTTGTTGGTGCACCTTGACTAGAGGTGGTTGAGTGCAGGGAAACACATAGGCAAATGTAGGCACATTGGACGCACAGCTCCTGTACGTCCTTTAGCCAGTATATGTTCGGGGTGGCACAATGTTCTGTACGCCTCATCGTGGAACGCTCAATTCAATACAGTCATCAAGAAACGCTTCACGCTTGCCTTTTCTTGTGTATGTTTGGTGTGCTTCTATATGTTCATAGGCATAAATGGTGGCTAGCAGATTGTACTAGATGCAAGCAAGTTACGAAAGGAGACTGAAACATAGATGACATAATTATGTGAGTCTATTGCCCGTCTTGCTGTTAATAGATAGTTTAGTTTTTAACGCGGCAAATGTCCATCAGGTTGGCGAAAGGTACAGCAACAGGACGCAACGACAGGCAAACTTCTCATGTCGCAAACTTCTCATGTTCATCCCTGTCTTCTTTAGTTCAATTTGACTTCTCAGTATGACAGAGCAACGGCCCTGGATGTCGTGCTGTACTGCTATCGACGACGCATGCGCGGCACGTGCGGGAAGGATTAGGAGTCCTCCAAAAAAATTAAATTAAATTATGGGGTTTTACGTGCCAAAACCACTTTCTGATTATGAGGCACGCCGTAGTGGAGGACTCCGGAAATTTAGACCACCTGGGGTTCTTTAACGTGCACCTAAATCTAAGTACACGGGTGTTTTCGCATTTCGCCCCCATCGAAATGCGGCCGCCGCGGCCGGAATTCGATCCCGCGACCTCGTGCTCAGCAGCCTAACACCATAGCCACTGAGCAACCACGGCGGGTAGGAGTCCTCCAGAGACGCGAAGTGCGCTTGGCTTCAAAAGCAACGATGTTCAGTGGACGTACCCTCAAGCTGCGCTCAATAGGCTCTGCCGGAGTCAGGGTTGCTTTGTGGCTTCCACTGCTGGCACGAGCGTGGCGCGCATTCACATTAGCCTTCTTGCTGGAGCTGTGGGCATACCAAACCCCGACGCATACACTGGTGTGAGCGGAACGGACAATAAACGTCAAGTTAAATCCCTCTCATCTTTTCATTGGGGCGTTGACGACAAACGCCGACGATCTTCCGTCGCTTTCATCTCGTGCGCCAACGAGGCACGTGTGACGCTTGTAACACGGCTGCCGGCATTTCTCATCGCACCTGCATTGTGAATTGCCTGGTACATGCCGGGACGCTGTTCGTGTTGTCCTGGAGCACGAACAGTGTCGCAGGAGTGCCGGGTGCTGCGCCCTGACATCTCGCCTCCAGGTGCAGTTAGAACACGGTTTGACGACTTGCAACGTTTCGCCATCGGGTGAAGTTGCCAGTGTTTTTTTTTCTTTTTCAGTTTTTTACAGCGAAGCTGTTAGAGGCTAGTGCCCCCAGAATCAGCTCCGTATAGACGCAAAACTATCATCATCAGGATCGGCTCACACGTCTTCTTCCACAACTGGTTCGTTGGCGCCCCTCAGCGCTACCGCGCGAACGCGCTCGTGCCAGAGTTCCCACGTTCGTGGTGGTCACTAATTAATTAATTATAATTAATTATGCTACGCAAAGTCGTAGCCAATCTTACAGCGAAACTGTTAAGGCTAGTTCCCTGAGGAATGTGTGCGTGTGTAGACACAAAACGTATGGGGAATACGTGGGCCAATCCCGAAGATAGTGCAATACCGGGCCGACTCGCGGCGGAGGTACAGTTTTCCCATTAAGAGGCCCACATACACAGCTTCGCTGGTCATCCTTCTTCACAGAGTGGAAGGGCACTGAGCTTTTTTTCCCTCGTGTTCTTCCTTTGTAGTCGCGGTGTTCCTCGCTCAAGTGAACAAGTCACTGGAAGAAAGCAAGCAGATCATCGCGTTCTGGACCACAATAAAGGACATGGGCAACTATTCCAAGAACTCCGTGAGCTCAGGTAAGATACTGTCAATCTGTGGCTGCTAGAAGACCGCCGGTACAGTCCGCTTCATTATTCTACTATGTCCCACTATGTCGTCTGTGGATATAATTCGAGACCTATGGAACGGCTGTGCATGTGGTATCCAAAAAAAGGCGTTGCAAACCATTCTTATAACTTTTCCGTTCGGTTGCAGAACGGCTACTTCGTTGTGCTACGCGAAAACAGTAAATATGCGCTGCAGCCAGATAAAAGTGACAATGGATCATCTGTAAATGATCATTTAGGCAGTGTCACCTAATGAAGCTGGGATGTGTGTAGATGGCGTATGAGCACGTCGTAAGCCCTTCTATTCTGGATTCTTTCGCGCCTTTCTGGCGCTTAAAACTAAAAAAAAGCTAAACTCGCAATAGCCTAAACATTGCTGAGTCAAGTTCGCTGACGCACGTCCCAGTAGTTAGGCGCGTCCGCACTTTCTGAAAAATGCGCGTGCGTGAGGGTCAATATTTTTCTGCCGCCGTGCGAATGGGTCTCGGGGCTATTTTTTGAAGACAAGGTCTTCTTAGCCGACTTCAGAAGGATTTAGCGTATGCGAGATCTGAGTATCTCGTAACCACATCTAGAAAGAAGGCGTCGGTCAGGGGACTTGTAGATCTCGTATCAACACGAAAATTATGTTAAATGACAATTCAGCATGCAGAAAATACGTAGCGTTAGTCATCGTCTAGAGATGTAATAAAAAACAATATAGCACAAGCCAATTAGTCGTGATGATGGATCTTTTTCACTATTGGCACCCTGCAGTGGCTACAAGGTCTTTATGGGTCCCTGTCAGCGTCAGTAAAATTGCCAGAACCAATAACAAAAACCAAAAATACTCACGGTGCCCACCTCGCCAATTACTTGCAGACTTCATTTTCCCACCGTGTGAATTTCAAACTGCTACATCGATGCATTTCGAGATAGAATTGAAGGACGTGTTTCTCGAAACTCGCGTTAACCATTTATTACAGCAAATAGACATGCAAGAAGGAACCTTTACTTCTTATCTAAATATGCAACACACATCGAGAATAAGTATAACCGATGACAGTAAAAAAATATTTTGTGGAAGATTTTTGAGTGATAGGCTGAAAACACCAGGCAGAAAACTGGAAGTGGGCTTCATCTGAAGCCACCTATGCCGTCATTAGGAATTTGAACGGACAGCTCTCGTCATATGTGAACCACAACTGTACATTTATTTGCTTTACATACCGTGTATCACACCACTGCAGCCGGCGATCTAGCAGCAATCTGACTCCTCTGACAACGCTTTCAAAAGAGACTGCGTCAGCTGCAAAACTTTTTCTCGCCCGTCCTGTATGCCTGCTCTAAACCAGCAAATGACGCTTGCTGCCTTTCGCTGTCTTGGCCGAATACATTTAGCCAGATAATACGTAGACAACACCGAAACTCAGGAAGAAAATTTTTTTCAGACATGTAGCCTGTAGGCAACCCTCGCCAATAAAGAGTTATGAGCAGAATTTCTGCTCAACAAACTTTCTAACATGGACATGTGCCGCAAAGTGCATAAGTACAAGGTTAATTACTCAATTTATTCAACAGCTAATATCAACCTGCGATATGTTGTACGAGTAATCTTGAGGTATTGAACAAGTTTACCTGAAGTACGTATACATTTAATTTGTGCTTTCATTCGTGACGATTTGCATGACACACGCACACAATATAATTCAAGCTATAGTTACTCGCTTACTGTGCTGCAGACCCGCATTCGATTCTTCGTCGTGAACAAATTCTTTTAAAGGTTAGAAAAAAAAACGATTTTCCTTCTCCTTATATATCGCCGTTTTTATTTTTTCCTGGGTATGTAAGCCAATTTTTATTCTTATTACTTATGCGAGAGGCATACTGTTGCACGTATTCTGCACCAATTGTCAACTGTTACCATGGCACCCAGGATAGTTTCTTGCATACCATGTTGCAGGCCCTGGTTCCATTCCTCACAATACACTAAATTTTCCGAGTTGCTTTGTTTATTGCGATAGCAATTGTATGTACATTCAAATCTAAATTTCGTCGTTGTCACCGTCGGCGTCCCCGTGGGGTTTCGCGTATATTTAGTACACGTATGCGATATGCTTATTCATTCCGTATATGCAGGTTTTATTCCTACACTATTCAAACACTTAAGTTGATCACACACGGTCTTGCGTTCTTTACTAAGTTATTACTTAGAACTTCGAGAATGGCAGTCCACAAAGAAATGTCATGACAGAATATTTGCAGCGCACGCTCTTTATCTTAAATTTTCTCAGACTATTAAGCATTAAAAGTGCAAAACCTTGCCATTTCTCGAGCCTGCGATGTAGTTTTACTGGCGCGGCTTTTTTACAGGCAGCGCATTGGCGCCTGTTCGATGTCACAACAGGCCCTACATGGAGTAGTAAAACTTTTACAGGTGCCCCAAAATTTGGTGCACCCGCGCATGCCCGCGTATAATTAGAACACCGTACGAGAAGTTCTGGCACAACACTAAACATTACTATCGCAGTCATTGCATCGGCCTTAAAGCGAAACTCTTTAAGCGGTCGTCATCTTGAGGCCAAACCACGCCCGCCAGGATGAGATGGGTTGGACTAGTTATTGAATGCTATCGCATTAAAGCTCATCAACCTAGTCGAACAAACGCAAAAAACGCCTCCAACGCAAAATGACCTGTTTACCGAAGGATTGATTCTGTCACGGCCGAATGCTATCTTTCATACGTGTTGTGAACGCCTCTACAACAGAGACCAGTACAACGAATTTGCGTGTACAACAAAGTTATTTAGGTGTTCCCCGAAGGCCGATTTGTTGCTTAAAGGGGCCCTGAACCGCCTCTCGGGCTTCGGGAAATAACATAGTCCGCAGGTAGCATACGCTGCTGTGAACATCTCAGCTAAGTTTTGCTGTGGTACGCGGTGCGCGGAGCTCGCAAGCGGATCGCGAAGTCACCTTTCTCGCAAACGCTCTCTTTTCAACAGAAGGCCCTGTCCTCGCTCTCTTCTAGAAGAATTATTTCGTCATTACACGCTTTATTTTTTCATTTCCTTAGGCGGCTGCTGTTGGCTGCTATTGACTGCGGTCTACAAGCTGCTGTCGGCTACATGGCGTAAATACCGCGGCCGCTGTGGGGTGCCGCCACGAGTCCAATGAATAAGCAGGCTCGCTGAGGACAACTGCTTCTGCCTTATGTTTAGCGCGTCGTAGGCACCAAAGGAGGAAGTCGTGGCCTCCACGTTAACGTCTAAAATGAAATTTGAACTTCGCGCCACGGTGATATTTAGGAGGCGGTGCGTTGTAGGCAAGCCCCACTGCGCCGTAGGCTTCGCAGTGCAGCACAGCGGAGGTCGTGTATGATTGCCAATAACTCCGCTTTTGCTGAACGTACTGAAGTACTTTTCTGCGGCAAAGTACTTCTCAAATAGCCTATTTTCGCTTCAAATACCTTTGTCCACTTCGATCAAAAGTAGTTCAGGGCGCCTTTAACAACGAATGCCGTGTGTCGCCAGTGTAACGTCACCGAGGCGCGCTCTGCACTAGTGCTGACCCCAACTCTGTATGTCACGACGAGTATGCCGATGACAGAATTAGTCCTGGTATACACTTATCCAGGACTCAGTAAACTCGTACGCTGCTTGTTGCAACGCGTCAGCGGGTGCAATGGCTGACGAATACGTCGCAGTTGATGACGACGTGATTATACAACCGTAACTGACGACCAACGATGTCTTCAAAGCCATCAAGGGCGGAAAGGACGCGCATACCAACAAAAGGCAATAAGGTTTGCTGCAGTCGCACATTTAATGAGAGGAGGTTTGCACAAGAAAATTAGGTACTTCCTTTGCTATGTATGTCCTAAATTCCAGTTTCAATAAAGTTTCTTTTGTTGAACGTACTTAGCCTGCTCTATTGTGAGCGGTACGATGCGCAACCTTTACTACGAACCGACTTGAATACCGAAGGATTTTGGAGGTCGTGAGCACTTCGTTGTAAAAGCGTTTGACTATGCTCTAATTCAGCTTAATTTATATGCTCTTAATAAGGCCCCGTTTTATATTTACCAGTTATTTCCGTTACTTTTAAATGTTAAGTCCATGAAACATGCTCTCGATGTGGCCGAACTGCCAAGAATTTTTCATTAAATCATGGGGCTTTATTTGCCAAAACCACGATATCATTCTGAGGGACACCGTAGTTGGAAACTCCGGATTAATTTTGAGCACCTTGTTAGGATCGGCCTGCAGCTATTTCAACCCGCTGCACGTGTTCCGATCCAACCGGGACGGTGGCGCACTTCAGAGAACTGCGGATAACCGGCAGCCACGCGGCGAGGGGTCAGCTCAGGGGAGTTCTCGAGGGGAGGTAATCGGCGGAACCTCCCCATGCGCTTTTCGAGACACCAGACAATGTGCTGCCCCGACCCGCTACCCTGATCGGCTCCGAGTTCGACGAAGCAGACTTTGTGCGCAAGAGAACTCCGCCCTGTTCTGCTATGAGTGGGGGAGTGGCCGCGGGAACGCCGACGAAGGCTCCTTCCCACGCGCCGACCAAGACGCAAGACAATGTGCTACTCGGGCGCGCTACCCGGCTCGGCTCCGATTTCTACGAAGCCCCTCTGACGTCGGCTCCGGACCATTGAACCTGTGCGGCACGTGTATGTGAGCCCTCCTCCTCCAAAAGGGCGGGTCATCTTCAATGATGTCGAACTATGACGTCGAGCGAAGTGCTCGTCGTCGTGCTCTGTGCTCGAAATGCACTCGTGAGCTGTGTGCTCGATTGCCGTATGCTTCGTCTTGCGGGCTCCATTTGGGAGTCACGCTAGACTGTGTAAATAACAGAGCAACGTGTACACAAGTTGAAGTATAAGGCTTTTTATTCCCTGCTGCGTGAGAAGAGGGAAGACTTGAAAACATTCTCATTTGATTGCCAACAAAATCAAGTGCTCCCCAAAGTTCCGGACCAGGAAGCCTACTACAGCCGCCAGCTCTATCAGTACCACCTCTGCGTGGTGGAAAACCAGGCAGATGGATCAATGCCCAAAGAGGCCATCCATTCCTACACATGGAGCGAAGATGAAAGCTCCAAAGGAAGCAACCAAGTAGCCAGTGCGGTACATAATACACTTCGAAGCGCTAACTTCGAAGGAATTAGAGAGGTGCGGTTAGTAGCCGATGGCTGTGCTGGACAAAACAAGAACAGTACTGTGCTTTGCATGCTTCTTTGGTGGCTCCAGAATGAGGCTCCAGCAGGTGTCTCAGTAGTTTCCCTTGTGTTTCCTGTCACAGGACACAGTTTTTTACCCCCAGACAGGGTATTTGGCAGAATTGAAAAAGATGTTAGACGACACGAAGAAATCCTGAATCCACAAAGCTACCAAAGGATTTTTTCAAATCACGGCACTGTGTTAGAGCTTGGAAAACATTGGCATGCGTACGACTGGAAGGCCTACTGCACGGCGGTGATGAAGTCGACATCCAGCTTGCCGTTCAAGATAACCGAAACGAAGGTCTTCTACATTCAAAGAAATGCAGCTGGTAGGAGTCCTCAAATTAGAGCAGAGCCTCACTATAAAGTTTCTGTGTCAAATTTCGTGTCAGTGCTAAAAAGGGGAAGGTCCCTTGCACAAGCACCCATAAGATGTGCACTGTACGCACACCACGTCAACGAAATGAAAGTCAGAGATGTGACCAGCCTTCTTGTGAAGCATTTCGGAAATTCCTGGCAAGACAATGAAGAGCTTGCGTACTTCGTTAGTGTCTTCAGGCGCGCCCAAGGAAATGATCCTGCGGAAGAATTAGAAGAGAGCTGCTTATGCTGCCAAGAAGACGCACCTGCTCTTCAAGTATAGTTCTATTGTTCTTGAAGCACAGCAAAGCCCTGCTGCCAATGTTATTATAGCTTTTCTGTCATTATTACATGATGCCATTCTGGAAAGCCAATTTTAATAAAGTTTTCATAACAATACCGCCTAAAATCCACTGTTTCAATTCAATACGAGCCAAATCCAGAGTTCTCACCCTAATATTGGGCATATCTGCCGCATAATTTTTCATTACTTGTGGTCGTAAACTTGCCCTAGCCGACATGTAAAGCATATCATATAATAGCTTTGCTAGCGTTGCATTTAGGTGCGGTAACAAATTTTTGCTTTTTTCTCAACTTTTGTTTACGTGGATTTGACCCATTTCGAAAAAAAACTCCTCATATATCCTCATGTTAAAATGTAAATACTGCAAATAAATCCTGCTCGCCTAGTCCTGTCGCCCCAAGTTCCTCCGATCGTCCTACAAGTCCGACCACCAAATCTAATAACCTGGTATTCTTTAACGTGCACATGCGCCAAATGCACGGTACACGGGTGTTTTTACATTTCAGCCTCAACGAAATACGGTCGCCGCGGCCGCGATTGCAACTCGCGGCCTCTGTCCATGCAGTGGCTCCCTCGTTGTGATCGGCATCCCCCGATTGCCTTTTGTATAAAATTTACCATTTCAACTTAATACGCCCTAAATGAGCAGCTTTTAATA
This sequence comes from Dermacentor andersoni, assembly GCF_023375885.2. Classification (NCBI taxonomy): domain Eukaryota; kingdom Metazoa; phylum Arthropoda; class Arachnida; order Ixodida; family Ixodidae; genus Dermacentor; species Dermacentor andersoni. Next base: position 50,766,642 of record NC_092818.1, read on the forward strand.
TATCCGTCGTACATGTGATCCCGTTCTGATTAATGCTTAGATGTCAGTGTGCCCTCTTGCCATACAAGTTTATGGTATGGTATGGTATGAAAAACTTTATTTTGGTCCTGAGGGATCAGTCTGGGACTGATGCGGGCCGCTCCCACGTCGGTACAGAGAGGCCGAGCCCCTCTGCCATCACACGGGCCCTCTGGACAGCCCTGAGTTGGTCCGCCAGCACTTCACTGTGCAGCATGCGCTGCCACCACTGTTCACCTCGAGAGCCATCACGGGCCAACGCCAAGCAGCGCCACAGCATGTGTTGTAAATCGAGCAAACCCCCACACTTACTACAATAGACTGAAACCCCGCAGTCCGGATTAATTTTATTCATGATGACCGGGTTAGGGTACGTTCGTGTCTGCAGAAGCCTTAATGTAACCGCCTGCGGCCTATTTAATTTAGGATGTGGCAGCGGGAATGCCCTGCGCCCTAAGTAATAGTGCTTGGTGATGTCGTTGTAGGTTAACAGTTGGTCCCTGTACTCAGGAGCGGGAGATCCAGCCCCTTCAGGGAGTACACGGCACACTAATCCCCGTGCCTCCCTGTGCGCCACCTCGTTGAGGTTACGCGGGGCTCCCTCCACTGTCCCCATGTGCGCTGGGAACCAAGTAACTGTATGCGAAGTGATATCCCTACCCTGTAGCAGTCTGTTAGCCGGTTTCGCAACAAGTCCTCTCGAGAAGGCTGTGATCGCAGATCGCGAGTCACTAAACACCAAAACTCTTCTTGAATCAATTAGTGCTAGAGCAATAGCCACCTGTTCAGCAACCCCCGGATCTTTGGTATAAATGGAAGCAGCATTTCTAACGCTCCCTTTGCCATCTACCACCACCACCGAATAAGCATTTTTACCATTAATCCATGCGGCGTCAACAAACGCAGACTGTTCCTCCTGATCCTTTGCCTCTCGCAACAAAGCCCTAGCTCTCGCGACCCGCCTCCCTACATTGTGCACGGGGTGCACATTCCGCGGAAACGGACGAACCATGATATTTGCCCTAAGGTTCACGTTCAACTCGTGTAGGGGCGCCCTATCGTACGACACAGCCACGGCTTCTTCAATTGACTCTAAAATATACCTACCCGCTGGTGTACCTAGCAACCGCTCCCTCTGCGCGGTACGTTGAGCCTCAGCAATTTCATCTAAGGTGTTATGCAAACCCAGTTGTAACAACATATCGTTTGACGTAGTCATAGGCAGACCAAGCGCAGCCTTGATGGCTTTTCTGATTAATGCTTCCAATTTATTTTTCTCCCCCCTATTCCAATTTAGCATAGCTGCCACATACGAGAAATGACACATAATAAATGCGTGAACTAAGCGCATTGCACCTTCTTCTCCTAAACCCCTATGCCTATTAGAGATCCTTCTTATGGCCTCCTCCGTCTTCTTGGTAATACGCTGAATAGTTCTAATATTCGATCCGTTTGCTTCAAGTACAAAACCCAGGACCCTGATTGCTTCAACTTTGGGTATCACCGACCCTTCCCTAGTATGAATTCTAATGCAAGGCTCAACTTCCGGTACCCAACCCCTCGGCCTTCGACCTAGCTTCTTAGATTTGAAGATCAACAACTCCGACTTTTTAGTGGAGCACTTGAGCCCCATGAGACCCAGATACTCCTCCGTAAGCGTTACCACCTGCTGCAGCCTAGCCTCAAGCTCTCCATCACTACCACCGACACTCCATATAGTAATGTCATCCGCGTAGATAGAATAGCCAATATCCTGGACAGTGTCCACTCTATTAGCCAACTTCGACATCGCCAGATTGAATAACATAGGCGAGAGTACGGATCCCTGTGGAGTGCCACAGCAACCCAATTTAAAGAGTTCCGACTTTATCTCCCCAAACCTGAGACATGTCCTTCTATCCGTAAGGAAAGCCTTGACAAAATGGAAAAGCCGCTGCCCCAAATTCAAGTCCGATAGCACCCGTAGAATGAAAGAATGTCGGATTTTATCGAAAGCTTTTTCCACATCAAGTCCAATTAGTGCCTTAGTATCCCTTGTCCGCCGGTCAAGGATCTGATGCATAATCCTGATCATAGCATCCTGAGTCGAGAGGCCGGGCCGAAATCCTATCATCGAGTGCGGTAAGACCCCATTGCCCTCTACATAACGCGTTAGCCTATTTAAAATGGCATGCTCAGCGACTTTCCCCAAACACGACGTCAGGGAAATGGGTCTGAGATTTTCAAGCCCTATGGCCTTCCCCGGTTTGGGTATCAGAACAGTAGTTGCAAGTTTCCACTCTTCCGGGAAAGAGCCTTCCTTCCATAGGCAATTGATCTGCCGCGTAAGGAACTCAATTGACCCATCGTCTAAATTCCGTAGCATTTTATTCGTAATGCCATCCGGCCCTGATGCCGATCGACCATTAAGATTCTGCAGCGCCATCCTTATATCACTTTCAGTAAATTCCGCGTCCATAGCTGCATTTTCGTCTCCACTATATTCCCAAATCACGTCAGGTGTATCGTGCCAGGTCTCCAACGGAAGGTATCTCTCAGCCAAATCCTTCAGCAACTCCTGCTCCGTGGAGTCCCGACACGCCTGATGGACCAGCTTACCTATCACAGTCCTCTGATTAGACTTAGTGTTTGTCTCATCTAGTAAATGTCTCAGCAAACTCCAGGCGCCTCCTCTCTTAATGCGACCATCAATAGAATTGCACACTTCATCCCATTGCTGCTTGCACAGTACCCGACAATGGTCTTCAATTTCCTGATTAACCACTGCTATACGCTTTCTAAGCCTTCTATTCAATCTCTGACCCTTCCATCTCGCTAACATCGACTGCTTTGCTTCCAACAAATGTGCCAGGCGACTATCCATGTGTTCCGTGTCAATATCGGTCTGAACCTCTTTAGTGGACGCCTCAACGTCACTTTTAAGCTGACTAGTCCACTGTTCCAAGGTCAACTCATTTCCCTCATCTTCGATTCTCTGCACTCTTCGTTTCCTAAATGCATCCCAGTCAACCATCCTGAATGTGCGCTCCTTTTTATTAGCCACTACCAAAGTAATCATAAGTATGTAATGATCGCTACCAAAATCTATATTAGAATTGGACCAGGACGAATCCACCACCCCCCGAACAAAAGTAAGATCAGGTGTCGAATCTCTACATGTCGACGTGCCACATCTGGTGGGATACGAGGGGTCTGTAATCAGAGTTAAATTCAAGTCTAGTGCCTGCTGCCATAGTCTCTCCCCCTTAGTAGTGCTATAAACATACTTCCACACATGATATGGTGCATTGAAGTCCCCTCCAATAAGCAACGGTGCATCCTTAGCCAGATTGGTTGCCTTGGTCAAGAGAGATTTGACACTCTGCTTCGTGTCTCGGGGGCTACTGTACAGGTTAAGCAGGTAAACGCTCCTCTGACATGACCTTTGCCGACCTAAGATTACTTCCACCATAATATATTCAATCTTGCAATCTGCCATGTGAAGATCATGTCTAATATACGGCAACCTCCTATTAATGAGAGTAGCGAGTCCTCTGCCCTGTTCATTATCCTTAACTTCCGCTTTGAAATTCGTTAAGGTCACGTTAGACGTCAGTGTTTCCTGTAACATGATAACATGAGGCTTGACACCATGCGTTCTAACAAACTGCTGCAGAGACGCCTTCTTATGATTGAACCCCCTACAATTCCACTGCCAAATACTAAATGAACTACTTAATAGAGCCATCTTGACCACGGAAATTTGGTGAACTAGTTTCGAGCTCAAGTCCACTCGGCGGCTTACCCTGCTGGGCTAGCGGCCGAGTGCACTCCCGCTCCATAACAGGGACCACTGTCTCGTTTAGATATATTTCAATTTTGCCTAATCTCTGATCCGTGATATTTTCCCGTTCTTCTATCCGCTCCAGTCTACTAATGATCTGATTTACACTTTCTTGCAATGTGGCCATCATCGCTTTAAGCTCGGAACCGACTTTGCCCTGAATCCGTACGGTCGAGAATAGGGCCCTCTTTTTCGGAGCAGGCGTCTCCTCGTCCGCTATGTTCTGTTCTGCGACCTCCACAGACCTTGGTACCTCAACCGAGTCATCATGTTTCCTAGCCTGTCTTAAGCTATCGCTGTTACCGGAAGGTAAGCCGTTCCTAAGTTCAGCTATCTCTTTGATAAGCCCGTCAATGGCTGCTTTTAAGCTACGATTCTCTCTCTCCAATTGCGCAATCCTATCCCTATCCTTATTACCATCCACATGCTCCTGGCGCTGCTCGCGCGCTCGGCCGGCGCTGATGCCACCCTTCACCTTGTCAGCCCAGGTGGTCTGGCTCCCAGCTGCGCCGCCGCCGCCACCAGCTGCAGGAAAGCGCACCCGCGCCTCCATAGAAACGGATCGGCTCCTGGTCGTAGGAGTCCCAGTCGATGGCCGCTGCCTCGACCTGGAGCGGCTCCTAGAGCGCGAGCGTCCCTTAGAGCGTTGGCGGGCGCTCACCAGCTGCACCATCTCGGCTGCCTCCTGTTCCGCCGTTAGCTCCGCCCTGGCTCTCTCCTGTCGTCGAACACGCACGACGTAGGGAAGCTGGTATCGTTGTCTGCATTGTTTATCCGCGGTCAGGTGTCGTCCGCCACAAAGCTTGCAACAAGGCACACAGTTGTGATCCTCTTCAGGGTTCCGAGCCCCGCATCCTCGGCATTCAAAACAATCGGGCGCTGGGCAGACATCCGCCCGATGTCCAAGCTTGCCACACACATAACATACATCCAACTGCTTTCGATACAGGAAGCACCGTACCAGAGTTGGCCCATATCTGACGAAATTGGGCACTTTTAACCCGTCGAAAACAATGATGACTGATCCTGTGTTTTTGATTCGTTTGGCCGCCATAGCCAGCGGATTCCGATCGTTAACAATGTTCCGCTCAAGTGTCGCGGGGCCATCCATAATGTCTACATTGCGAATGACGCCCTTACACGTAGTGTGTGGGGCCGTCTCGTACGCACTGACTTCAAAATCCTTGTCTGCCACTCTGATTGACCTGAGTCTCACATATCGTTCAGCGTTGCTCCTTTCTGGCGTACTAGCCACCAAGATATTTTGCATAAAGTTCGGGCAAATATCATCTTCCCTAATCTGCTCAATACCGAGGCCTGCCGCCTCTACGATTGCCTTGCCCACCGCTGTAGAGCTAACTTTCTCCAAATTCAGTCCACCCCGTGGGCGAATGACTATTTTGATGTGTTCTTGTGGCATCGGTGGCATGCGCGACGCCTTCACAATGCGATTCTTGATTGCCGAGCCTCCGCGCCGTTCACCTGCGCCCCGTCGTTCCGGCATCTCACTTGGCGAACCGCCATCACCCAATCCATGCCGCGTCGTAGTTCTAGATTTTCGGCTGGACACTGTCCGCCATCCCAGGTCTTCAGTAAAGTCCTCCGCCGGGAGCACTTCCCCTTCAAGGTACATTGCTGCCATGCCGCGCTAGGTCTACCAGACGCTAGCTCTCGGCCAGCGTGGCGTGAGCACAAAAGTTCCAATGAAGTCCAAAAAAGGGGTGGCCCACCTCAAAATCAGGTATCCGCTGAATCTTCTCTTCTTCACGGATCCGATGATATCAAATTTTCACCACTAGGTGACCAAACAAGGCTCGGAAGCTTCGAAAAAGACGGACTCATAAAAGCCCACAAGCCTCCTTCGAACTTCGTCGTCGTCCCCTCTACGAGAAGCATGAACCACACCATACAAGTTTATGCCACGATTCTTATCCGAGAACTGGAGGATAACCTCCACCATGTTTTGTTAAACATTGCATTGCTATATATATATATATATATATATATATATATATATATATATATATATATATATATTCGTCCGAACTCTGTAATTAGGCCTTTCGGTGAGGAAGGTATTTAAGTAAATCAATTAATTAATTAAAACAGTTATGATATTACGGGGCATTCCATGGTGCAGCTGTTTATGGACGCCTACTAAGAGCAGCCAGCATAACTGCGCCAAGACATTGATCATTTCATGTGTCCTGCAGAGCGGTGGCTGAGCGCAATTCGCCGTGGGTCCCAGCCGTCGGCGGCGGCCGAGGACAGCGTCTACGCGCGCCCCCTGGCGCTGACGTTGCTCACGCGCCTGCTGAGCGTCAGCGGAGGCGTGGTGGCGGTGCGCCGGCTCCTCTGGTGGGGGTTGGTGCGCGAGCTGGCGCCGTACGCCAGCGGGCGCTACCTGCCCAGCGACTCGCAGGCGCTGGACCACTTCTGCGTGCGCCGGGTGGCCACCAAGTTGGAGCTCGCCATCAGGGCCGTCCACCTGTTCAGAGGTCGGTGGGCGTCTGACGGCTTCGCTGGCCAGCACGTGGTTTCTTGCGGGCGGGCAGAAGCGAATACGATCTGAACGCTTGTCATGAAATACCCTGCGGCACTTCCGGCGAGGTGTCTACACATATTAGGTAGATTGTTTTGCTTCTGAACAGATATATGAGAAAGCCTTGTGAGAAATAATTTCACATTAGGACTGGTAAGCGATGGACCACCAAAATTCAGACGCTGCAATCGCGCATACTTAACGAAAATGTGGACCCCACCGCTGCGTAAGACATACAGGAGTGCCATAGTGACCAATAAGGTAGTCCGAGTAACGTCTTGACGATTCAAGTTTCGTGGAGGAGCACATAGGTGGCATTTCAACTGATCACTTAACCTATACGCAGTGCACCGCCTATAGAAGCGGCCGCGTTCGAAAGCATTCTCAGAAGCAGTAACAAACGACAGCACCTTTTAGCAAGGATGGTTGAAAAAAGCTCGCGGCTGCGATTTCTTCTTTGTTCAACTGTCAGACTGTTGCTTCTGCGGTGGCAGCTGCAGGAAAGACACGGGCGTCTCCGAGGGCGGAGACGTACGCGTTGCTACTCGAGTTTGGGACAGCCCACAGTCCTCATGCGCGTGCCAGGTTCGTCCAACAGACAAGCGCAACAAAGCACAGTTACTAAGTGGAGCTTGTGTTACGTAGACATTACGCTTTTTTGACTAATGCGATATCAGGTTGGTTTCTTCTTCTATTCTACCCTGGCCGCATTACTGTTTCTGTGCGTCAATAATTAGCACACATCGTGCAGACCTATATCTCCATCGACTAAGCACGGCGTAATGCCAGAAAGATTGTAGTGATCTTGCTACCGCTGATTACACGTGACGTCACCGAATAACCTCATGAAGAGCGATTGTGAATGGAAATGCCATTACCATCAACGAGGCCGTCAAAAGCACGGGCGAATACAAGAGCGAGTTAACCGTGCACCGCCGATGCAGTTCTGCTGCGCACGTCGACCACCTGCCATTTCCGTTAGTGCTTTCTCAATTTGAAATTCTCTTAGTGACCAGCTCGGAAACGTACAAAGCTAAAATCTTACCAACTTCTGATTATTTTGTTTCGAGTGCTTTCGAGTGTTATCAAAAAAATTAAAATGATTCCAAGATGCTCTCATAACAGGTATTCAGCTGTCGAACAAAGCATTCTGCGTGGTAAGTCTTTTCAGACAGCAGCACAATTTAATGACTTCAGAAAAATTGCGCAAGTTTTTCAGTGAGAATTCCAACAGTAGTATCATATGCAGCTACAGTAACCGCAATATCGAAGATGTACTCTGGCGAAAAAGGATCAAGCTGTTAAAATACCACTTTCCTGTAATCATTCTGATAATACACAGTATACTTTAACCTGGCTACAAGTGACAACTCTGCGTGACGCAACTAGCAAAAGTTCAACATTGGCGGTGTCACGTAGCAAATAGGCCCAAGAATATCCAACAGCTGGTGCGACAACTTAGTTCTGTAAAGCTTGTTGTCTAGCCAGTTGGTTCATACTGCGAGTAAATAAATATAATTCGCAAAGTTCAACACAAGGACCTAGTAACTGAAAAGCGCTTGTTCGTGTCCCTCACTACGTCCTTGTGTTGAATTCTGCGCAGTAGATTTATTTCCTGGCGACAATTTAACGCATAACACCAGTAGTATAAGTGCTTGCAAGCCACAACAGCTTTAACACACAACACGATGCACTCGTGCACCCTAGCTAGAGCAACACGGCAAAGCGGCAAACGCTAGAAGCGGCAAGCGGCATTCAAAATCTAAGCAAAATGACCTTAACAGCTGTGCTGCTCAGCAGACAAGCCGAACCAATACATGGGTTCGCCGTGATCAACTTCTTCGCTTACCCGCGAAAGCTTCAAGTACAACAAACACTGGAACGACAAATAGAAAGCGTGGGAACAATAAGCTCCCCGCCGAACGGCGGCGATCCATTGCTGCCGTCACTCTCGCACATGAGGAGTCGCGGCGAAAGAGTAGAACCGTGTCGCCGGCGAGCTTTTTGTAGGTATTTGAGCACCCCACCACACAACACAGGTTCTGCGACATGCCTTGAATCTTCGGCTGCCGCACACGTGCCACTATTCACTCCGAAAAGGTATATCAAACAGGGACGTAGGAGCAGCAAGGCAGAAATCTATACCATAACATGAAGAACCAGCTTTAGAGAAGGGAAGCTTTACCTTCCACAGTGGTACGAAAATAAGCAGCGGAAGCGCATGGGACTTACGTCGGTGTACGACAGATGGCGCTGCTCAAACAAAAAGCTGAAATGCAGTTTTTTTTAGAGCAAAATTTAGCGTGGCCTCTTTTCACGGGTGGCGTGTGCTGGTACGCGCCGCCCTCGCCCTGGTGGCTATGCGGCGTGCCTCATTGCCTTGGCTGCCGCGTAGCTGGTGCGTACCGATTGCCGGGAGACCAATGAGCCTCTACTGACGCCCATACAAACAAGCCACATGTGAGTGAACAGAACGTGCGACTTTATTGGCATGAGATAAGCAGTGCACCTTCTCTTTCAAGAGCAGAACTGAAACGGCATTGCATGGCGAGATGCGCTAGAATCATGACGCGAGCTCGTAAACAACACACCTTCGTCGTCACACATGGTGGTCTCGTAACTTTAACGGGTGTATGGTAGGGCGATTAAAAGACGGGACAAAAGAAGACACTCAGGAACACATCTTGTAATCGCGCTACCGTACGCCCCTTGAAGATGCATATACCAACAAGCCCACATTGCAACCCTCATGGTCTTGTAACGTGCGACAACCAGCAGCGCAAACAGATTGGACAGTGTCCCACCTGTTTGCACCGACAGTCACCATTGAAGATGAGCAACTTGCATTTCGAAGCAGTCGGGTGACACAGGCATCTGCTGCCGCATGCTGCAGCCAACACAGCCACATGGACTACCTGGCAATTTAGCGTTAACTGCTTTCCAGCCTACACGTTTCTTTTCTTTCGGGGGTCGCTAATGTGTCGCTCATAATTGGTGCCCCAGTGTGTTTCAACGTGGACATGTCGTTTTCCTGGGCGTCACCTTTGGAAGCCACTTTTGTGGGCTTTTCCACCTATGTGGCTATCAACTTCATACACTTCTGGCCATGTAAGCACTACGTTGGTCTCCGTTCATCCCCAATCACGGCCGAGGAAGTGCAGATGCACAATTTGTCGACGGCTGTAGCAGGAAAGGACGAACGGGGAGCACCAATTACGGTGTGTGTAACTTGGGAATCTATGTCGCTGTGCGGACTGCAGGAGCAGGTGCTTGCCTCGAGAGACTGCTTGTCAATGCAACTGACCAGGCCCCCAGATCTGGGAAACGTAACACGGCGACCACAACCAGGTGGGACAGCAGCAAAACCGGATTCTGCAATCGATCACTTTAGTGTAAATTGTGCACAACCCCAGGCTATCGAGCAAGAAGAGCAATCCTGAACGAGATTAGGAATAGAATATGGAAATGAGAAAGCTTCCATCTAGCTCATATAGATGATTCTACCGTTAAAGCGGTTCCGTCTTCTTACCGCGTAGACCGCGGCAGTTCCGATGAAGAAGACGAAAAACAGAGGGCCTAGTTGCGGCACTGGAAGCTGGAGCCATTGTTGACATTAATTCGGGTACTGTGGAGGCTGAAATTTGATGAGATGAGGCCTTCTAGCCGCTCGAACAGTGATTCGAACAAACGGCTGAACGTATCAATTCAGTTTGCCTGCGCTAATTAAGGCGCTCTCCTATTCGGGCTAGGTGAGCAGCTGACCCGAGTTCAAAATTTGCTTCCGACTATGACTTGGGCGAAAGAGGTGAAGAAATCCCTTTGGGTGGAGCCTAGCGTGGTACTTGCTTCAGATTGACAGCTGTGTCGCGCTGATTTTGTTGAGGGGCGTTTGGGTGTGTATCTTGCTTGTTCGGCTTCAATGGATGCTGGTACGGGCGGCTGCAATATTGGTCATTCTGAAATTGAGGGCCACTTCTGCTATGTTCTCGTGATCCATAGCGAAAGGTTGGCATGCGTGGACTGCATGTTGCAAGGTTTGGGATTTTGGCCTCGAAGGCTTTGAAGGCCTTTTCAAGCGACGTGCTGCGAGGCGAGCGCAGTACTCGGGCCTTCCGTCGAAACCGTGTGGCATTTTGGACCTCACGGCAGCTCGGGTCGGTCCCGGCATGCTCTTCTGTCACAGTTGCGGCACTCCGGCGTCTCGTGGTATCCGTCGGGGCTCGTAGGTGGCGTGGCTTGCCAGATGTTGCGCAACAGACGCTGTTAGGACAGACGTCGTGCTTGTGGCCTGCCCCGTGGCATTTTGTGCAAACCCTGGCACGCGGATGAAATAAGTAATCAGCATTTAATAGCAACGGTACGCCACTTAGCGTGGGCGTGTGTGTGGTGCAAAGGTGACGACGGCTATTTTGCCAAGAGCATCGAGCGGCCGTGCTTCCACCGCTTTTCGTGCCTACGGCAAGAAATATTGTTGATACGACAGTCGTTCGCACCAGTTCCGTTGGTTTGGTGGTGTCGTAACGTATTGGTGGAAGTGGAGCGTCTTATCACCGATGGTGTTGCGGTTAAGATCTGGGAAACGTGAGTGGCGTCCACAGTTGCTTTCTTGAAACTGTAATGAAGTTTACAATCATCTGTATTCTGACTCGAACGCTATTGGCATGGGATAAGTTAATGTCAAGCAGACACTCTTCACGTTGGTCGTGGGGAATATCAGGTGCTCTCGTGCCTTCATTTGGCCGAAAGATGACCGTGTGGCGATGACGAAGTGGCTTGGGAAGCTATGGCCGAGGCGGCCAATGCCGGTTGTATTCGGCAATGCTTGCCCAGGGTGCCTCGACGTCTTCCTCGCCCGCCACACCGTGCAGGGTGGAAACATCCTGATGTCCAGCTCGCTTGTCGAGACGTGAACGCTTGCCGCGTTTCGATTTGGCTTTACCGAAGCGCAGTTATAACCCAGGCAAAAGCTTGCGCGGGAAGGAATGCACGGAAAACGCAGCCAACTAGCGAATTGCTTCTGAAACAACCGCACGGAGAAAAACTGTCAAATGGCTGCTCATTTCAAACCGCGCCAGGCCGACACTGCGCGTGCACCCGCGTGGGGTCGCGACGAAACAACGTAACGGGCACGCGGGTAATACGTTCTCGGGAGTGAACCTGCGGTGAACTTCCAAAGCGGATTTTGGTGCCTATAGGCAAAATTCAAACATTTGTTTCACTTCTGTTACCCTTTTAGATGTACATTTTGTTCGTTCGTTCATATTTTTGACGTCCTTTCTTGTACTTGTTAAGTTCAGCCGCACAGTTATATTGCCATTTGCTTTCTTTAACTTTATTAAAACCTCATCTCCCTAGTTTATGCTCTGTGGTCCGAGCAGCTCTGCCGAAGGCGTGTAACAAATCGCAGTACATAATAAAAACATGTACTTAGATCGAAAGTTCGGGACAAAAATCACGTATTGATTCGTCATTTATTGGCTCGTTTTCTTTGCTATCTAGATGTTCTGAAGGAATTGTATTACTATTGATGAGTTGTTCTTTGTTTTCAATTAACGCATATATGCAGCTCCGTTGCGCAAAGGTTGCCTGCAGAACAGCAATGCCCAGTAATATGGCCATTCGACATTCTATCGTCCATTTATACGTATGCTTAAACGCGTCATTCCCCACCAGCAGAACAAAACGGCGGGTGTGATGCAGCCTAGTTCCCGTTGGACGATACACGAACTATCAGCCAACACGCGGTCGTAACGCGTTTCAAAACGATTTCAGGCTATGTATAGCATTACACGAGCGCCCGAGGGAGCTTAATTAATAGTGCTGCTTGACTGTAATACCTCAAAAATATTGCCTGCTTAATTATAAACACGTAATTACGCGTTTTCATAATATTTTTGTCCACATAACTCCCCTGTGCTGCCTACGAATCTCTCACTCACATCCGCGCTGGCGACGCTTCCATAGGAGTGGGCATGGGAATGGCGGATGATGTAGTAGGCGGCGCGGTTGTCTCCACACTGTACGAAGCTGCGCGCGAGGACGATATCGAGGCACCCCAGCCGAATGTATGGGAGCGCCCGCAGCAGCGTCGGCTCGCAGACGCGGAAGTGCGGCGAAACTGGAGCAAGATGGCGGGACGCAGCAATACAATTGCTGCGTTTGCGGACTTTGGTTGCCTCTCAGAGGCAACCAAAGTCCGCAAACGACCTCAAAGTTGCGTCTTTCCGCTTGACGTTCTATGTTGCCCTGTTGCTCACCATACCGGTAGCATTCTTGTTGGTAAGCTTCCTAGTTATTTTCCTCCATTGTGAATCAATGGTTTTTCTTGTGGAAATATCTGCACACACTCCCGGCCCATTTACTTTGTTCCACATTCCTCAGTAGTTCTCCATAATCAATTTTACCCTGACCTTCCCTCACTTCAAAACTTGTCCAGCCCATATAACACTGCACAGCTTCATTTGTAGTCCTCCTGTGAGCGCCAAATACGAGGCGTACCACTGACCTTTGGTCGCCATGTAGTCCTAATTGTACCCCTGACTTCAAGCAAGCAACCGCATTTCGAAAGACAACTCCTGGAACCATTACACCTTTCCACATACCACGGGGCACTTCGTACTCCTATTGTATCCCCATAGCGCTCTGTGTTTCATTATGGCCGCATTTCTCATACCTTTTGCTGCTATTGTTCTTCCTGTTTTTCCATATGTTTCTTTCTTTCGTTTATCCATATACCAAAGTATTTATATTTTTTTGCCGAAGGTATTTTTAACACTAAATTTTAGAATTCTCGCCTTCCTACGTAATGGTTATAGCACCGAACTTCTTTGCTGGGGAACCCAATTCTAAGCTAACCATGCGATATGTAATATATATATATATATATATATATATATATATATATATATATATATATATATATATATATATATATATATATATATATATATATTGTGAGCGCAACACGTGCCTGTCTTCCAACTTTATCATCTCTGCATATCATCCTCCATTGTACGTCTTCTTCATCTGTATATGTCATCACCAACTACACAGCTTGGTCCTCGTGGTGCTATCACGAGCTCGGTTCGAATAAAGCGGTTCCTCAGAAGTGGTGGAAGTGCGATACCTGATGGTTGCTGTATGATGAGGGCAGGGATCGTCAGAGTACGGTAGACGCGAAGCAGACGTGATCTTTTGCCGAATGACGTCGCGCAAGCCGGTCTGTGGAGAAGGAACGGTAATTTGCGGTGCGCTGGAAGAGCACCGCCCGTGAAGCTCTTCGCGGACGATGTCCCGGATCAGCGTGTGCAAGCCCATGGCAGATGGGAGACGAATGTCCGAGGTATCGGGGCATAGCCGAAGGGACCGGAGCTCCTCAAGTCGCTGACATGTAGTTATCACATCTCGGATGGTAGCAGGATATTGCGTAGAAGAGCGCTGACGGCAACAGTGTTTGTGCCTTTAATATTATACGAGGCTCTCGTAGTTGTAATGTTAGGTAGAGTACAAATTTCTAAGAGTCAATTGTGAATATACCACTTTCCTGGTTGTATAAAAGAGAATCGCCACATGGTGGGAACATTTTGCTATGTATGCGTTATATATATGTAGGACCGGTACAGATGCCTCTGCCAGGTATTTCCATACCTTTAGCTTCTGTACCTTTCTTTGAGAAAATTAAAGAAAGATAAAACATCTCAATCTGAAACGCGCGCTCAAGATTTATGTGAGCCCATTTGCAAGAGCTTTCATGCTGTTCACTGCAAGTGGTTTTCTCAGTAGTAAGAGGCTTACTGCCAAGAAACCAACTTTGAACATAATCTATACGGGCGTACGTTGTGTCCCTCTAAATTCAGAGACGGTGTATTGGTACCTAGGTTCCAAAAAGTTTAATTGCATCGGCGCAGCATGATTGCGACATGGAAAGGCATGGCCTCAACTCGGCGGTACTCAACTTTACGGTCACATTTAGCTCATGTATGTGGTCCACATAAGTCCAGAACCCTGCGCTACTTTATCTCTTATAGTTAAATTTTTTTGCGTTGGGCCATTAAACTGGATCGATGGGAATGTCTGTCTGTCTGTCTGTCTGTCTGTCTGTCTGTCTGTCTGTCTGTCTGTCTGTCTGTCTGTCTGTCTGTCTGTCTGTCTGTCTGTCTGTCTGTCTGTCTGTCTGTCTGTCTGTCTGTCTGTCTGTCTGTCTGTCTGTCTGTCTGTCTGTCTGTCTGTCTGTCTGTCTGTCTGTCTGTCTGTCTGTCTGTCTGTCTGTCTGTCTGTCTGTCTGTCTGTCTGTCTGTCTGTCTGTCTGTCTGTCTGTCTGTCTGTCTGTCTGTCTGTCTGTCTGTCTGTCTGTCTGTCTGTCTGTCTGTCTGTCTGTCTGTCTGTCTGTCTGTCTGTCTGTCTGTCTGTCTGTCTGTCTGTCTGTCTGTCTGTCTGTCTGTCTGTCTGTCTGTCTGTCTGTCTGTCTGTCTGTCTGTCTGTCTGTCTGTCTGTCTGTCTGTCTGTCTGTCTGTCTGTCTGTCTGTCTGTCTGTCTGTCTGTCTGTCTGTCTGTCTGTCTGTCTGTCTGTCTGTCTGTCTGTCTGTCTGTCTGTCTGTCTGTCTGTCTGTCTGTCTGTCTGTCTGTCTGTCTGTCTGTCTGTCTGTCTGTCTGTCTGTCTGTCTGTCTGTCTGTCTGTCTGTCTGTCTGTCTGTCTGTCTGTCTGTCTGTCTGTCTGTCTGTCTGTCTGTCTGTCTGTCTGTCTGTCTGTCTGTCTGTCTGTCTGTCTGTCTGTCTGTCTGTCTGTCTGTCTGTCTGTCTGTCTGTCTGTCTGTCTGTCTGTCTGTCTGTCTGTCTGTCTGTCTGTCTGTCTGTCTGTCTGTCTGTCTGTCTGTCTGTCTGTCTGTCTGTCTGTCTGTCTGTCTGTCTGTCTGTCTGTCTGTCTGTCTGTCTGTCTGTCTGTCTGTCTGTCTGTCTGTCTGTCTGTCTGTCTGTCTGTCTGTCTGTCTGTCTGTCTGTCTGTCTGTCTGTCTGTCTGTCTGTCTGTCTGTCTGTCTGTCTGTCTGTCTGTCTGTCTGTCTGTCTGTCTGTCTGTCTGTCTGTCTGTGTGCTCGTGGTGTGACGCCGTTATGGGCGCTGCATCCTGGTCATTCAAGCTTCGCCATCCATCCTACCATCCATCCATTCGTCCATACCTCCGTCGCAATGTCATCGTGGTCGTTCCATCATTGTCAATCCAGCTTCCTCATTCTATTCTTGTGATGCCGTTGTTGTCACGCCATGGTCGTCATGCAGTCGTTTGCGTTCGTTGTCATACCATCGTCGTGATTCCGTCGTGGAAGTTTATCGCCATGCTTCTAAGCTTCGTCATGCTATGGTCATCACGCCATCATCATCATACAGTCGTCAGGCAATCGCTGTCATACCGTCGTCGTAATGTCATCGAGGTCGGCCCATCTTCTTCGCTCCTGCTTCGTCATTCTACTCTCGTCTTGCCGTCATCGTGACGCCCCCTACAGTGGTTATCATACCATCGCCGCCACACCGTGGTTGTCAGCCTATTGTACTCGTGCTGTTATCATGCCAAGGTCTTTGTTTCGTCAATATCATGTATTCGTTGTCAGCCGTCCTTCATGATGCCGTTGAATGATTCTACTGTCATCGTTCCAGCTTCATCTTCTGACTCTCGTCATGTCATTGTCATCACACAGTCGTCGTCACACAAATCTCGCAATGCTGTTATCCTAGCGCCATCGTCGTCGTAATTGTCCTCATGTCAACGCCGTCATACCGCCCTCGTCGTTTCATCGAGGTCATTCCTTCTTCGTTATTCTATCGTCTTTATACGGTCCTCTTCATGCCGCCGTGCTAATCGCCCACCGTGGCAGCCAGGTACTATAGCAAGGTGGGCCGATACCAGAGAACAGTATATGCGCATATACCCGAAGCAACGGAAGTTTCGGAATGATGACTAGAAATTATAAACAAACGTGTATTCAGCAGTGCGATTTTTTCGTTACGCTGCATGAATGCTAATTCCATTACTGTCGAAGTCATCGTGAGATGGGTTCTGTCGGAATTTCTTGCTCTAGGTAACTACGGCGACCTGTTGAACATCATGTAGTCAACGTGCTGGAATTTCCCTGATGACGGTTAACCACCAAGCGCACGGTCCTGCTTAGTTGTTATTTAAAGGCTCTAACAATAATAAAAAATTAGACAATTACCAGCCCTGCCGTTTCACCGACAATGTTTGAATACTGTTACGTCCTACTCATTTAATGGAAATTCAGCCAGAGCTCCATTTCATCGCATCCTTAGGTTCAATGTCCTTTATTTCTTCCTTTGCATGAAAGGAAGGACCACTCCCTGTAAGATTCTACATTTAGTAGCTTGAAGTGGTGAATGCCCCCTCGACACGCCAGCAACGAACCATTAACAAAGAATTACGTATATGTGCAGCGTAATGAAGAATTGAGGTAAAATAATGAATAGAGCGAGGCGCAATGAGAAAGGAAAAACGGAATTACGATAGAATAGGAATAATACGCAAGGATTTCTCATGAGCAAATAAAGCCACCAAAACATTCTTTCTTTGTCTTTGTTTGCTTCGTTTGGTCACAATTAGATTGTTTTAATTGAACGCTAACAAGAGAGAGAGAGATGAAGAGGGAAGGCAGGGAGGTTAAGCAGATATTAGTGCCCGGTTTGCCACCCTACACAGGGGTTGGAATATAGGGGCTAGAAAGAGGACAGGATTAAAAGGGTTAAAAGAAAATTCACAAAGAGAGACACACACACACACAAGAAGGGCGTTCCAGTTAGACACGTTCACAAAGGCCGGTAGATCGCAAGAAGCGCAGTAGCGCTTCGACGGCCTTATACTGGGGCGTTAGGTCCTGTCGATGGCGTAGAATTCCTTCTTCCGATAGTGGTCGGTCGTCCAGCTGGATGAATTCGTGGCGAAGGGATTCCGTCTGTGGACTGTACTGCGGGCAGTCGCACAAAATATCGCCAATCGATTCTTCATGGCCGCAGTGGTCGCAGGTTACGGTGTCGGCCATGCCTATGCGGAACACATAGCATTAGTAAAAGCAACACCTAACCACAGTCGATGGAAAAGTGAGTCATCTCCACAGCGGAGCTTTGATGGGACTCGAAAACTTATTGCGGGATCACGAAAGTATAGTCGGGAATTCATGAAATGTGGCTCATTCCGTTGTGACGGGGTACACTGGCGAGCAAGCAGGCGGAGCTTCTGTGCGGAGTCAGTTCTAGAAAGTCGTATTGGTACGTGGTGGTCCTCAGTATGGGCTGAACGGGCAGCCTGATCGGCCCGTTGATTGCCGATAATCCCGCAGTGACTTGGAAGCCATTGGAAATTTATTTCGAGACCTGCCGCACCTATATGGTGCATCGTCTCTGTGATCTGAAATACTAGCTGTTCGTGCGATCCGCTTCGCAAATGGGATAGTAGAGACTGCAGTGCCGCCTTTGAATCGCAGAAGATCGTCCACTTGTGTGGCGGTTCATCACCGACGAAATGATGCGCAGTAAGGAGCGCTGCGACCTCTGCTGCCGTCGATATTGTCGCATGAGTCGTCCTAACTTTGGTAGCTGTAGCTTTCGCTGGTATCACGATTGCCGCAGCGGAGCCGTTTGGCAGGAGAGATCTATCAGTGTAGATATGCGTAGTCACTGTAGTCCTTGTACAAAAGTTGTAACGTGAGCTGTTTAAGGGTTGGTGATGACAGATCAGCTTTTTTCCTGATGCCAGGTATCATCAGGTTATTTTTAGGCTCAGCGAGGCAATATGGAGTAATAGAAGGTCTCGCAGCAGGAGCGAAACACGGTGGCAATGATTCAACATGCGCGGTTATCGTTTGGCTGAAAGAGGTGCGTGGTCTGTCGGCTGGTGGAGAGGCTAGAGAGTGGCGAGGAGTCCTGGCAAGATGCCTTATATGGGTCCTTAGTGCTGTGGGTCTTCACAAGGTGGTCTCTAGCGATTGCTATAGTCACCACTGTTGATGCACTCTGAGGCAGGCCTAGACATATCCGGAGTGCTTGAGCCTGAACACTTTGTATTTTAGGTAGATTCGTTTTGCCTGTGATGGTTATTGCTGTGAAGCTGTACCGCAGAAAGCCGATAAAAAGCACCCTGTATAGTTGTAGCATAGCATTTGTCGACATTCCCCAAGTCTTGCCAGTGGAAAACTTGAACAGGTGGCAGATGCCTGTTAACAGTTTTTTCACGTTTGATACGTGACAGCTCCATGACAAGTCCCTGCCTATTACGACATCTAGAAGCGTGTAAGATCGTACATATTGGATTCATTGGCCATTTATCATTACGCTGTAGTTTCTCATTGGTTTGCGCGTAAATGGCACTAGTACGCATTTCTCGGAGGAAATTTCCAGGCCTCGGTGAGGGAGGTAGATATTAGTTTGGGTGGGAGCTCTCTGAATTCTCGCTCGCAACTGTAGGCGTCTTACTGCAGACGTGCATATGCAGATGTCACCGCGTGCGTTCATACCCTGACTGTGCTTGGCACGTGCTCGAGGAGAGTAATTAGAGCTCGACCAATTAACGCCGGGCTAAGTACACCGCCCTGGGTGACGCCACGGTAGCTATAATCTACAGAAGTATGGCCTTCCTCGGTGTTTGAAACAAAAGGATCGTATGCAGAGATAGCTTCGTATCCACTGAAACATCTGACCACCCACTCCTACCTCTTCATGAGCATGGCTTCATGCGTAATGTTATCATACGTCTCGTTGAAGTCGAGGAACAAAAGCGCAAAGACGTTTACGGCGTTTCTTACGCTGAACGTGGGTGACCAGGTTGGCGACGTTATCGATCGATGATAGACCACGTCGAAACCCCGCCATGACATCCGGGTAGGTGTTGTGGTACTCCAAGTACCACTCCAGGCGTACTAGGACCATACTACCCATTACTTTGCACACACAACTTGCCAAAGGGATGGGCTGATATGATGATAGTTCCAACGGCAACTTGCCAGGCTTCAGCAGTGGAGCAAGACGATTTGTCTTCCAGCTTGTCGGTAACGTGCGATTTCGCCAAGATTCATTGTACAGCTCAAGGAGAACCACTCTCGCTCGCTGACCGAGATTACACAGAGCTCAGTAAGAAATTCCCTCAAGTCCTGGCGCTGATGTACGGCCACACAAAGCTAATGCTGCCTTACATTTGTGGATTGAGAATGGCAGATATTGTAGAAGTGGCCTGCCAATATACGGCTGTTACAGATGGCCTTTAAAAGTGAATTCGGCGCTACTTCGCAAATTCGACACCACCGTTGTTATGGTAGTTGAAATCAGTTGCATGGATCGCCTCATCATTTCCGTTATAGCTAAACCATCGCAGGGTCACAGCTCCCTCTCGTAACTTTCCCTAAGAAGCGTACTGGTCCGGTCACCTTCGCTCTGCCTGTATCGCAGCGGTCACGCCCAGCGTTCTGTCCGCGGCCGAGAATCTCACCGAGGACGTGCGTGCAGCCCTGAAGAGGGCGCTGCTCTCTTCTTCCTGGCTGCGCGGTACGACGCGCACCAAGGCGCTGAGCAAGGCGGCCGCCATGGCCGTGACGCTGGGATTCCCCAACCGCTTCTCGCGGGAGTCCCAGCTGGACCAGTACTTCGCCACGCTGGACGACGTTCGCCCCGACAAGTCACTGTCGTCGTGGCTGGCACTGCGCCACTTCCTGCAGGAACAGCAGCGCCGCGCTGGAGGCGACGACGCTGACGTGGCTGTGACGCACGCGCACAAGGTGCCGACATTGTTTTCGTTTAGTTCATCGTTATTTAGAGAGACACTAAGGAGCAAAACTAATTCAGTTTGACTGATAACGCATTCTTTCAAAGCTCTATTTCGCCTAATTTTGCAGTATTATATTGATTACTGTAGCAAGAAAAATGAAATACGAAATTACATTTCTCAAATTTCGCGCCACAACACCGGTAAGGGTGTTGTGACGTCGCTAATTTCAAAGTTTGTTGTTCTTTTATTTGTATTTGAGCCAGTGTGACTAAGTAAAACACTGGAGCTGAGCGAACGCCTCTTTGGTAAGAGATCTTTTCATGTTGTACAAGGGGGACTTACCAATACAACTCTAATTATTTTATCTCTTTAGTGTCTCTTAAGGGCCCGCTTGGCACTTTACTATGATCTACAAGTGTGTGCTGCGCAAGTACTTCAGAAACAAAAAAATAACACAAGGAAGTCAAGAAAACGAAACAAGACATCTGATACAGTCAAACCTCGTTATGACGAAGCGGGATATAACGAAATAATTGATATAGAGCAGTAAGTGAAATTACCCTAGAAATCCCTATATACATTCATAGTGAAGTATATGCAATAACATATATACTGTGAATTCGCTTCAACTTTGTTAACCAGGTTTTACTGTTCATTTCCGTGAACGCAGCATGGAATGTTGCAACAGATGTCTGCAACAAAGCCTTCACTTAAATGCCGTGACAAAAAAAGATGAATAGGTAATACACAAGAAAAAAAAGTGAAGAAAACAAATACAGTAGGTATACGTCAGTACAAAGAGAAACATAAAATGTCGGAGCACAGCCGAACATTTGATAAAAATAAACGTAACAGGTAATGTACTTATGATACAGCAGAGGTAAGAGTAGGTACAATAACAGTTAGTTCTTCCTCGTCACTGTCATCATCGCCACCATTAAGCCTAATTAAGTTTAATTTATTAATTTCGAAATACCGTCAATCCTTCACCGGAATTATTACAGGAGCGGGAGTGAAGACATATATGAAATGCTCATAAGTATGCTAACCACAGAATATACGCATAATAGAAAAAAAATTCAAGTAAAACAAATAGAACTATTTTTACACAAAAAATTCGTACAAGCAGACGACAAGAACAAGAGAAAAAAAGACAGTCGGCAACACGATATATGAATGTGGCGAACCGCTTCTTCCTCGAGTTCAGTAAAGAGTTCTAGCGTGAGCTGAACACCAATAAATTCATCCAAGGAATTCGTCTCTAATTGCATGTGGGGAAAAGGAGAAGCGGAATACGTTACTAACACAATAAAATTCCTCTGAGGTGAGTTTATGTTTGTGAGGCGCTTGTCTGGAAGAAATGTTTCTAATGAATGACTCAGCTGCGATTTAGCTTGAAACTATCGTGTAAAAAGAGGTACAAGAATTTTAGCATGTGGACTTTGGCTCAGCTGGACAAAGTTGCGAGGTCAGCGAGTTGCGGCCATTCAGTTGGTGAATCAGTATGCCTGTAACCAATGAAAATTAACCACACAACTTTACCTTGTACGCTTTCGAGTGCAAGAATATTGTCCTTAGTGTACAGAAACTACGGAACACTCGCTGATTCGAATATTGGTCGGATGAGACTTGCGTAAGCGAGAAGTCGTGTTTCGTACGTAGAACGGGTAAGTGAACTTTAAAGAAAAAGAAGTTTCTTCGATGGCTTTTTATATATTTGTTGCACATGCGTGTTCCAGCTAAGCTCCCAGCTTATCAAGACACCCAGGTAAATATAATGTCACACATTCCATAGTATGAGAACATTAATGATGTAAAGAAAGAGGATGGTTGATTTCTTTTTTCTTATGTTCATATAAATTGTTTTCTCCGCGTTAATACCATTTACCATCATGTGCCCCACTTAGCTACTACGTTCAAAGAATTATTAAGCATTGTTTGGCCATCAACGATTTTGATTGTTTGGTACAGTGCACAGGCACCTGCAAATGGCCTAATGTTTACGTCAATATTATTAGTTATATCATTTATGTACAAGAAGAAGAGCAGTAGAACTCTGCGGTACGCGAGATAAAACGGGAATGGTGTCTTGAAACAGTCATTATATTTTATATACTGATAACGATCTGAGAGATAATCTTCAATCCACCACTTGAGCGGACCATCTCCTACAAGACATTATAATTTACAGATCAGTTTAAGGTGACAAACGCGATCAAACGATTTAAGAAAAAATTACGTCAAGTTGTAGTTGGTTCTTAAAGCCTTTGGCAAAGTCATGTAGTGTTTTTACTGATTGGGTAAGATTTTATAGGCCACTACGAGAACTCTGCTGGTTAGAGTGTAGTATGTTAGATTTGATGTATTCTGTTAGATTCTTTAGAATTAGCCGTTCAGGTATTTTACAAGAGGTACATGTAAGTGAGGTGGGTCTGTAGTTATTAGCAGGGGAAGAAGTGTCACCTGACTTGTCTACAGGACTGACCTTTGCATTTTCCCATTCGGCTGGGAGGCGGCGAACGCGAAGTCATATTAAATATATGATCTGAAGGAACCTGCTTACGCGTTCAACGTATCACTTTAAAAAATACGTTGTAAATATCATCTGGACCAGTACTTTTCGTCAACGTTCAGTAAAAGTGACAATATGCCCGCCTGCGATATGAAGGGGATATATAAAGATTTACCTTAACCATTTGATGTGGATGGGTAGGTTGCAAAAGGCCATTATCAGCAGTGCAAATAGACTGAAAGTAACTGGTAAAAAGAGTGGCCTTCTGTTTTCCGTCCGAGGTAGGCGTTGTTGCTTGATCATTACGCTTTAGACTTGTCTATCGCCAGAACTTATGAGGAGTCGCTTTAATAAAGTTCTGCAGAGAGTGACTGAGGAAGTGTTATTTCGCCACACACACTTTACTTTTCGGGGACCTTGACACTCTGCGCGAGCGAGCTTTTCTAGTCCTTCTGAGCTGCTTTATTTTGCGCTTGATATGAATTACTTCACCCGTGATCCATGGATTGCGTTTTCTCAGAGCTTTTTTAATGTTGCGGAATAAATGAGTTCATGAGTAAGATATGTCATGATGGCAACGTCGCCCGCTCTCTGAAATGCGAGTGCCGGTCTCGTTGTGCCTTCTATATGAGCTGGACTTGGATATTGCAAGGAACACGAAACAATCTTGTGGTCCAATGTTTGTACATTAAAAGGACGTTTTGAAAAGTGATCACTCATAAACAGGATCTACTGCTGAAGTCAAAGGGCCTTGATTACGCATTGGAATTGTGACGACTTGATCAAGAATAAATGTTGCCAGTCAGCGTCGCCGGATTGAGCGAGTTCCAGTTTAACTCGGCAGATTGTAGTCGCCTGCTATAGATATTTTTTTTTTTGACGCGCGGTATGTGTGTGCATATAATCATAAATTGTTTACAAAAGTGCCGTTTCAGCATCAGGTGGTCTGTAGACAGCGCTAACACAGGTGACTACATTCTTCAAGCACAACTTACACCATACTGCTTCAGTATCAGCAGCTTTGTGCATAACTGTGCATAATATCCCGTGACCAAATAGCAGAGGTACGTCTTGATTTCCTGTCCTTGCGCACAATCGCACACCCTGGCGGTACAACCTCGCAGTTTAAAATGCCGGATTGCAGCCTCGTTTCACTGAGTGCTAAAATGTCTGGCTTATAAGCCAGGAAAACCGTTTAGTTTTCGTGCGTCTTATAAATAATACTGCGGCAATTCACATAAAAAATTGTCAGCGTTGACGGTTTCGAATCGTGCGCGTCCCTACGCTCCTTGCTTGGTAGTTTTTTTTTTTTTTTAGCCTCAAATATGGTATTTCGTTCATTCTCCCTGATGAATAGAGGGCAACTTATGCGGACTTTATTGTAAGTTAATGTAGCCTTCTCTGGGTGATCGCAGTTTCCTTTCTTTTTTTGGTAAAGCTTCCTTCTGACGTCGCGAATAGGTTGGGAAAAGTCGTCAGTTATTGAATAGCTTTAGCCCTTCAATTTTGCGTATCGTTATAAAATGGCGATTTTGTCACGGAGGTCCAGTAGCTTTAAGATTGCTGTTCTCACTTGGTGTTCCTTACCCAGCTTTCGAGCCTCCAGCCGATGAATTCTTTCGATTCCTGCGGTAGAAAATTCCAATACAGCTTCAAATATACCTTCCTCAACGGTATCGCGCAAAGATTCAGCTGTTTCATTGTGTTACTATTTGAGACCATATATGATAAGATTAGATCGCCAGCTTCTATTTTCTAGCGCGTCTACTCTCTCCGTCGTAGCCGTACTTAAGCTCGCTTTCCCGCTATGCTACTCTTTTCGCGCAGTCACAGACTTGTTTTTTAAGCCCGCCAATTTTCTCAAGATGTATGTTTATTGCATTCAACTTATCGTTTGTTTCAGTCTTCCCGTTCTTAATTTCCTGAATGTCTTCAGCTATCCCTTTTAATTGCTACGCCACTGTAGGGCCCAGATTCGGTTCGGCGTCGCAACCGAGAAGCAGTAAAGATCTCGGGGAAACTGTGACATCTTATTACATTTCACACAATAGCGTAAGGAACTGTGGGTACAGCAGCAAGAATGCATAGACGTTGTCGCTGCGATATGACATTGTGTTGCGTTTTCCCACCTATGTGAAAAAATAGCAGATTTAAGTAGTGCATCTTGGCGTTGCCGCCATTATGACCCAAGATGTACTCCTGCAAATCAGAGAAGAGGTACTGAGCAATATCCCGCTCAACGGAGAGCACATCATCGTGGCACTGGACGTCAAAGGCACCTTTGACAACGTAAGCCACGAAGCCATCCTGACAGGACTAGACAACCTAAATTGCGGCATGAAAATACACAACTACGTCAAGGCATTTTTGTCCAACAGAACAGCAACAATCGGCTTGGGCGAGTTCAGATCCGAAAAGTTCAACACCCCAAGCAAAGGCACACCGCAGGGATCGGTCATCTCGCCCATCCTGTTCAATGTTGCCATGATTGGACTGGCCCAACAACTAGACCAAATCGACGGCGTACGCAACGCCATGTACGCCGGCGATATCACTGTATGTGTCACCAAAGGCTCACTCAGGGAAAAGGAAGAAATATTACAAGAAGCTGCGACATGCGTAGAGGAATATGTCAAGGCAAGAGGTCTAGCCTGCTCAACGAAGAAGTCCGAGCTCCTAAGAGTATGGCGAGGCAAGAGGAATCGCACCGTCCCAGAGGAAGTAAACATGAAGTTGAACATCCACCTCGAGGGACAGCCAATCGCGGAGAAGACGCTCATTAGGATATTAGGAATGTGGATACAATCGAACCAACGATGTACCCACACCCTAACACTACTTAAAACTGCAGCCAACCAAGTGGCCCGCATGATAACGAGGGTCTGGCGGAAAAGACACGGCATGAAGGAACCAGACACACTCAAACTGGTCAGAAGCCTGGTGGTCAGTAGAGTGACGTACAGCCTCCCGTACTACCACTGTACGAAGCACGAAATGCAACAAGCGGACGCAATCCTGAGGAAAGCCCTCAAGACGGCGCTCCACCTACCGCAGTCAACATCGACCGACACTCCTGGCCCTGGGGCTACACAACAGTCTCGAGGAGCTCCAAGAAGCGCAGATAATCGCGCAAATGCAAAGACTAAAGCTATCGGCAACGGGCAGAAGACTCCTGAGCAGATACGGCGGTGAAGCTACCATAAAGGAGACACAAAGCACGGAGACGATACCGGACGAATACAGAAACACCATCAAAGTAGCACCGATACCCAGCAATATGGACCCGAACCTACACATGGCACGAAGACAAGCAAGAGCAGAGTATGTACAAAGAACACTGGCAACTAGACACGACACAGTGCACGTAGACACCGCTACCTACACTCAGGACAGAAACCACAAGAAAAGCAAAGTCGCAACGGTGATCAACTCGGACCTAAAAGAAACCACCAGCGCATCAATTCGGAACTGTACGGTAGTTGAGGCCGAAGAGGCAGCCTTGGCTCTAGCGGCAGCGGAGGGCTACCGATCCAACAGGTCCTTAACCATACTCACAGACTCCCAAGCAGCATGCCGCAACTACCTAAACGGCAGAATCAGCCACAGCGCGCTCCGCATCCTCCGCTCAAGTGGCAACACCGCCAACAACCAGGCCAAACACACGATAGTTTGGGTGCCGGGACATACCGACATTACGGGAAATCAGGAGGCGGATAGGATAGCTCGAGGGCACGCAACAAACCGAGCATCCAACAATCCCGCTGAGGAACCCGAGCCGGTAGCCCAAAGCTATTCAGAGATACTAAACTACTACAGAGGCATCAGACGAAAATACCCGTCCCCTCACAAACAACTAAATAGAGAAGACGCCGTAGCATGGCGACAGCTACAAACGGGAACATTCCCGTGCCTAAACATGCCAAGCAAGATCTACCCCACGCAGTACGAGAGCAAGTGCCCATGGTGTGGAGACAAACCAACCCTATACCATACCACATGGGCTTGCCAGAAAATAGCTGGGCTAGCCATAATAAAAAACCCGAGTGCGGAACAGTGGGAGAGGATGCTATCCAGCGACATCCTGAAAGTCCAACAAGGACTAGTAAGGCGTGCACGCAGGGCAGCTACCCTCAGCGGAGCCCTAGACTAGGGGAACCGACCCTGGAGAGAAGATGGAAGACTCCATCTGAAGCCGCAAAAATCACTGCAAAATAGAGCAAATAAACGTTTTTCATCATCATCATCATATCCCCCTGTACCTAATTCAACCTCTTATTGGTTTAAGTATCTTTTTTGACAAAATATTTTGTCATGAGCATTTTATGATTGTTGTTTGTTTATTCAGCTACTGTACCTGGCCGCGTCATCTGCAACTTGGTGCAGCTTCATATTGGCAGATACGTGTGTTCTACCCGCCGCGGTTGCTTCGTAGCAATGGTGTTAGGCTGCTAAGCACGAGGTTGCGGGATCGAATCCCGGCATGGCGGGCGCATTCCAATGGCGGGCGCAATGCGAAAACAACCGTGTACGTAGATTTACGTGCACGTTAAAGAACCCCAGGTGGTCCAAATATCCGAGTCCCCCACTACGGCGTGCTTCATAATCTGATCATGGTTCTGGCACGTAAAACCCCGTAACATATTTTCACGTATGTTTTGCGACAATTATGAGTGCATTTTCGTTCTCTCTTCCCTGTTAGCTTTGATGTTTGTTGAGCTCTTTCTTTTTATCCTACGAGGTGAGAATATTTCTCGACGTTCTTTCGCTACAAATAAGTAAAAGTGTCACTGCAGGAGCTGACCTCCTTTTTCCTATTGTGTCCTCACATCGTTCGATGACGTGTCCGCCAGGTGAACGCGTACTATCTCTCCGGCAACCGGCTGCTGGTCCCCGCCGGCATCATCCAGGAGCCCGTGTACTTCCACGACGCTGCGGACGCCTACAACTACGGCGCGCTGGGACAGGTGCTGTGGACGCCGCGCTTTTATTTGTCCATTGTCAACGAAACCTTGAAGGGCAGCTAGTTGAGCATTGCATAACTTAAATGAAAGCTGGCGCGTAACAGATACCCGCATGTCCCGTACGTTATGTGCACTTTGCAAGCTAAGGACATCTGAAAAGCGATACAGTAAAATAAAATTGTAACAAGTATGGTATTACATCTTTATACAGAATTTTACATCAGACAAAGGACTCTTGAGAGTTGTGGTTACAGGCTATCACTATAGCTAACTGTTTCGTTGTTTCAATGTAACTAGATTAGTTTTTCATTCGCTTTGAAGTTAGTCGTTTACTCACAGGCGCATAAAAGAGCGAGTCATTTCAAGACATAGCCACAACATAGGATAAAACGGAAGAGGCACGGTTATATAGACATGTCAATATCGCAGTACAAAACCTAATTTGCACTTAAAGATTTTCTATTCTCACGACTTGTGCTTTGAGAAGGCGGCTATATGCGGTGTGTGTTCTTCGAGACGAGAGAATATTTAAGAAAAGTGAGCATTAATGACCAGATTACACGCAAATGACTATTGATTCCCGTACCACGGGACTCTTCCCTTTTCACGCGCAAGCACGATTTAGAGAGTAGGATGTGTTTCATGACTGACTTTATTGCGCCTATAAATTACTATTTTAATCCTTTGTTTTTACAACATACACCTATATTTTTACAAAAGCACTCTCAGCGTACCGAACATGGCGTTCTTGCGGTTAAGTTCTTCGATGAGGCAGACATACTTTGCCGCTTATAACGTGACAGAATACTAATAAACGCAATATTTTAACCCTTTCAGCGTCACTCACGTATACCGCTATGTTACCGCATTTCTGTCACGCCAGGTTCCCTTTGACATTCCTTTTGTCAGACAGGAATGAGAGGACCGCACAAACGAAGAATTTGCCGTTATTCGTGTTATTTTTTTTTTCTCTGCATTTCTGCGCAACCAAAAATAATCCGCCGTGTTCGCTTCATAATATCTGAGAAAAAAATCCGATGCTCGTGGTGCCTCACCTTCGAAAAAAACCAGACACTGAAAGGGTTAAATTACTTTTTTTTTTAGTCTGAACCGTGGGGGCGGTTGTTTAAAAGGCAAATTTGTAGGCAGCCAGATTTTAATACACTCTCATTTTTCTTTAAATCATCAAAATTGCACCTAACTCAAGAAATTTATCATCGGATTTTAACGCTCAATCCAGGCAATATCGAAACAGAGAGCACCTTGAGAGCAGAAAAGGCAGCCCCCCTATCAGACCAGACGAAAGCGCCCCGTGACGAAGCTTGAAACTGAACTTCGCGGCCAGTCGCGGCAGAAACTCCTCCGGCACGTTTTTCCCGGCAACCATCTGCCGCGGCGTGTTGTATCTGTATACGCAATGACATGTCATGATTCAAACTTCGTTACACACATCGTCACAGGGCATTTGTGTCTTACGCAGCTGCTGTGTGTGCTGGATTTCTACGTTGCTTGAACTGAGCGTTGAAATTCGATGGTGA
Source organism: Dermacentor andersoni (assembly GCF_023375885.2). Classification (NCBI taxonomy): domain Eukaryota; kingdom Metazoa; phylum Arthropoda; class Arachnida; order Ixodida; family Ixodidae; genus Dermacentor; species Dermacentor andersoni. Next base: position 50,795,792 of record NC_092818.1, read on the forward strand.
ATATCTCGAATTAGGCGCGACCATCAAGATTTATTGAAAGCAGACGGGACATTAAAATGTTACTGCCGCCAAATTTCCTCTGTAAACAAATGTCTACAAGGTTCTAGCGAAACAGTTAATCAAATTTGGAGGACGCTTAGGAAGCTACGCCTTTGAGAGTGGAATGCGATAGCGTTCAAAGATCACTGACTGCTTCTCATGCTTCCCGGCAACTGCAGCTTATGTAACCACGATGTTTACCGGGAAACGCAGGTGGCGAACAGTATTGACGAAGGCGAGCTTTCTGGGGCGTGCTCCTCCTGCTAAGACAAACATAAAACGGCATCTAGAAAAGGGGTTTGTGTTTGAGTTTCGCGTAACAGAATTATGCTTCCTCGCATATTCAAATTACGATACGACGCTATCACGTCTGGAGGTTGTGTGTAAGAAGCACTTTATGAATTTTCTAACGAATTTTCCTTTGAGAAATTCAATTAGTTCAGTAAGAACTGTGCGCCACGCGGAGGGCCTGCGTGGATCTACATTTTTCTCATCAGGACAACATCGCCGCCGCCGGATTCTTTGCAGCACGGGGACCTCAACGCGTTTGCAATGAACACTTTTATTGCGCTCGCAATTATATGGACATTCCACGCGCATTTATGCCGTCGCCGTCACCGCGAGGTTCCATATGAATGAAAGCGTGTGAGGGTGAGCCGGCGAACGCGGCTCAATCTCGCGTGCGCGAGCGAGGAACGCCGCCCAGATGCGTGATGATGATGATAGTGATCTAAGGAAAGGAAGGACGCTTGATTCGACCCCCCCCCCCCCCCCAGATGCGTGCACTCTCCTGTGACGCGCGATGCAGGGGGGCCATGCGAGGGAGGAGGGGCGCTTCTTCTTCCGCGGCTGCTAGGGTGCCTCGACGTGCTCCCCGTGCGCCACTCCCTAGAGAGTGGAGACAACCGCGGCGTCTACTACGGCGCTGGCCACGAGATGCGCGTACGCCGTGGTAGACGCCGAATAGGGAGGCGTTGCCGGCGCTCGTGTGTCTTGCAAGCGATCTCCCTCGTGGCCAATGTGCGCGCCCGCGCGGGCCTCATCTGCAAAGCGATCTGCGATGTTTGCAGAGTGCGCGTAGCGCCGGTAGCTTCGTATGCGCTGTGCATTCGATGTTTCAAGTGACATATGCAAGGAGGTCAATTGACTCGCGGCTACGAGCCAACGTTTTCACCGACACCAACGTTCTCACAGACAATTTCCGCTGTCATCGAGCGAGATGTGTTCATGTTTACCTGTGCGTGCGTGACACCGTACTGGTTAATTTAGTTAAAACACGTTGACGGCTAGTTGGTTTGAATCCATGATAGAATACGTAAGCGCGTCTGAACAAGGACGTAGAAAGAAGTAGACACACAAATACAGAGCTGTCTCTGGGTGTCTGTTACTTTCTACGTCCTCGTTGAGTCCCGCTTACGCATACCCTCATTGTTAATTTAGTTAGAAAGCGAATGTTCATAAGCTTATACGGCCGAGAAAACCACTACACTAGCTAATTCGATATCGCAATCGGTGCTTCGTCTTTCGTCCGGAACTGCGAATTTGTTTAGTCAGGTAGTCTTCTGATGCGTTATTAGCGGCAGAAAATTATGTCGGCCTCGCAGAACTTACCTGCAATACAAGCCACGTTCGCTAAGCTAATAGGCTATTTATAAGAACATCTGTATGATGTAGAAAAAACACTTAATATGTGCATGTGTTTGTATTTAGCAGCTAAAATGCTTCTGGTGGCACTCTTCTTGTTTCAAATCGCAAACGGTTACTTCTTTAAATTAGACTTCGTAGCGTTAACCGGTGTTGTTGCTAACGGCAACGTGCACAATCGCAATGTGATCTAGATAATCAGCGCTTGCCTAGGGAACGTCAGTTGAAGACCTCTCACCATCTGAGTGACACTGGTTAACAATGCCAGAAAGAAGATCAGCAAAATATTTCTTCTTTGGCAGTGGACACATCAATTCACCTTGCACTGCAGATGGTGTTTGAGATTTCCAACTCTGGAGCGGACCGTGTCGGGACTGGGGAATGGGAGGGCCGGTTAGGGCGCCAACGTTGCTGAGGGTCACGAGCCACCAGTCGGTACTCGCAACAAATCTGAGCAATACTTCATTTTTAAACCATTGGTCGCCACCTACAACAACAAAGATGCAGTATAGTTCCCTAACTAACACGGCTATACCAATACCGGTAGAGGTACTGTGAATGGTTAGGACCTAAAACGGAACTAGAGCCACGTACGACACATACGAAATCCGCCTTGTGTTTATTGCAATTCAACAGAACAAAAAAAATTCACCTTGGAAGCCTACTGCGCGAAACCGACGGAGACAAAGCAGGCAAACAAAGTACCATTATTTATTGTACAAAGTGCAATAAGCAGCGCACAGGCAAAACAAACATTTTGGTTGAAAGTCAGCGCTGTGTCTGGGTACTCTGTGTGCTTCGTTTGTTTCCGTCGGTTCTCGCTCTGTAGCCTGCCATTACGTTCAACCAACAAGCCCAACTAGTTACTCTGCTCAAAAATTCACCGATGAATGCGATACTCCATATTGCGGAATTTGAGCGCAGCTCTATACGTGTTTTCATTTCGCGATATATTCGCTCGCGCGGACAATGTCTGGTGCGGCACATAGGCAGCGCGTGGGTGTCAAATGGGCACACAGCAGCCGCCGCAGACAGACCTCTGCTCACGCAGGGCTGTTTCCACATATGGTATCGGTGGACGCACTCGCCGCTTGGCATTCCGTCAACACACGACGGTGCGCTACTCTGGCGCCATCTCGTAGCGGTCGTTGCCGCACAGCCCATCTTGGGTGGAACTATGCTTTTCTTCTCACACTTTCGTCATACCTTCCTCCTCCGCTTTCGGCCTGATGCTTTCACTGTAGCCTGCTCCTCCGCATTGCTCCTCGCGCTTTTTTTTTATTATTGAAATGAATATTAGGAGAGCCTGGCGCCTTTATGGTGGCACCGGCTACTCCTTGTCACTTGGCAAAGGAACCAAATTTGCGTAAAAAGGGAGAATAGCGACACGAAATATGACACTCAGTAGAACACTGGATGAATAAAAAATATACAGTCCAACAGTACATGAGTCGCAAAGTTCTGTACATTAGTTCAGTCCACGTACGCTTATATAAAGTCAGATGTTTTGAACAGCCAAAACACACATCACATGTAATGCACTGCAAGTACAGAACAGAATTGTACATATTGCGTAAAAGCTGCGATCACCACGTAAACCAATTATGAACCACGAACAACGTTTGTGTTACTCCTTTAGCGTATTCGGATCGTCTGATACCTAATATTTTCCCAAAATGTTGGTGTCCTCTAAAAACTTTTTCAGAGCAAGAAACGCTCTTTTTTGAAGGCGCGCAGTTGGTCATGGGCCAAGTATCTTTTTTAGAGTGAATGGTCTTCTGTCTAGTATAAACAAATTAGCTTGCAGTACCGTTCTTTGTGTATCGTATTTCGTGCACTCGAGAAGAAGATGATGCACATCTTCGTCTTGATGGCCACAAGAACACTGCAAACTAGAGACACGTTTTATCCTGTACAAGAAGTGTTTTGTAAATGCAGTACCAAGACGCAGGGGGTGTACCAATGTTTCAAATTTTCTGTTGTCTCTTAGATTTTCCGGCATTGATGAGTTTATACATGGGTCTATAAAGTATAACTCCGAGTTTTTAGTTTGCTGATCAAACCAGGTAGTTTTGCTGAGGCGACAAGAAAGCTGTCTCAGCAGCAGACGACTTCACTACGCAATAGAGGAAGATTGTTTGTCTCCACGTTATTGTGCGCCCGATTCGCAGCTGCGTCCGCTGCAGTATTACCAGGAATATTGCAGTGCCCAGGTATCGATTGGAATGCAATTACGTGGTTCATTGCGCTTGCTTTTGTATGTTCTTTGAGTGTCTCATACAACAGCAAAGTGTTCCAAGAATTTTTCTTATTGCTCTGTAGTAATGTGAGAGCGGCTTGCGAATCGCTAAAGATAACCCATTCTTGCGAATGTTTTTCTGGTGTTATGAAACGCAAAACACACAGGATTGCAAACAGTTCTGTCACGGTGGAAGATGTCTCTCGGGATAATGTGAACGTTTGCTCTAGCGCTAAATGTGGAAGGACGAATGCTGAAGTTGAGGAATTTTTATGACACGAGCCATCTGTATAAACGTGGATGTACTGGGGGTATAAGGAGTAAATATGGAAGAGTGCCAGTTGTTGTGCGGCTACTATGGACATGTCTCTCTTAGATATAATCCCGTCAACCGATATTTCTATTTTAGGACATGTTAACATCCAGGGAGGGTAACAAACATCCACTTTGCATAATTCAAATCTTGGTAATAATGCTTTATGTTCTCGAACAACATCGTGAATCATGCTTTTGTTTCTTTCGGTAAGCGCGAGGTTTAATGGATGCTTCTCGTGTTGGGTTAAGATGCGATAAATATGTTGGCATGTTTCAACCGTTCGTATGACTGGAAATGGTGGGTGACGAGCTTCTGCAATTACTAAAGAACTCGAGGTAGCCTGCGGAACCCCAAGACACACTCGCAGCCCTCTTGCCAATAAACGTTGAAGACGTTCCTCAGAAGTTTGCGATAAACTATGGAGAATAGGTGCCGAGTAAGCAATTCTTTGTTTTATGAGTGCGTTATGAACTTGTAGTAGTGAAGAGACTGATCCCCCCCCACGTTGTGCCAGCGAGTCGCCGAAGTACGTTTATTACAGCATTGGTCTGTTTTTCAATTGCGCGGATGTGTGAAGCCCATGTTAGCTGGCGGTCAAGAATAACTCCAAGAAATTTATGCTCTTTCACAAACATCAAAGTTTGCCCATTAAGCGTAAGTTGGAAATTATTCAGCTGTCGTCTAGTGAAAGGAAGCATGGCTGTCTTTGCGTATGAAAGACTCATGCCTTTTTCTTTTAAAAATGTGTCGATACTATCAAGACCCTCTTGCAGCGTTCTTTGAATGTCTTGTATATGAGATCCAGAGGCCCATATGCAGATGTCATCTGCGTACAGCGAATACTGTAGACCAGACGGGAGTTTTAGTGGCAAGGCTGTCATGACACAGTTGAGTAAAAACGGAATGAGAACACTGCCCTGCGGAGCGCCCTGCGTGATGCTGTGATTTTTACTCTCTCCTTCGATTGTTTCCATAAATATTTTTCTGTCTTTCAAGAAATTTGATACCCATCGCAGTGCTCGACCGTGTAGGCCAAGCTCTAACATGCCAGCAAGGATGTGTGTGTGACTTACAGTGTCGAATGCTCTTTGAATGTCTAAAAATACTGCTACTGTCACATTTCCGCCACTACGTTCATGTTCGACGCATGTGGCAATGTCTAATACTGAATCCATTGTACACCTATTTTGTCGAAAACTGGTCATGTAATTGGAAAACACATTTGTGTGTTCACACCACCACTGCAGTCGGTGGCCTACATCTCCATTAGTTTGGAAAAACAGCTTGTGAGACTGACGGGTCGGTAGGAGTCAAGACAAAGGGGAGCCTTTCCTGGTTTTAGTACTGGAATTACCCGGGATAATTTCCATGAATCTGGAAGAGTCTCTCTTATCTAGATATCATTAAATATCTCCAAGAGAGCCATTCTTCCTACTGGACCTAGGTTCTTTAACATCATATACTTGACACCATATGGGCCTGCGGTTGTCTTTGTACGGCATGACGAAAGAGCACATTTCAATTCATTTAGACTAAACTCACAGTCAAGTTGAGGATGTTGTGACATAAAGCACGCACGAACTTTCTGTTCTGCTAGTGCTGTCGAACTTGTAAATTATAGGCAAGTAAGCGGAAGCAGTGACTATAGGATGGTAAGAAGTCGAATTAGCCTAGACCTGAGGAGGGAACGGAAGAAACTTGTACATATATAAGCCGATCAATGAGTTAGCGGTAAGAGGGAAAATAGACGAATTCCAGATCAAGCTACAGAACAGGTATTCGGCTTTAACTCAGGAAGAGGACCTTAATGTTGAAGCAATGAACGACAATCTTGTGGGCACCATTAAGGAGTGTGCAATAGAAGTCGGTGGTAACTCCGTTAGACAGGATACCAGTAAGCTATCGCAGGAGACGAAAAATCTGATCAAGAAACGCCAATGTATGAAAGCATCTAACCCTACAGCTAGAATAGAACTGGCAGAACCTTCGAAGTTAATCAACAAGCGTAAGACAGCTGACATAAGGAAGTATAATATGGATAGAATTGAACATGCTCTCAGGAACGGAGGAAGCCTAAAAGCAGTGAAGAAGAAGCTAGGAATTGGCAAGAATCAGATGTATGCATTAAGAGACAAAGCCGGCAATGTCATTACTAATATGGATGAGTTAGTTCAAGTGGCGGAGGAGTTGTATAGAGATTTATACAGTACCAGTGGCACCCACGACGATAATGGAAGAGAGGATAGTCTAGAGGAATTCGAAATCCTTCAGGTAACGCCGGAAGAAGTAAAGAAAGCCTTAGGAGGATCAGGTAACAGCAGATTTGTTGAAGGATGGTGGGCAGATTGTTCTAGAGAAACTGGCCACCCAGTATAAGCAATGCCTCATGACTTCAAGCGTACCGGAATCTTGGAAAAACGCTAACATAGTCCTAATCCATAAGAAAGGGGACGCCAAGGACTTGAAAAATTATAGACCGATCAGCTTACTGTTCGTTGCCTACAATGTATTTAATAAGGTAATTGCAAATAGAATCAGGAACACCTTAGACTTCCGTCAACCAAAGGACCAGGCAGGATTCCGTAAAGGCTACTCAACAATAGACCATATTCACACTATCAATCAGGTGATAGAAAAATGTGCGGAATATAACCAACCTTTATATATAGCTTTCATTGATTACGAGAAAGCGTTTGATTCAGTCGAAACCTCAGCAGTCATGGAGGCATTGCGGAATCAGGGTGTTGACGAACCGTATGTAAAAATACTGAAAAATACCTATAGCGGCTCCGCAGCCACCGTAGTCCTCCATAAAGAAAGCAACAAAATCCCAATAAAGAAAGGCGTCAGGCAGGGCGATACGATCTCTCCAATGCTATTCACAGCGTGTTTACAGGAGGTATTCAGAGACCTCGATTGGGAAGAATTGGGGATAAGAGTTAATGGAGAATACCTTAGTAACTTGCGATTCGCTGATGATATTGCCTTGCTTAGTAACTCAGGGGACTAACTGCAGTGCATGCTCACTGACCTGGAGAGGCAAAGCCGGAGGGTGGGTCCAAAAATTAATCTGCAGAAAACTAAAGTAATCTTTAACAGTCTCGGAAGAGAACAGCAGTTTACGATAGGTAGTGAGGCACTGGAAGTGGTAAGGGAATACATCTACTTAGGACAGGTAGTGACTGCGGATCCGGATCATGAGACTGAAATAATCAGAAAAATAAGAATGGGCTGGGGTGCGTTTGGCAAGCATTCTCAGATCATGAACAGAAGGTTGCCATTTTCCCTCAAGAGAAAAGTTTATAACAGCTGTGTCTTACCAGTACTCACGTACGGGGCAGTAACCTGGAGGCTTACGAAAAGGGTTCTACTTAAATTGAGGACGACGCAACGAGCTATGGAAGGAAGAATGATAGGTGCAACGTTAAGGGATAAGAAAAGAGCAGATTGGGTGAGGGAACAAACGCGAGTTAATGATATCTTAGTTGAAATCAAGAAAAATAAATGGTCATGGACACGACACGTAATGAGGAGGGAAGATAGCCGATGGTCATTAAGAGTTACGGAATGGATTCCAAGGAAAGGGAAGCGTAGCAGCAAGCGGCAGAAAGTTAGGTGGGCGGATGAGATTAAGAAGTTTGCAGGGCCAACATGGCCACAATTAGTACATGACCGGGGTTGTTGGAGAAGTATGGGAGAGGCATTTGCCCTGCAGTGGGCGTAAACAGGCTGATGATGATGATGATGAAATGGAATTCTTGATCTGAATATAAGTTGACAGAATTCGTCAGCAACAGATGTTTCCGGAGTGCTTCGAGCTACGGCAAGGGCTCGGAAGGGATGGCTCTGGGTAACTGGACCACTAAAAGATCGGACAACTGACCATATTCTGGGAACTGGAGTAAACTGAGACAACGACGCGCGGTACTCTCGCCGCCTTCTCGTACCTAATTTTTGTAAGCGCCTGCGCGAAGTTGACCGAACTTTCTGTGCCATCTTGTAGTCATCCACCTTTCCACTGCGGCGGTAAGCCCGTTCTGCGTGTCGTCTAATTGCTCTTAGACATTCATATTCCCCGTCGACTGCAGCGTATTGTCACGTGGTAGTGACGCCAAAGAACACAGTAGCAGTACTGTGAAAGACAAAACTAGCTTTTATTGGGCGAACCTGTGCCCACAAAACAGGCTACACTTAAAGCACAACGATAGCGGCGAACACAGTCGGCGATCGTCGAAAATCTGCTCAGCGGGTCAAGTGCGTCGGTTTTTATACAGCAGCCATCGAATGTTCCAGACTAATCGCTGGGACCGGCATGCCTTCCACAAAGTTCTACAACATTCGAGTCACGCGATGAAATCAGATAACGCAAGGTTCGGCGACAACAAACAGCGGATAGAAGCATCGATAACTTTCCAGAAACTTCGGATACATGCAGACGCGTCCAGCGCTGTGCGATAACATTTGTTAGCCGGCGAATGTGGTCGCCCGTTAAATATAAGTACACGTGTCAATACCCCCCTCTTAAAAAGCATCGACCCGATGCCGCAAACAAACGAAAGTAATAAAAGAAAAGCACTCCTAGCAAAGAAAACAAAATAAGGAAGTTCGTCAGCGTCCGTAAAAGGGTTTAAGACGCACCACGCGGACCACTTAGTATCGTGCGCGGCGTCGCTGTGAATGCGAAATGCCGTCTGGCACGACCTCATAGTCCAGCGCGCCAATACGTCGGATGACCTTGTAAGGTCCGAAATATCGTCGCAGTAGTTTTTCACTGAGTCCTCGTCGGCGTATCGGGGTCCACACCCAAACACGGTCGCCGGGCTGGTACTCGACGAAGCGTCGTCGGAGGTTGTAGTGTCGGCTGTCGGTCCTCTGCTGGTTCTTGATCCGTAGGCGGGCGAGCTGTCGGGCTTCTTCGGCGCGCTGGAGATAGGTAGCGACGTCAAGATTCTCCTCGTCAGTGACGTGCGGCAGCATGGCGTCGAGCGTCGTCGTCGGGTTCCTGCCGTAAACCAGCTTAAACGGCGTGAGCTGTGTCGTTTCTTGCACCGCCGTGTTGTAAGCGAAGGTTACATACGGCAGGACCGCGTCCCACGTCTTGTGCTCGACGTCGACGTACATTGCTAGCATGTCGGCGAGGGTCTTGTTCAGGCGCTCCGTGAGACCATTCGTTTGCGGATGGTAGGCAGTTGTCCTCCTGTGGCTTGTCTGGCTGTATTACAGAATGGCTTGTGTGAGCTCTGCTGTAAAAGCCGTTCCTCTATCAGTGATGAGGACTTCTGGGGCACCATGTCGCAGCAGGATGGTCTCGACAAAAAATTTCGCCACTTCGGCTGCGCTGCCTTTTGGTAGAGCTTTAGTTTCAGCGAAGCGGGTGAGATAGTCCGTCGCGACGACGATCCACTTATTCCCGGATGTTGACGTCGGAAACGGCCCCAACAAATCCATCCCAATCTGCTGGAATGGTCGGCGAGGAGGTTCGATTGGCTGTAGTAATCCTGCTGGCCTTGTTGGTGGTGTCTTGCGTCGCTGACAGTCTCGACATGTCTTGACGTAACGGGCAACGTCGGCGGTCAGACGCGGCCAGTAATACCTTTCCTGTATCCTCGACAGCGTCCGGGAGAATCCGAGGTGCCCAGCGGTTGGATCGTCGTGTAGGGCGTGCAGTACTTCTGGACGCAGCGCTGACGGTACAACAAGAAGGTAACTGGCGCGGACTGGTGAGAAGTTCTTCTTCACGAGCAGGTTGTTTTGTAGTGTGAACGAAGACAACCCACGCCTAAATGCCTTAGGGGCAACGTCGGTGTTCCCTTCCAAATACTCGATGAAGCCTTTTAGCTCCGGGTTTGCTCGTTGCTGTTCGGCGAAGTCTTCCGCGCTTATTATTCCAAGGAAGGCGTCGTCGTCCTCGTCGTCTTGCGGCGGGGGATCGATGGGGGCGCGTGACAGGCAGTCGGCGTCAGAGTGTTTTCTTCCGGACTTGTATATTACGGTGACGTCATATTCCTGCAGTCTGAGGCTCCACCGCGCCAGCCGTCCTGAAGGGTCCTTTAAGTTAGCTAGCCAACACAACGCGTGATGGTCGCTGACCACTTTGAATGGTCTCCCATATAGGTAAGGGCGGAACTTTCCTGTAGTCCAAATGATGGCGAGGCATTCCTTTTCAGTCGTAGAATAATTGCCTTCCGCTTTTGACAGCGACCGGCTAGCATACGATATCACCCGTTCAAGTCCGTCTTTCTTCTGGACTAGGACGGCACCGAGGCCTAGGCTACTGGCGTCAGTGTGGATTTCGGTATCGGCGTTCTCGTCGAAGTGTGCAAGTACCGGCGGTGACTGCATGCGTCGTTTGAGTTCTTGAAATGCATCGGCCTGCGGCGTTTCCCACTTGAACTCGACATCACCTTTGGTTAGATGCGTAAGTGGCTCCGCGATGCGTGAAAAATCCTTGACAAAGCGCCTGTAGTAGGCACACATGCCAAGGAATCTACGCACTGCCTTCTTGTCGATGGGCTGCGGGAACTTTGCGATGGCAGCTGTCTTCTGTGAGTCTGGGCGTACTCCTGATTTGCTGATCACGTGGCCTAGGAACAAAAGCTCATCGTAAGCGAAGCGGCACTTTTCCGGCTTCAGAGTGAGCCCTGATGACTTGATGGCTTCTAACACTGTCGCAAGCCGCCTAAGGTGATCGTCGAAATTTCCGGCGAAGACAACGACGTCATCCAGGTAAACAAGGCACGTCTGCCACTTCAGTCCGGCTAACACCGTGTCCATGACGCGCTGAAACGTTGCAGGCGCCGAGCACAGTCCGAATGGCATAACCTTGAACTCGTAGAGGCCGTCTGGGGTGATAAAGGCGGTCTTTTCGCGATCTCTTTCGTCGACTTCTATTTGCCAATAGCCAGACTTGAGGTCCATCGACGAGAAGTATTTAGCGTTGCAGAGCCGATCCAATGCGTCGTCTATCCGTGGGAGGGGGTATACGTCCTTCTTCGTGATCTTGTTCAGACGACGATAATCAACGCAAAAACGTAGGGTTCCGTCCTTTTTCTTTACCAAGACTACAGGAGATGCCCACGGGCTTTTTGACGGCTGGATGATGTCGTCGCGCAGCATTTCGTCGACTTGGTGCCGTATAGCTTCACGTTCTCGCGTAGAAACTCGATAAGGGCTCTGGCGGAGTGGTCGAGCACACTCTTCGGTTATAATGCGATGCTTTGCGACTGGTGTTTGTCGAATCCTTGATGACGTCGAGAAGCACCCTTTGTATCGTCGAAGTAGACTTCTGAGCTGTTGTTGCTTAAGCGTGGGGAGGCTTGGATTAATGTCGAAGTCTGGTTCGGGGACTGCGGTCATCGGGGTAGATGCGGCAGAATCCGAGAGGACAAACGCATTGCTGGTTTCCAGAATTTCCTCGATGTATGCGATCGTCGTGCCCTTGTTGATGTGCTTGAACTCCTGGCTGAAGTTTGTCAGCAACACTTCAGTTTTCCCTCCATGCAGTCGAGCGATGCCTCTTGCGACGCAAATTTCACGGTCTAGTAGTAGACGTTGGTCACCCTCGATGACGCCTTCTACGTCGGCAGTTGTTTTGGCGCCGACGGAAATGACAATGCTCGAGCGAGGCGGGATGCTGACTTGAGTTTTGAGCACGCTTAAGGCATGGTGACGACGAGAGCTCTCCGGTGGTATCGCTTGATCTTCAGACAGGGTTATCGACTTCGACTTCAGGTCGATGACTGCGCCGTGTTGGTTTAGGAAGTCCATGCCGAGAATGACGTCGCGTGAACATTGTTGGAGGATAACGAAAGTGGCAGGGTAAGTCCGGTCATGAACGGTAATTCTTGCCGTGCAGATTCCAGTCGGCGTAATCAGGTGTCCTCCAGCGGTCCGAATTTGAGGGCCTTCCCATGCAGTCTTAACCTTCTTCAACTGGGTGGCGATGTGTCCACTCATGACGGAGTAATCGGCCCCTGTGTCGACTAAGGCGGTGACTGCGTGGCCGTCGAGAAGCACGTCGAGGTCGGTGGTTCTTTGTCTTGCGTTACAGTTAGGTCGTGGCGTCGGATCACGGCTGTGTCGCGTTGACCTGTGGCTGATATGGGGCGTCGGCAGGTCGTTTTTCGTGGTCGTATTTTTTGCTTTCACACTTCGTCGGGACGGCGGCGTGTCGTTATGTCGTCGAGGTAGTTTCTTCGGCATCTTCGTCGGCGGCGGAGGATCTTCGTCAGTTCGACGAACAGCAACCGCACCTCCATCGGTTGCTGCTTTTAGTTTTCCGGATACGGGCTCGCTGACCGGCCCCGGGCTGGGCCAGTGTATGGACGGCGCTGCGGCGACAGGTAGCGGCCTGGTGACGGCGAACGGGACGGTCGTCGAGGGCTCCACTGAGTAGCGGCGAGGTAGTCGGCGATGTCACGAGGGCGTTCACCTTCCCGAGGGCGCGGTGCGTTGACGGCGAACCCTCGCAATCCCAGGTCGCGGTATGGGCAACGGCGGTACACATGGCCGGCTTCCCCGCAGTGGTAGCAGAGCGGGCGGGGGTCAGGAGCGCGCCAAACGTCTGTCTTCCTCGGGTAGCTGCGCTGCGCGACGGGTGGGCGTGCTGGCGGCGGCGGCGGTGGTCGACGGAACTGCGGCGTTACAGGGCCCTGGCGCGGTCGTGGAGGGGGACCTTGACGGCGGGCGACGGCGGCGTAGGTCATTGCTTCTGGCTGAGGTTGCGGTGATCGTGGTTGCACCTTAGGCACTCCAAGCGATCGCTGAACCTCTTCTTTGACGATTTCAGTGATTGGATCCACTTGGGACTGCGACCTTGGGTAGAACTTCTGCAGCTCCTCCCGTACGACCGCTCTGATAGTCTCTCGCAGATCGTCGGTAGCCAGTGATTGAACCCCGGCGTAGGTTGTAGAGTTCGTGCGGCGATCGAATTGCCGGTTTCGCATCTCGAGTGTCTTCTCGATGCTGGTGGCCTCGCGAAGAAACTCGTCGACGGTCTTCGGTGGGCTTCGTACCATTCCGGCAAAAAAGTTGCTCTTTCACACCACGCATGAGTAGGCGGACTTTCTTCTCTTCGGGCATTTCGGGGTCAGCGTGACGGAATAGACGGCTCATTTCCTCCGTGAAGATCGCGGTTGGCTCATTAGGTAGCTGCACCCGGGATTCTAATAGCGCTTGGGCTCGTTCTCGGCGTACGACGTTTGCGAATGTCTGCAGGAAGCCGCTTCGGAACCGGTCCCAGGTCGTCAAGGTGGCTTCGCGGTTCTCGAACCACGTCCTGGCAGCGTCTTCCAATGCGAAGAAGACATATCGCAGTTTGTCGTCATTGTTCCAGCTATTAAACGTAGCGACCCTCTCGTATGTTTCCAGCCAGCTTTCCGGGTCCTCAAATGTGGAACCGCGGAACGTCGGTGGTTCCCTGGGCTGCTGCAGCACGATGGGGGACGCTGGGGCTGCCATTGGGGTTGCTTTGGCCACAATCTTCTTGGTCTTCTCAAGTAGAAGTCCGTGCTTCGGGGGTAGCTGTTGAAGACGGCGGCTTGCTCGATGGTCCGGGACTACGTTGGTGTCCTTTTTGCAGTCCGGGCTTGGATCGCGGCTTGTCGGGGGCGTCCGGTACATGGACAAAAGCACCTCCACCAGATGTCACGTGGTAGTGACGCCAAAGAACACAGTAGCAGTACTGTGAAAGACAAAACTAGCTTTTATTGGGCGAACCTGTGCCCACAAAACAGGCTACACTTAAAGCACAACGATAGCGGCGAACACAGTCGGCGATCGTCGAAAATCTGCTCAGCGGGTCAAGTGCGTCGGTTTTTATACAGCAGCCATCGAATGTTCCAGACTAATCGCTGGGACCCGCATGCCTTCCACAAAGTTCTACAACATTCGAGTCACGCGATGAAATCAGATAACGCAAGGTTCGGCGACAACAAACAGCGGATAGAAGCATCGATAACTTTCCAGAAACTTCGGATACATGCAGACGCGTCCAGCGCTGTGCGATAACATTTGTTAGCCGGCGAATGTGGTCGCCCGTTAAATATAAGTACACGTGTCAGTATTCATTTGGAACAATGACTTGCATTGTGCAAATCTCGTAAGACTCACGCAATATATTTGCAAAACTTTGAAAGCTCGGATTTTCACCCAATGAGTTACTTAAATGGTGACGAAAACTTTGCCAATTAGTATATCTTGAGTAGCGCCGGGTCCCCTCACTCCGTATGAGGCGATGTTTTACCAGGATCGGAAAATGGTCGCTACCGTGCCATTCCATGTCCGTTGACCATTCAACGCCATCAAGAAGGTCTTGTGAGCAGAGCGTAACATCTATGCAGCTTGAGTAAGGAAACCCCCGCAAGAACGTTGGCGAGGTGTCATTTAACACGATCAGATTACTTTTTTCTGCGGCAGACTCTATGATGCTTCCACGGGAATCGTTATATTCACTGCCCCAGATGACGTTATGTGCGTTGAAGTCCCCACAAACCAGCATAAGTGAGTTTGCGATACCAAACACATTCACCAAGCTGTCTACTGATATTCTGCTAGCACATTGTAGATAAAGACTGGTCACTGTGACGCTTGTGTTTCTAAAAGATATCTTGCATGCTACGAACTCCGGTATACTTACATCGCTCGACTGTATTAAATAGGACGACAGGTCCTTTCTCACGCATAACATCGCTCTCCTACTTCCAGCAATGCGCGATGATTTATATATAACATAGTTTGAAAGACGAAAGTCATCTCTTACGCCTGCCTCCTGTATACATAAAACAGGAAAAATATGTTGAGCTAGTAGTTTGCGAAAATCAGCTGACTTATTTCGAAGGCTATTAGCATTCCACTGAAATACGAAAACATTGTTGTAACGATTATTCATTGTAAGCCTGCCGTAGAGCTGTTGGTAGTTGTAGAAGCACCAACGATTCCATAGAAAGCAGTGCTTTTACCTCTGGTAGGTTGTTTGCTTGTGGAATGGCACTTAGAATTGCACGCAGAGCTGTGAATAGCATGAGCAGGATCATCTGTGCTACGGGTAAAGACACGTAACCACCAAACGACGCTGAAGCTCCATGCGTGCTCGAAGCAGGTCGCTGAAGAGTTGGCTGAGATGGTCGCTGGGATGACTGGTTTGGTTGAGGCGAATGCTGAGGTAGTCGCTCAGATGTTAGATGAGCTTGCTATGTCAGTGGCTGAGGGCGTTGCTGAGGAGGTCGGCGAATTTCACTCGAAGCCTGGGCACGATGAGTAGCATTCTCTGAAGGTAGATCATGTCGCTCGCTGACAGAACGTTGTCGACCTGAGCGTTTTAGAGCTGCAGAATAGCTCATATGGACCCCTTGCTCTTTTTCTTTGTTAGGAGTTGGAGGCGCGCATTTTACAGCATCAAGGTTGGTTGGGGGCGCATTACGAGGAGGCAGCCTTCCGTATTTTAAGTCATGTCTGCGTAACCTTGAAGCAGCTCTGCTCTGAGGGCACCCGGAGTAGGAAGCTGTATGGTTTCCGCCACAGTTGGCACACTTTGGCTGACACACCGACTTGCACTCTGAATGGTTGTGGTCTTCTGAGCATATCTTGCAGCGACGCTGACTGCGGCAGTTCTTCGATAATTGTCCAAATCTCTGGCAGTTGTAGCATCTTAGAGCAGGGCCATGATATTCTTCTACGGGGTGACTCGTGAAATCTAAATGCACTCGTTGCGGCATTGGTTTGTCTTCTCTGAAATGGAGGATGACGGTTCTCAGAGGGCGTGATTCTACCGCTCCGTCCTCTTGGCGATTGTAGCGTGCCTGACGACGGGCAGATGTCACTCCAAAATCCTTCAAGAAGTCAACCAGTTGTTCTTCCGTATGTTCAACTGGCACATGGCGTATCTTGCCAACATTCTTGGTATAAGACGCCGGAATAAATGGCTTGACTTCCAAACCAGCCACTTCGCTTATCAACAGTAGATGTCTTGCAGATGAGACTGAAATAACGTTTACAGAGAAACTTCCATCTCTATTCACGCGGAAAGACTGCACTTTTTTTTTGCCGCGGCGACAATTTCCGATGCAGCTCGATTTGGATTCACTTGCTAGAAGTTGCGACCTTCCTGTGAGGGACGAAATACAACTGGAATTCCCTCAGGCCGCTTCTTTTTATACGTTACCAAGGAGAACGGCGTTTCATCGCAGTCTATGTCTCCACCTTCACTTAGATCATAGGTAGATGTTTTGTCGTCGTCAACCCGTGGTTTCTTGGCTTGACTTTCGCTTGTGTCAGCCATATTCACTGAAGGTGCGCTGGAAGGTACGGCAGCGTTGAAAACTAGCGTCGCCGGCTTGATGACATTGGGCGCTTGTTGTGGCACTTCCGAGTGCGGCGCCGATTCTGCGGCACTCATGCGCCTAGGAACGCGCTGTCGGACATATGGCTCGTGCCGGTGCTCTTTGCTGCCTACCGCCGTGGTAGGCGTAGATGCGCTGTGGAGCGCAGCCAAACCACGCGATATTGTGCGGGATCTTTAGCACACAGGAATCCCACGGGATGTCTGTTCTCCCTGGACAACAGTGAAGCCTGAACACAGCACTGATTCTTCGAAGAAAACAGAAAAAAATTGGAGGACGCTTAAGCTTCGCCTTCAAGAGTGGAACGCGATAGCGTTATCGCACCCCGTTCGTACCGCCTACTCAAACGCGCTATGCCAGCCAAACGTCGCGATCGGCACAAATAGCCGGGCCCCGACGCGCCATGAAGGCGGACGCGATCATGGGGCGAGTGGCGCGCCACGTTTCGGGGCGAGTGGCGCGCCACGTTTCGGGGCAGCGCCGTACATTGCGAGGAGGGGGCCTTCTGTGTTTGCCGCAAGATGGCGCTGCGTGTGCGCAGAGCGCAGAAGGAATGTAGCGGAAACGTACTTCGCTACTCGTGAAACTGCGACATCTGTAAGTTACATGGTCATAATTACCGATATACACCGTAGTAGAACTTTCTACGGCGCGTTTCTAAGGCGACACCGCATTCACTAGAGGCGATTTTGTCCCGTTTTGAAGGAACGAACTCGTGGCTGAGTGGTAGCGTCTCCGCCTCACACTCCGGAGACCCTGGTTCGATGCCCATCTTGAAGATGTTTTTTTATTTATGAACTGCCTTCTGGGATTTATCGCTCACGGCCAACGCCGCTGACGCCGACACCGACGCCGACGACAGCGGCTTTTCTGCGACACGAACTCCTTAACGCTGTCGCGTTAATAATATCTCACCGAAGGAGCAGCGGCCGCTCTGAGGAACTTCTTCTGCTTCTTCAATTCTCCTCGCGCTTTCTTCGCTATCGCCTCTTTCATCTTCCGCTGCGCTCCGCGTTCGCTCTTTCATCCTTCGCTGTGTGCGTTCGCTCGGTTACTAGGGACGCCGAGGTACGCGTAACGCAAGAACGCGTGCCTAAGAGCTACGTTCGAAAACACCGCAACGACACAGATGGAAAATGTGCGCGGTCGACGGCTGTCTACCGTATTTCTAGTGCAAAAGCAATTAGCTAACCCATAGTTATTTGTCAACATGACCTTCATCGCGCGTAGCATGGGTACGCCGCAAATACTGGGCTTCTAAATAAATATGATCGTTAACTACTTCAACCTTTCGCGCTTAGGCACTCACAGTGAGAGCAGGCGGCAGAAAACTGCTCACTTTAAAAAGAAGTTTTAACTTCGACATCAATACAGCTTCTTTCTGGACGCTTCATTAGCAAACACTTGGACTGCACACTTTCAGGCGTACATTTGCTTTGGAATAACACGTTATCATAAAAGGTAGGAACCAAGATCAATTAACACCACAGCTTGGACTGCATAATAAACTTGCTCTCTACATTGTTTTGATACTGTTGAAAAACGTGCGAATTAATCAGAACCACCATGGAGGCTTCTTAATGTAGCTACCTTAGCAGGGCGAATATTTATTTGGCTCTCTGGACGTCGACAAACGGGGCATGTGCGTGTAGAGGAGCGTACGAGACGCCCGGAACTCCCACATCGTGACTACCGTTTGAACGATAATACAAGCAAGCTGCTGAAACGGTTCTTGAGTGCAGCGTGTGCACAGTACCCGTTCCTTTTTAATGCGTCAGCATACTTTGGCGAGTACCGTAGCTCTGTCACGCGAACAGTCACGCGAAAAGTGTAGTGCCTTCTACCTGAAAAAAAAATTTGTTATTTGCAAAGACAATTTTTCGTTCCAATAATGTAAATGTATATAGATGACTGGTAGAGTTACAAGCGATTAGGAACTATTTAAACAAACAAAATTTCACCGACGATTACGATACTCCTTAACGAGAAAATTGAGCCCAGCTCTATACGTGTTTTCATTTCGCAATACATCGGCTGGCGCGTACAATCTGTCTCGTGCGGCACGTTGCAAACGAAGCGAAGTGCGGCACGGCTGCCTCGCAGTTCGGGAGATCGCGAGAGGCAGCGCGTGGGTGACGTGTGGAGCGGTCCACAGCAGTCGCCGCAGACAGATGTCCCAGACGACCCGCACTACACTCTGGCGCCATATTGAAGGCATCGTCGCCGCATTGCGCGTCATGCGTGGCGCTACCCTTATCACACTTTCGCGATACCCTCTCTCTCCATTTCCCGCCTCCTCCTCCGATTTCCTCATCGCGATCTTTTCACTCTCGCCGCTTTTTTTCATCCCCCGCTGCACTCCGCGTTCGCCCTTTCACCCGCTGCGCTCGATCGCTCGGTTACGCCGGGAACACCGACGCTCGCCGCAGGATCGGCTGGCCAGACGGTGGCGCGGTGACGACGCTCGCGCGCGCGTTGAGGACGGATGACCGGTGCCAAGAGATGGCGACACGTGTGCCACGAGAACGCTAGATACTCCGCCTTCCCTGCGACGCGGGCCTCACCCTCACCGCCTCGCCGCGTTGAAAATCCGCTTGGCCGCTTAGACGCTCCGCTTTCGGTGTGAATGTGCAAGTTGGATGTCGTTATAGAAAAATTCAATCTAGTCTGTTCATTGTTACCTAGCAGGAGATGAAAAGGAAGTAGGGACATTTGGCCGTCTTGACTGGCTGAGCTCGGTAAACGGGATATATATATATATATATATATATATATATATATATATATATATATATATATATATATATATATATAAACGAGAAGAAAGGGGGTTAACCGAGGGTCCCGATTTTATTAGTCATATCATAAGAAGCCAACAAACATTGACACCAAGGACAACATAGGGGAAATTATTGTGCTTATTAAATGAAATAAAGAAACGAAGAATTAATGGAAATTAAAGTGGATGAAAAAACAACTTGCCGCAGGTGGGAACCTGCGGCAAATATATATATATATATACATATATATATATACATATATATATATATATATATATATATATATATGCAGAAGCCAGAACTCGCCCACTTCAATTGGGACAGTTGGCAACCCTATGTAACGTAGACTCTAGCTTTGAGAAGTTGTTGACTGAATATTGAATATTGACTGAAAGGAAGGACAGTTGGGCGAGTTCGTACGATAATATATATTTGGTTTATAGCGCAAACGACACAGACGAAGACTAGAAGCAGACAGGACGTGCGCTATCTCTCAACCTCAGCGCGCTATGCAGCAAAAGGCAGACTGCAGAAAGTACTGTGGACTGCTTTTATGGGTCTATTTTTCGTAATACAACGGTTCCCGATTGCAATGACACACAAGCGGAGGGCGGCGTGTCTGAACTGTAATCGTTAAGAAATACGGCCTATTACTCCGCCTTTTCCAGCTCTTCTTAAAATTAAATTAGTCTATGGAAGCAGATACACACTACTGTCATTCAACGTGTGATTAAAACGAAGAATAAAGTCATAGCGATATACAAAGAGCGCTTAAAGGCTCCTCGTCAACAGTTGACACCATAATACAAGTTTAATGAACCAGTACGGGAATAGCTGTAGAAAATGTTTGTCCTTTGGTTCAGCCTTACTGAGACAATAATCATGGATTTCTTTTTTTTTCTCGTTCAAATGAGTTTGGAGGTATCCTATAGCTCATGAGTCCCAGAATGCGAGAAGCCGTGAAACTTAAGAAAAATGCAGAAATGCTTTATTCACTGCTGTCAATATTTAGCACTCCTTTTCAGCATACAAACTTATCTTCTGAAAAAAAAGATTTTTTACCTCAAAACCTAGATATTCTAATTGCGTGTGGCAAGTTATATAAATTTTGGAAGGATTCGTAAACTTACACTATTTAGCACTTTTTCCCTTGCTGGACTATATGTGCTGACTTCATGCATTGGGCACAATTTTTTGTTTCGCTATTTAACCGTTCAGAAGCTTTTGTGACGTATTTTGGGTTCTTTCATGCTCGCTTCAATTGATGCACCATTGTAAGCAGGAAAGATAGGCTGGTAAATAGACGCTACCTGGTCAAATACTGTCAAAACAAATATATTGAGTTCGTTAGCTACTGTCATGCGGATTTCTAAATAGGAGGCCTGCAGCAAGGAAAGGACTGTGAAGCGATTGCTTACATAACATGACGGCCCCCTTTAGGATTTCTCAAGGGAACACAGCGATAGTTTCTTAACTTCAAAACTGGTGGCCCATATACAATACACAGAACATGTTGTGGTTAAAGAACTGTTTATAGCGCCTATTTCTGCCCCTATCGTGCCTAACATGAAGCTTAAGTGCGTGTTTTAAAGGGAAGCTGAAAGGTTTTCCAGTAAAAATGAGTGAACATCTGCACATAAGGGTTTTCAACCCTCCGAATTCGAATATCGTATCAAAATTGAGCGAAAGAAAGCGCAAATATATTTTATTTCGACGAAAAGTGCAGCAGCGGACACGCCCACCTCGCGCGTCTCTTTTCCGTCTGTGATTGGTCGGGCGCCTCGTGACGTCAACACTAGTAACCGACCGCTGCCGCTACACATGAAGTGCGGTGCCAGGTAGTTTGGTGCTGTTTTTCTGAGACGGTAATGGAAAATTTAGAGAGACTGCGTTTTTCTGAGGAGTTCGGCGTTACTCCCTACATGTACAAGCCGATTGCGAAGAGCCGGCCTCTCGAAGAAGCAAACGATGCTGGTGCGAGCAGTGCTTTAGACGCGAACGAAAGCAAAGTCTTGGGATCTCCTCGTGTTGGAAATGCTCTTTGGTGGGTATGTTTTTGCAAAGCGATCTAGTGATCTCGCCGATCTTTCGCCGATCTAGTGAGCTCGTTTCCGGTCAAGCAACTGTAGTGTTGTGTTCCTGCATGCCTCCTCGTGGAACGTAAGCGGGGATGCGATCGTCGGCATTTGTGCGCTGTCCAAAGCTGTCGGCAATCTGCAAAGACGGTTTAAACGCGTGAAAAGCTTCCCGGTTCATGTAGTACGTGTAGTGACCTTCATCTGTTGACTACCACGTTGACTACCACTCACGTTGATTACCACTCACGTTGACTACCACTCACGTTGACTACCACTCTACACACACGCACACGCATCAACAAAGGAATGCAGGGTCGATCGAAGCAGATTACGATGGCACGCACGCAGAAACAAGCGCGATCAGGCACGGTCGCGGACGCTGCGAAGGAACGAAACACTAGAGTTGACGTCACAACACCGCGGTTTCCGGTCTCCGCTCGCATCGTCAGCGTCAGCAGCAGCGCGCGGCATTCGACGGGGGGCGGAGCTACAGCGCAATTTCAACCGACGATTACGTCGCTCCTAATTGAAAAAAAAAAACCCAAATTTTACCTACATGGTTTATAAGGTTCCCGCATCCGTATATGAGCGTCTTATTGAATTCGACAGACTCTTCAGCTTCCCTTTAAGCCCCTAAAACCCACGTCTTTATTGTCTGGAAATGCGGTCTCTAGTGACCCGTATCAAAAAAGTTGCATTTGAATTCGCACATATTTTACTGATTCTGGAACAAATATGTAGCCTCCCCTTTCATGTTTAACCATCTCAAATGTGTACTAGCTGCGATTCGGGGCAACAGATACTACAAATATTGCAGGACAGCAGAGTTCCTTGCATCTCTTATAGCTGTCTACTGACGACTGCATACCAGATAAACAGAGTGTACTTTATGTTACTTTCAGGTCCTAAGCGTTTTCATACGCTCCCAAGAGTTGATGGCGCTCGGAACGAGCCATATTTTTTTTTTCATCTCTATCGCATCGTTCTATCCTGATTTAATTAACGGAACACGTTTGAAACGCAGTGCTTCTGAAGTTACGGGCAATATGGATTGGGTACTGTTGAATTCCCAGCTAAGCCGACAGCGTCGCCGGTCCATCTGTGTTGTAGATCAGACCTGTAACCTGTAGCGGATATAAAAGATGGCGGTTCGAACTGTTGGAATCAGTTGGAACGGATTAAAACACAATGGAACAAGTTGGGGAAGTGATGGATGCGTATGGCTGGTAGGACTAGGCTTGCCATAGACCCCACGTGCGATCGTACCATGTGTCGCATGCCTAATAAGAAGAAAAAGAAATATATTGGTCTGTATATGCGAGATTCGTACAGTGTTTAGGCGACTAAATTATATCGGGCTGCTGACACCACTGTGAACATTTCAGACATCTTGCTGGCGTTGGACTGCAATTTGGAATGCTTAACGAACTCTGGAGTCCTCAATGGTTTTCTCTAAAAATGAAAACTTCTTAGTGTGTTTTATTTCACGTTGTTCTGACTATAACAAAAGCATAACACAAATCAAACTCGACCTCTCACTACAGCCCTTGCGTGATCGTCGTGATATAACCCTGCAGTCATTATTTCATAAATATGTCCATAATACAGCACCATCAGTCCTGCCTCTTGAATCTCCTCATTACAGGTCACACCGGCTGTACAATCAGTTCAATTTCATGCCTATCTACGGAAAGACTAATTCATTTAACTACTCCGCTCTTCCAAGAGCCATTCGCCTTTGGAACAATCTTCCTAGCGCCATCGCTTATGAGAGTGACCAGGAAAAATTCCGGCATCTTCCAGCAACGCATTTTTCAAACTCTACATAACCTAACGTGTTATTTTTTCTTGTTTCCTGTTATTATTGTGCTACTACCCCTTAAATACTGTTTTATTATAGCCAAATATTGCCCCGCTTGCTCTGTAATTCTATTGGTTATATTTTACTTTGTGAAAGTTTCTTGTTCACCGACCTCCCGCGTTCTAAAGCATTCGGTTTCTCTTTTGCATAATTTTTGACACTACATTACTACATGTTAGCGCATTTTTTACACTGTATTTCTTGTATATGTATTGACATATGTATTCTAATTATTGTATAACCTTTGAGTATACTCTCCCCCCTTACACAATGCCTCTAGGGGCCTGTAAGGTGTCTTTAAATAAATAATATAAATAAATAAAAATGGCGCCATTCAATTATTTTTGCCCGCATTTTATAGCTTTTTAATAATCTAATGGAATCATTGACCGGCACGTCGGTCAGTGCCATGCCACGAGTTCCCCTGCGAAGGCAGCAATCCCCTTCAGTCACGGGGTGCAGTTTTGTGGACGCGACGTATTTTTGCCATTTCTGTGCAGTTGTAGTAAAGTATAGATCACAAACATTAAGCCTAGGATAAACTGAACGTTATGCTAACATAAATTACTTCCATTTTACTTCCGAGTGATAAGTATCGTTACAGAGTTCCGCTTTGGTGAAGGCACTTCTTGTTTGATGTGACGTTTGACGTATACGGCCGGTCAATAGCAACCTCGAAATATTTTTTTTATTTCTTGAAATGCTTGCGCCAAATGAGTAACTTGTGCATGCAATTCGAGAGGGTGATTAATTACTTTTCGTAAAGAAACTTAGCATGACTGACTTTACAGCATTCAAATGTTTAGTTACTTTTTAATTATGATCGCTCATCACAAAATGAACAAAGAGCATTCTGCCGCCTTGATTCGCTTTCTTCGGAGTCTCAAGCACCCCTGCATAGAATTATTTATGTTTCACACATGTATCCACAGTCGATCATAATTCGTGACTGAAGGGGGTAAAGCGTCCTGTGCACAGAGAGCGTCCTGTGCGAGCGTCGTCTGCTATGCACTATTTCGTTCAGGTCGGCAGAGTCTCTCCTCATTATCACTTATTCTGATGCCTGCAAATGCTTACACATGACGACTGCGCGCGCAGGACCCAGCGGGCAGATTTTTCACTCCACCAGAGGCGGATAAGCTGCAGGGGCTATGTCGAGCATAACGGGATAGCGTAGCAGACGGTGCTCGGATAAGAGCACTGTCATTGCGCATGCGCCTGCTTTGACTGCTTTAGCAGCTGCGCACCGTAGCACGGCCCCCGTCGCTGTGTCGGTCGATGCTCCAGCGAGCTTATTAACATTTTTTGAGAGATGCACAGGGCTGTCTCCTGTCCAAGGGAACACACGAGTCTTGTGCGCGTGCATATTCAGCCCTCTGGCAATAGCAGAATTGCTAACTTTGGAGCAGATGGTTTGGGCTTGATGGTGCTCGCACTTACCACTGCGCCAATGGATTGACGAAGCTTCAGCCGCCATTTGTATCTAGTGCGCCAACAATGTGAGAGTCGCACGTTGGTGTGTTCCATTTAACAGCGGATTGCGCAGTATACGTTTTATTGCGACAGCAATTATATGGACACTCCAGCCGCACTTCTGCCGTCGGCATCGGCGTCGCCGTGAGGTTCCGTATGAAGTCCAAGGACGATAAAATCGTCGCCGCTCGCCATATAGTGCATGTGCGAGTGAAAATGTGTGGGGTTGAGTCGCCGATCGTCGGCTCCGATCTCGCGCGCTCAGCGAAGAAAAGCGGCAGGAAACGTGCCGTCTTCCGTCGCGCGCAAGGCTTGAGAAGGGTAGGGAGAAGGGGAAGTTCTCCGGGGGGCCCGGGCGGCCGCGCGCATCCCGCAGGGCCGCTGTATTTTGACAGCCATCTGCGGCGAGGGGTACAGAGTCCGCTCTGCGCCGTTTTCGTGCCTCACTGGAGCGTTTGGACAGCGAGTTTCCGCGGTCATCGAGTGAGATGTGTTCACGTTTGCTTTAGCGCGCTTGACTCTATGCTTGTCAATTTACTTATTATGCGTATGTTTACAAGTTTATACGGCCGATAAAACCACTATCCTTACTTTGTACAGCTGTCCACTGATTTCCTACCGCAATCGATGTTTCGCCTTTCGGGCAAAACTGCGATTTTTTAAATTCCCATACATTGCATGAGAAATAAATAATTATCGATTCTTTTGATATGAATAGGTGTGTTTTAAGAGGCTAACCGCGAGGCGGAATCAAATGTCATTAACAGCAAGCTAACTACGGTAGGATGTGTGCTTGTGACCTTTCCAAACAACGAAAGCAAGAAGAAAGGAAATGTGGCGAGACTCTGCTCAACATTATTATTAAAGGGAAGCTGAAAGCTTTTCCAGAAAAAATGAGTGAAGAGCAGTACGCCGTGGTTTTCAACCCTCTGAATTCGAATATCGCATCGAAATTGAGCGAAAGAAAGCGCAAACATATTTTATTTCAACGAAAAGTGCAGCAGCAGACACGCCCAGCTCGCGCCTCGTTTCCGCCTTTGATCGGTCGGGCGCCTCGTGACGTCAACAATGGTGTTCGTCCGGACCGACTGCTGCCGCTACACACGAAGCACGGTGCAAAGTAGTTTGGTGGTGTTTTGCTGAGATTGTCATGGAAATTTTCGAGAGCTTGCGTTTCTCTGAGGAGTTCGGCGTTAAGTCCAAGCTCCACGAGAGCGATATTGCGCGCGACGGTGACGGGCGACGGCTTCAAGCCACAAAACGGGCCGTTGCTTGAACAAATCGCTCGGTGTTGTCGCTCGATCACTCGTTTCTAGAAATCTAGAGCTCGTCGCTCGTCGCCCGGAAATGCTATGAGCGACTAGCCAATTGTGCGAAGCCGAAACTGGATGTACATAACTCAAATACTACTGTTTGTCGCACGGAACGAGCAAACTATTTACACGTGCAAGAATACGAACCTAGTGCAAGACCTTCAGAAATATTTTATGCTCCTTCTTCAATGAAATACATCAACTTAAATTGATAAAGCATGCGTCACGCTAGTTTCGGCGCGTATATTGCTGCCCTCATACCGGGAAGTCGTCGCTCAAAGCCGTCGCTCGCGTGGAGTTCGGCTCGCAGACGATGAGTGAACGCGACAGCCATCGCCTCGCTTGTAGCGCTGTCGTTGTCGCGTGCAAGATCACTTGCAAGGGGTTTATACTTGTACATACTACACGTGCGCACATACTTGTACATACTACATGTACGAGCCGATTGCGAAGAGCCGGCCTCTCCAAGAAGCAAAGAATGCTGGTGCAAGCACTGCTTTCCACGCGAACGAAGGCGAAGTGTTAGCATCTCCTTGTGTTGGAAATGTTCTTTGGCGAGTATGTTTTTTGCTAAGCTGCATTCAGCGTTCCAGTGAGTACGTTTCCAGGCAAACAACAGTAGTGTTATGTTCCTGCATGCCTCTTCGTAGAACGTAAGCGGTGATGGGATCTTCAGCATTTGTGCGCTGCCCCAAAGCTGCCGGCAATCTACAAAGACGGTTTAAACGCGGCTGTTCTAGCACGTGTAGTATAGAACCTTCATCAGCGCGCCATCCGCACGCTACTCGTAACCGGCGAATTCCGTCGGCTACGTGAGATGGTCGGTTTCTTATGTGTGCGAGAGTAGGGGGAGTGCAGCGTCTTGGCGTGAGCAGGCTTTCCAACACACGCAAACTTTACGCTTGCACTGCGTTATGGTAGCTGCATGCAGGCTGTTTCACAACACACTTGCGAATAGAAAATTCGCGGCGCTTGGCGATAAAACCTGCGTCAAGGGTGGGCGATAAACATGCACCTTCCGTTCAGCGTGCTAACTATCTTTTCTTTAGGAGAACCAAAGTACGCATTATTGATAAACTCCGGTAGTAATCGTCACGGAAGTGGTGAGAGCCCAACATTTGTTCTTGAGCGCTTGAAGTTGTTTCGCTTCACAGCAGCCTCCCACTTAGCTGAAAGCTTCTTGTCTTGCAGGAACTAATGGAACATCGGAACATCGTCGCGGCCGCCAGTGTTCGTGCAAGCGTAGGCTGCACAGAACGCCGGCATGATTGGCCTAAAAGTTCAATTGATGCTGCGCACGTCAACTACCACTCCTATATACACACTAATAAAGGAATGTAGGGTCGAGCGAAGCACATTAGGACGGCACGCACGCAGAAATAAGCCCGGTCAGGCACGGTCGCGGAGGCTGCGAAGGAGCGGAACACCAGTGTTGACGTCACTACGCCGCCGTTTCCGGTCTGCGCTCGCATCGTCAGCGTCAGCAGCAGCGCGCGGCGCCAGACGGGGGGCGGAGCTACAGCGCAATTTTAACCGACGATTGCGTCGCTCCTAAGTGAAAAATCCCCCCCAAAATTTTACCTTCATGGTTTATAAGGTTCCCGTATCCGTATATGAGCGTCGTATTGAATTCGACAGACTCTTCAGCTTCCCTTTAACGGTAGGTATTATTTAAGCAACGAGCTATTAGTCTGTTCAGCATACAGCTCGATGTTTGCTGAGCATACATAGAGCTAGTTACCTCATTGAAAAATTAGTAGTAGTCGGAGAAATGATACTGTTAAACATTTCGATTGTTTTCAACAAGAAAGCAACGGCCATCACTATATGAAAGGAACGTTTAACAGTTGTTTCCAGTGTTTCTCCTTTTCGATTCCCTTCTTACTTCCTTCGAGCTCTCGAAAGCTGTCTTATAAACATGTTTCCAGACAGTGTGTATTATAGTACATGGTCTTGGCACCTGGTTCATCTACAATAGGATAACTTGGGGAACACTACGCGAGTGCTAATAACTGTGCGCTGTTTTGCCAGCGGACACTCGAAGACAATTTTCCAAAGTCCCTATTACGCCTAAATACAATCAGCATCAGGCCGAAGAGCGATTTTGTCGCGACTTTGAGCGTAAGGTGGTTAAGAGTGTATAGAGGAGTGAGAGCACTACTCCCTGGAGTGGATAAAAAAACAGAAAAATAATGCAGTGCCGATATGGCCTTGAATGCGTGAGACATGCGGTAGCTATTACGTTGCACCTCTTTGAGGTAACGGATCAATATATATATATATATATATATATATATATATATATATATATATATATATATATGTGTGTGTGTGTGTGTGTGTGTGTGTGTGTGTGTGCGTGCGTGTGTGCGTGTGTTTGTGTGTGTGTGTGTGTGTGTGTGTGTGTGTGTGTGTGTGTGTGTGTGTGTGTGTGTGTGTGTGTGTGTGTGTGTGTGTGTGTGTGTGTGTGTGTGTGTGTGTGTGTGTGTGTGTGTGTGTGTGTGTGTGTGAGTTTGTGTGTGTGTGAGTTTGTGTGTCCACATACAGACATCCGCGCTCTCGAAAGCTCTCCCATTAGGCCCCCTCTCTACCACGTGACTCGCTTCGCAAAATTTGCTCACATACACCTTTTCCCCTTTGACATTCCTAACGCTAATGTCGCTAACGCATTAAAAATACATTGCACAGCCTCTTGAGGACGATTCGGAAGCACGCCCTTCTCTATTTTAACTTACCCTTGAAAGCACATTTTAAATAAGTAGCAGCTTTTGCCCGAAAGGCGAAGCATCGACTGCGACAGCTATACAAAGTGGGGATAGTAGTTTTATGGCCGTATAAACTTGTAAGTATTCGCTTACCAATATAATCCTTCTGTGACATGGCACGTGTAATGTGCATTCACGGTAAATTACATTCATACCGAATGTCATTGCGGTCTTGCGTTCCTTGTCTACACGGGTATGCAGCATGGCATTCGCAATTGATGGCGACGTTTATCGGCAGCTTTGCGCAGACCGGCCCCCCACTTGGCAATCGACATGTATACTTTCAGGTTGAGCTTCGCCCCGCGCAAATCGGTGATATGGTCTTCCCACATTTTCAGCAGCGCGCGCGTCTTGACATTCCAGTGCGCTTTTCAGTTCTAATTCTCAGCTGACGAAGCTGCCGAGTTGACTTCCGTGGTTGGCGGATAGGCTGAAGTGCGGCAACACATTCAAAACGATGTATTTGTTTGACAACAATGAATTTCGTAGTGGTTTTAGCACAGTGACTCAATTACCTGAATTTACAAATGACATCAGTTTTGCTCTTGATTTAGGTCATCAAGTAGATGCGCTCTTCATTGATTTCTCCAAAGCATTTGACACTGTACCACATCCTAAACTATTACATATAAACTAAGCCTTATCCTTAATAACCTTCTTCTCGTTGACTGGATCCGTAGTTTTCTTTATGATCGTTCACAGTATGTTTCCTTTAATTCATTCAACTATCCTGACGTATCAGTATCTTCCGGAGTACCCCAAGGTTCTATTTTAGGGCCATTAATTTTTTTGCTTTATATTAACGACATTCCAAACTCTGTTTCAGTAAAAATTCAGCTTTACGCTGACGACTGCGTTCTCTACAATGTCATTTCTTCACCTAACGATCATAACACTCTGAATCAATCCTGTGTAAGTTTTTGTGAATGGTGCGAACTCTGGAAAATGAACATTAACTTAAAAAAAAACAGTCGTCATGTCCTTTCACAAGCATGCTAATTGCTCATATTTAAATTACTCCTATAAATCGACTTTTCTGCAGTGCGCATATGAATATAAGTATTTAGGCCTCCTTTTCACTCCAAGGTTATCCTGGTCAGAACATATTCTAACAACCTGCAGCAAAGGACTAAAGAAACTTGGTTACCTAACCCGAACCCTACGTGCTGCCCACAAAGAAACTAAACTCATTACATACAACACACTTGTAAGACCTATTCTCGAATATGCGGCTACCATATGGAACCCTTACAAAATTTCGGACATCCACAAAATTGAACATGTTCAGAAAAAGGCGGTTCGTTTCATATACCGCCGTTATGACAGAATGTTTTCACCGTCATCTCATCTGCATATGCTCGGTTTAAGCACTCTTTCCCACCGTCGTCACATTAATTCTCTGAAACTTCTACATTTTCTATTTTACTCTCCACATTATGCTTCCCTAACACATACCTTACCCGTGCAAAGCCCCTAATCACGAGAAACAGCAATGACTTAAACTTATCTGTCTTTTTTGCTCGCACCAACACTTTTAAATACAGTTCTTTTTTCTAGGAAAATTGAACTCTGGTATGACCTGCCTGGTTCCATCCGTTGTTTACCACATAGAGAATTTGGGGATGCTATTAAGTGCTCCCCTTAGCCATGTTACTCACATATGCTTCTTTTGTAGGGTGATTTGCTTTTTTCTCCACATTTTGCATTCGCCCACTCCTGCAATAGCCCTTCTGGGCTGCAGTATTTGTAAATAAATAAATAAAATAAAATGTTCAGAAGTGCAAAAAAAAAAACAGCTGACCGTTTATAACATGGCCGACAAGAGGTGCTAGCGTCCTGTCGGAGAGTGGGAAAATTGGCACAAATTGCTACAACTATCGTGATTTAGGTTATAAAATTATTAAACTATTCATAACAGCAATTAGGACAGCCTTTACTCTGATAACAGTTCATTTTAATTTACCGATTTCGTAATTTTTGCCAAGCTTGATTACAGTAGTCGCACTTGCATGGGTTTGGGAAGCTTATTCAATGGCCGAGTGTCATTAGCTGTGAATGCCATTCACTATGCCCGTGTAGAAGCAACAAAAATGGCATTGAGGCGTGATGTCATTCGCTGCGGATGACATTGTTCGTGCCGTGGGACAGGGGTAAAACAAGCACGTTGTCACGCGTGCTCAGGTAAACATGAACGAATTTTGCTCGATGACCCCGGAAAGTCGCTGTCAAAACGCTGGAGTCGGGAATCGCGGCAGCAGCAGCGAGCGAGCGAATGGACGTTTGTGCTCTCTCTCGCTTCAGCCAGAACGAAGTGTCGAAAGCCCGGCGCATGCATACGAAGATACCGGCACCAGGCGTACTTCGCAAGCATCGCAAATCGCTTTGAAGATTAGGCCTGCGTGGACGCGCACTTTGCGCACGTCGCAGATCGCTTTCAAAATACGAATTCAAATTAGGCCCGGCGAAGACGCGCCCTAAGCAGCAGTCGCCGAAAAAGAACGCCCCCTTTCCCTCTTCTCAACCTCGTGCGTCGCGCGACAGAAGGAGCGCTTCCGTCCCGCCTTTCTCCCTCGCGCTCGCGAGATTTAGCCGCGATCGCTGGCTCACCGTCACAGGTTTTCACCCGCACATACAGCGTACGGCGCACCGCGACGACGTCATTGTGTTTGGACTTGT
Organism: Dermacentor andersoni; assembly: GCF_023375885.2. NCBI lineage: Eukaryota > Metazoa > Arthropoda > Arachnida > Ixodida > Ixodidae > Dermacentor > Dermacentor andersoni. Next base: position 50,827,314 of record NC_092818.1, read on the forward strand.
TACGGAACAGCACGGCGACGGCGACGGCAGAAATACGCTTGCAGTGTCCATATAATTGCTATCGCAATAAAATCCAAACATAAGCAACACGGTCCCTATTCCTAGTTTCGCTTGTCGTGGTGATGTGAGTCAGACGTTAATGTAAACGTTTGCCCGCCAGAACTGACTTGAACACACTCGCAGGCAGTCGGTCACGAGATGATGCACGCGTACGACACGAATGGTCGCAAGTTTGACCACCACGGGCGGCCGTGGGCCTGGACGATCACCTCGGCCCGCGAGTACCAGCAAAGGCTTCAATGCATTCGCCGCAGCCACGTCGAGGTGAGATGGACCATCGCATACCGTCGAGTTCTTGCAGCGTCAGGTGTCAAAGCTGCTGTGTTACATTGCGCATAAGTGCACTTCCATTGCAATTCAGCGGTTTTATTTTCTGCAATTATGCACACTAATGTTGTACGACTATGTAGCCATTTTTGATGGCATGCTCACTGGAGTTGCATTGTTCAGTTGAAAGCATATTTTGTGAACCTCAGAGTGCTCTTTCTTTTTTTTTGCTTTGCTTACTCTTTTGATCTCATAATCACAGCGTTTCTGTAACTGCTATAAAAGCTCTGTGCAGATAAAAGAAAAGACAAAAAAATAGAGTTGCGCTGCTAAGCCCGGGGCGCGGGATGAAGCCTCACCCGCGGCGGCCGTATTTCTGTCGATGCGAAACCCAAGAGCTCGCGTGCACCGTGCATTGTGTGCATGTTAAAGGACACCAGATGTCCAAAATTAATCCGCAGTCCCCTACTACGGCGTACCTCATAATCAGATTGTGGTTTTTGGTGCTTAAAATCCCCGAATTTCACTTTCTTAAATAAAGAAAGAATAAACATGAATATCAGGCTAGATTAGAAAGTAGTTGTGCTTCCCGCAAAAGGAAAGCCGGCCACCATAGTGGTGCACTTACGCCTCCGAGTGACGAAGGGGGCGCGACCGACCGCGACTGGTGACCAAATAGCGAGCCACGGCGACCGACGTTCACACTGGCAAGCCGTCACCACCCGCGAAACACCTCGCGACTGGTGCCGTTCACGTCTGCTCGCAGCGCGCCGTCACCCCGAAAAGCGTCCGCGTGCACCCACGTTCCGCTCCTGCGTCCCTGATTGGTTCAGTAACATTGCGGGTATACTACTCCGGAGCTTAACGATCCAACCCGCGAGCCACTGATTGAACTGAGCGGCCGCTTTTTCGACCAAAGTCGCTTTGTGACCAAGGTGGTCGTGCGATTTCTGCGACTCGCTGGTCTGAATGCCGCCTTACTGGAACAAGCCTGAAAGAGACGCGTGGACGAAAGGAGGCTGGCAACTCCGCCGTAAACTTCCCGCGCCATCTCGACGTGCCACGGCGGCCGGCCAATCCCGGCCACGGCGGCCGCATTTCGATGGGGGCAAAATGCGAAAACACCCGTGTACTTAGATTTAGGTGCACGTTAAAGAACCCCAGGTGGTCGAAATTCCCGGAGTCCTCCACTACGGCGTGCCTCATAATGAGAAAGTGGTTTTGGCACGTAAAACTCCATAATTGAATTGAATTGACAAGCTAGTGATGTTTGGGAACCTTATCGGACGAAAAACTGCTAAAACATGCGAAAATACTCTCAAAGCAATGGCGACATATTAAGAACTGGTGGAGCGAGTAGGAGGTGCTATATATTATTACAATATCATCGAGCGGTGCTCAAGAGACGAGCCACTGCGAGGACGACCGAGGGGGTCTGCGCCCTTGGCGCAAGCGAGTGTCGGCCTGGCGATCTGGCTCCAGTGTAAATAGCCTGTATATAGCCTCTTTCATCTGTGTCTTTCCACACGTAACATTCTGGTGGAGGTCAGTGATCCCCGCCCTCACCACGGAACTCCGGAGTGGTCGGTACATCTAGCTTGTCACCATGCCTCCCGGTGACGAGACCGCCTCTGCAACGGCTTCAGCTTGTCCGACACGGTTGCCCAACATCGCCACCCTGGTGTGTTCTCTGGCCTGGAGGGAGAGGACGTTGACGAATGGATCAAGCTCTATGAACACGCCAGTGCTAATAGCAGGTGGGACCGAACGATCATGCTCGCCAATGTCATCTTTTATCTCGGCGGCACCCCACGCGTGTGGCACCAAACGCATGACGACGAGATAACCAGTTGGGACAGTTTCAAAGAAAAGCTCAGGGAACTGTTCGGCGACCCCATCGGGCGCAAGGCTGCCGCGAGAGAGGCTCTTGCGTCTCGTGTTCAGACATCTACAGAGCCGTACGTTTCATACACCCTCGACGTCTTGGCTCTATGTCGCAAAGCTGACGATACTATGTCTGAAGCAGACGAAGTGTCGCAAGTACTAAAAGGCATCGCCGACGATGCTTTCAATTTGCTTGTTTTCGGCCACGTCTCGAATATCGACGCCATTATCAAAGAATGCCGTCGCCTGGAACAAGCTAAGAGCCGCCGTATCACACATCACGCGGCTACCCAACACTGCTGCTACGTCGACATGTGAAGGTCGACCGCGCCAGACCACCCCCTGTGACGACGTAACCCCTATTGTTCGCCGCGAGCTCGAGGCCGCCTGTTTGCCAGCATTCTCCGCGACGCCTCCCGATCCACCAGCAACCACGATCGCGCTAATTCAGGCCGTCGTGCGACAGGAATTTGAGAACATGGGTCTCAACTCCTTGTGTTCATCGTCTCCACCCACGGTTCCCCAGTTCTCTAGCAGCCCTCCTCGTCCCCGGCAGTCCTTTTCTGCCACATCTCGCCGCAACCCGTCCGAATGGCGTACCCCTGATGACAGGCCGATCTGTTTTCACTGCTGTCGTATCGGCCACGTCGCTCGTCACTGCCACACCGATAGCCACCACCTCCTCGGACATACACCGCCGCTCATTCACGCCCCTTTGGACCTTCTGTTCCCTAGGCCGCCTGCCATGAACCCACGGCCGCTGATGCTCCTGCCCCGAACTTTCGCTACAGCCGCTCGCTATCACCACGACGCCATCAGTCTCGTTCGCCCCAACCCCGTCGCTTCTCTCCGTTGCCTATCGCCTCCCGGATCCACCCGGAAAACTAGGCACCGCAGCTTCTGGTGGTGAAGCTGCGTTGTCCACCCTGCCGTGAAATCCTCTGCTAACGCTACACACGAACCAAAACCTTCTTGACGTTGACGTTGATGGCTATCCTGTCATGGCACTCATCGATACACGTGCACATCTTTCTATTATGAGTGCTGCCTTCCGACGACGACTGAACAAGCTCCTCACCCCAGTGTCGGCACCCGTCGTCCGCGTTGCGGATGGCGGTACTGTACCTATTGTCGGCATGTGTACGGCACGTGTTAGCATCGCGGGCCGCCACACTCCTGTACTCTTCACCGTGATTGCTCATTGCCCCCACGATCTCATTCTCGGCCTCGACTTCATCTCCGCGCATTCTACTTTTATTGACTGCTCTGCCAGTACCCTTCGCGTTGAGTTGCCCATTCCCGCAGAACCTTCTGACGCACCCCAGTGCCGCCTACGCCCCACCGGCTTTATTCGCCTGCCGCCAAAATCAATAGCATATATTGAACTCTTGTCTTACCCACCAGTCCCCTGATGGGGAGTACCTCGTCACTCCTCTGCCCGACATTCCACTACAGTATGACGTTACCGTGCCTCACAGTATACTTACTATTACTGCGAACCGAACTTTCATGCCTATCTTTAACTTTGGACTGGCAAAGCAAATTCTACCATGAGGTATTTGCCTTGCCAACGTTGATTGTCTCGGCGACCATCACGTGGCAACGTTATCGGCCGATGCTTCTTGCGAACTTAGCAGGCCCATCGTGCCAGCCTCGGCCGCCGATCCCAAGATATAGAAAATGGTTGCGACGGACCTGTCTTCTGCGCAGGCTCAAGCCCTTTACGAAGTATTATCGTGCTACAGAGATATTTTCGACTTCGACGATCGCCCTTTAGGCCAGACGTTCGCGGTCAAGCATCGGATTCTTACTGGCGATGCTACTCCTATTCACCCACGACCGTATCGAGTTTCTGCGTCGGAACGCCGAGTAATTCAAAGTGAAGTGAACAGAATGCTAGATAAAAACATCATTGAACCTTCTTCGAGTCCCTGGGCGTCACCTGTAGTGTTGGTTAAGAAGAAGGATGGCACGTGGCGCTTCTGTGTAGACTACCGTCATCTGAACAACAATACTAAGAAGGACGTCTGCCCGCTCCCACGTATAGACGACGCCCAGGACTGCCTCCACAGTTCCAGCTATTTCTCTTCTATTGATCTTCGTTCTGGATACTGGCAGATTGCTCTTGACGATATGGACAGAGAAAAAACCGCGTTCATCACACCTGATGGCCTATGCCAATTTAAAGTAATGCCGTTTGGATTATGCAACGCCCCTGCCACTTTTGAGCGTACGACGGACTCCTTGCTCCCAGGTTTCAAATGGTCCACATGTCTCTGCTACCTCGACGATGTCATCGTCTTCTCGCCCACGTTCGACACTCACCTTGAGCGTCTAACAGCTATACTTGATGTATTCCGAAAGGCCAAGCTGCAACTTAACTCGTCCAAATGTCGTTTCGGCCGCCACCAAATTACTGTTCTGGTCCACCTCGTTGACGCTTCCGGAGTACAGCCTGATCCCGACAAAACTCGCGCGGTCCGAGACTTTCCGGTTCCGAAGACAGCCGCAGACGTTCGAAGTTTTGTAGGGCTATGCTCGTACTTTCGTCGTTTTGTTCAAGATTTTGCGGCAATTGCTAGACCCCTCACTAATCTTTTGAAGAAAGGCGTGCGATTCTCCTGGGGTACTGCAGAAGCCGCCGCCTTCTCTCGTCTCGTCACTCTTCTCTCCTCACTACCCGTTCTCGCCCACTTCGACCCTGATGCCCCTATAGAATTGCGTACAGATGCCAGCGGTCATGGCGTTGGTGTCGTCTTAGCCCAGCGTCAGCGGGGCCAGGATCGCGTTATTGCTTATGCGAGCCGCCTCCTCACACCATCGGAGCGCAACTATTCCATTACGGAACGAGAATGCCTTGCTGTAGTCTGGGCGGTTGCGAAGTTCCGTCCTTACCTTTACGGTCACCCTTTTTCCGCAGTCGCTGACTCTCATCTGCTGGCTCTCATCACTAAAAGATCCTACAGGCCGGCTTGGTCAATGGGCTTTGAGGCTACAAGAATTTTCATATTCCCTGGTCTACAAGTATGGCCGCTTGCAGCAAGACGCTGACAGCTTGTCGCGTTACCCTGTTGACGACCCTGACTCCTCCAATATTACCTGCTGCTTACGTATTCTCTGTATCGCAGCTGCTTCATTTCGCCGAGAAACAACGTCATGACGCCTACATCAGAGCACTCACCGACCGTTTTGAACACTCTCCCACCGACGCCACTCAACGCCTCTTCGTCCTCCGCGACGGTACTCTGTACCGTCGTAACCTTCATCCGGACGGCTCTGAGTTCCTACTTGTCATACCTAACACCTCTGCTCAACCGTTCTAGAAGAGCTTCACGACGCACCAACGGCAGGACACCTCGGCGTATCTCGAACCTATGACCGTGTACATCGCCGTTTTTTCTGGCCGGGACTTGCCCGTTCTGTACGGCGTTACGTCGCTGCTTGTGAACTTTGCCAACGACGCAAAAAGCCTTCCCAGCTCCCCGCTGGTTGCCTGCAACCGCTCGACATCCCTGCCGAGCCCTTCCATCATGTCGGCTTAGACCTTCTCGGCCCATTTCCGGAATCTACATCAGGAAACAAGTGGTTTGCAGTCACGGCGGACTACGCGACCCGCTACGCCGTAAGCCGCGCTTTTCCGACCAGTTGCGCAACTGATGTTGTGGACTTCCTCTTGCATGATATCATTTTGATTCATGGTGCTCCACGTCAATTGGCAACAGACCGTGGCTGTACGTTCTTAGCCAATGTCATTGACGACATCATGCGTGCCGGCTCAATACAGCATAAATTTATCACCTCCTACCACTCTCAAACGAACGGCCTCACTGAGCGTTTGAACCGCACCCTTACATGCATGTTATCCAAATACGTTTCAGACGGCCACCGTGACTGGGACCAGGCTCTACCTTACATTACGTTTGCGTACAACTCTTCCCGTCTCGAAACTGCTGGCTTTTCGCCTTTTACCTCTTGTATGACCGTGAACCGACGCTACCACTGAACCACGCTTCGCGCGAGCCGGCGTATGTCAGAATTGGCTCCGTAAGCGTGTTCGGAGTCGGGGAGTCGGCGCAGGTGATATAACCGCTTTCCAGAGAACAGGCGTGCGCATTCAACATGGAAGGAGAAGAGAGTGATACTACCGATACGACAGCTGTGTTTATGGCTGTACAGAAATAGCAAGACAATGTGCCTAACAATGATGAATAAAGAAGATTAATAATCCTGCATAACTTATGGTATATATCATTGATAAGCAATTTGCATAACTACACAAGGCACACGTATAGTATAACCATAATCTTACCAAAGCATATCCATAAGTGAAACCGTAAGCATAGCCATAGGCTAAATCATAAAGCATAACCATAAGCTAAACCGTAAGAATAACCATAGGCTAAATCGTAAAGCATAACTATAAGCTAAACCATAAGCATCACCGAACCTTCTCGCTTCAAGATATCCAGGCTTAACCTTAGCTAAGCCCCAGCCAATTTTTTTTTGTTCAGGTTTCAACCATTGGCTCCTAATATCGGTCACGGGGAACTCATGAAATGAAATTCCTCTTGATGCTCGGCCGCTTGACTTTCACAACGGTATGCAGCTAGAAGTAAACCATCGTGCATGAAGAAGCCGCAAACGCGATAAGCCGGCGCCCACGGGGCTGAGAATCACAGTGTCACTGAAATAGAATCTGGTAATCAAGATCTAGCGACACCAACAGATCACCAAGCACTCAGCTAATCGATTGTTTCGCGCGCGTGCGTTTGCGTCCTTCCGTGCTCTCGCTGAAAATGCTTGCTGCCCGTGCGTGCGGCCGGCCACGGGGTTGGGGTAGGTGGGGGAGAGCACTAGCGCCACTGTTCGCGGCGGCGGTTTGGAAAACTAAAAAAAAACACACAAGCAAAAGCAAATCAACGGCGCTGGCGCAGCGCCGCACGCGCAGGTCGCCCCTTATACAGTAGTAGGTCGTGCACTGAACACTGTGCTTCCGTCAACCACAGCTTCAACTAGCGCTTATGCCCGTGATGCTATCGCCCATGCTGACCATGCTCGCCAACTTGCGCGCGCTCGTCTACAAGTCTCTCAAGGCAAACAAAAGCAACGCTACGACCTCTGTCACCGTGATGTCCATTTTGTGCCCGGCACCCTCGTTTTGCTTTGGTCACCATCGCGTAAAGTTGGCCTTTGTGAAAAACTGCTTTCCTGCTACACAGGCCCATATCGCGTGCTCCGCCAAGTGACCGATGTCCCCTATGAAATCGTTCTAGCCACGCCCACTACGTCCTCTGCTGTGACAACCAGTGACATTGTCCACGTCGCCCGACTCAAACCCTACAACTCTCCATGCGCCTTGGATATTTAACAGCACCGTGACGGCGCTTTTGCCGCCGGGGGGTAGTATTACGATATCATCGAGCGATGCTCAAGAGACGAGCCGCCGCGAGGACGACGACGAAGGGGGTCTGTGCCCTTGGCGTGAGCGAGTGTCGGCCTGGCGATCTGGCTCCAGTGTACATAGCCTGTATATAGCCTCTGTCATCTGTGTCTTTCCACACGTAATATATATATATATATATATATATATATATATATATATATATATATATATATATATATATATATATATATATATAAAGTAGAAGGGATGCTTTTCCCTAATTTTTTCGAGCTAACAATCAGGGTCTGTATTTAAAAAACTCTTTTTACTCTCGAGATATTCGTAAGAGCATTTAGCAGGCAATCGGTATAGTAGGCGTAGTATGATCGAGGGTATTCGGACACTAGCATGCAGCACTTACACTCAAAATTCTTTGTGCATTAGGCTACTGTTTTCCTCGCCAAATAAATGCCCGATTGCGTCTTGAAAAAGATTTTTCAAGCCATTACACTAATTAAGTGCGATAAACTGCAAGAGTGTGTGGCCCTGGGAAAGTTGGTTTAAAAGGTCTGGAAAATATCCCAAGTGGGCAGACACCAGAAATCGAGAAAATGTGGTGTCACCTAGCGTAGCCACTATCAGCCTTTAGGGAAAAAAATCATGAGCCATTCCACTCTGTGAAGCTGCATGACCAGCGAAGCTCTTTAGCATACGACACAGAGGTGACACAGAATTTTGAACATAGATACGGACTCACTTGCCGTGATTTTTATATACATTCGCGTGGAAGACAGGAGCGCCGCCCAGAGAAGCTCGAGGAAACTAGACACGCGTGAGGTTTCGACGGCACCGCCACCACAGGAGAGTGGAAGGAGAGGAAAGGAGATACGCAAGCTCTTGGATCGCCGAGAAAAAGAGGGCGGTGCGAACGTAAACATGGCCGACGCGGGTCAAATTGTAGTATCTGTTCTAATCAACGTAACATCGCAAAACTTATTTTTGCAAGTTAGCGGAGTGCTTGAAGTGTCCTTCACCTCCACAGCGGATCGGCCCGGTATTGCACTATCTTCAGGATCGGCCGATGATGTTTGGTACACGGACATCGATCCGCTGGGAACTAGCCAGAAACAACTTCGCTGTGAAAAAAAAATTATTCACGTATCTTAGCCGCGTTTAAAGAGGGCAACGGTTTAAAGATTAGACCGAGCCGTTAGCACTATGATGAGATGTTATGCTCCTATCCTTACCTTTCTAAATGCGAAAGCATTTCAATGCTTGCCCAACGTGGAAAAGCGTGTCCGTCTGTGCCCCCGCACGTTTGTCGTGTAAACCGATCGCTTTCTAGACAGAGCCCGCAGCAGCGAGCGCCTTTACCCTTGTGCTACCTGTCACTTCAACGCGAAGTAAGCCGTGAGAACACAGCGCTCACGCAGCTCTCAGCACATGCCCCACCCTGCCCATTTCGCAGATCGCTTTCAAGGTATGGGCCCGTGCGTCTCTCTTCAAGGTGAAGCGGCGAAAATACAACGCGCGGAGCTATCAGCAGTCGGCACTCTTTGTGCGCGTCGCAAATGGCTCTAACAAAAAGAAAGATGGAGGACGCTTAAGCTTCGTGTGTAAAAGTGGAACGCCATAGCATTCAAAGATCCCTGACTGTCTCTCACACTTCCCGGCAAGTGCAGCGTATGTAACCGTAATGTTTACCATGAAACACTGGCCGCGAGCGCTATGCACGAAGGCGGGCTTTCTAGGAGAAACGCGGCCTCTTGCGTAGGACCCCATGCGGCGGAGGCGAGCGCCATCAAGAGATATTGCAAAGAACCGGGCCCGCTGTGCCATGGCCTCCAAGATACTCATGCGCCGGCGACCACAAATTGCGGACGTTGTGGCCGGTCTATGTATGATATAAATGTTGGAAAAGGCATTTCTTTGAGTTTTTGCGTAAATGAATTGTGTTTTATCGCAATATAGTCAAATTACAATGCGACGATACCGTGTCTGTAGGTTGCGTGTAAATCGTACTTTACGATTTTCTACGCATTTTAGCTGGAGAAGCTCGATTAGTCCCGTAGTTTCCTTGGACCAAGTGGAGGCCCTTGGTGTGACTGGTTCAAAATTTTTTTTCTTTTTTTTTTTTTGCCTAGACGACGTGCGACACCGGATTTTCTGCGACAGGGACCATTAACGCTATCGCGTTAATACCGTCTGCGAGGTCGTGCCATACGCATATGCCGCTATAGTACGTTTGATCATGGTCCATAATGGATCGGCGCGGATGGATAATGCGCTAAGGTGCGATAACAGCTTGTAATGATCGGAACGTCATCAACGCACTTGGCGCCGCCACCTGCAGTACTTTGCTTGCGTTATCAGTGCACCTTGCGCCGCCGTCCGCACCAGTTCGTGTCGCCGCAGCGCTGTCGTCTATACTGGTCGGATCAAGTTGAACAACATCGATAACGACAACGGGCTGCGTGGAGATGGGCAATAGACACAATGCTTATAGCGCATACTTAGAGAACTGAAATAGGAGTTTCTGCTTGAATATTTTGATAATCATCTCCTTTCCTTTTTTTTCTCTCTCTGTGTTTTCTACTGTCGTCGCGCATTTATCACATAAGGCTATGTTGCAAATAGCGAATATTTCTGGAACCAATTTATTTCGTAACAAAGGCACTTCTTAGCGCTCCTGTCTGGTCTTTCTAGTCCATGTTCACGTTTGTTGCGCTACTTCCTATGCGCGTTCTAACTTGTGGCGGGCGTACCTGGGTGATCGCTTGAGAGCGCTCTGGCCGTGCTACGAATGCGGTGAAAAACAGCTTCAAAGCTATATTACGATTATAACTGGGCCATGGAAGTGGCGATACGGCGGGTTCGTTATCAATTAAGGCTAGTTATGCCAGGGGTAGCGCTTAGTTGCTTTTTGACATGACCTTTGTAGCGCGTCCAGAGCGCTACGAAGTACCACCCGAATATGCCATAGTTGGCACTCTTCAGTGTCTAAACAATCATTCATGATTTGCCATGTATGTCATACGTCAGAAATACTAACACTTGGGCTAGTTCGTCTGACATCTTGACTGGGAAAGTAAACGCGAATAAATGAGACAAGAACATACACTTATGCCAGTTTGTTCTATATGTCCTTGTGCAATTTATTACAAAAGAATTGGTAGGTGGGCTAGTTGGTAATGCATTATTCCGAAAATCTCGGAGCGTTATAAAGACACAGGACGGAGAGAAAGAACAAATACCACTCGCGCTCGCAAGTGATGTTTATTGCACGTATGCAAAAATACATATATAGAAAACGAACGCATCGCGCACCTGGGCTACAATGTACAAAACCAGCATACATCTAAGGCACGTGCTAACATCTGTTAATAGAATTCAATTCTTTATCATGTAGTAATAAGGATGGTTGGCTTAGACATACTGCGGCGTTCTTGGTGATATGATAGGTTTCCAAGATTTCTCGCGTGGTTTACTTAGGGTGACCTAAGAAAATGAGTGTGTTTTCGAGGATAGACAGGTGGATCAGTTGGTAATGCATTATTACAAAAAAAACTTGGAGCACTATAAAAACACAGGAGCGAGGAAAAGAAACACACACCACATGCGCTCACTCACAACTGCAATTCCGTCACCCTAACCAAATCACCGTAGCCTCCTCCTCCGCTTTCCGCCTTATGGTTCCACCGCTACCTCCTCCTCCACTTTCCTCCTCGCGCTCTCTTCGCTATCGCGATCTTTCATCTCCTGCTGCGCTCCGCGTTCGCTCTTTCATCTAGTGCTGAGCTCGTTCGCTCGGTCACGCCGAGAGACGACGCAAAACGCGAACGGGTGCCGAAGAGCTGCGCACTAAAATCATTTTTGTGGTTCGCGTAGCTGCGTCAGCTGCGCGTGGCCTCCGCGATGGCAGGGGCGTGCAGCACAGCGTACGCTACCGCGGCCGCCACGGAGCGCCGCGCCGAGCCCTTTCGCCGCCGCGACACTAAACTTTTTGGCGGGGTTTTGCCCTCGTGGCTTCACCGCTATGTAGCTTCCAGCGTTCTAGCGTAGACGAAAAGAGAGACAGCAGCGTATTGGTGCGATAACTCCACGTACAGTTAAAGGATTCGATAAACTTTCTGCGGCATGAGCTTCGTGGGACGAGGTACCTTAATAGCGACGGCATCTTATGTTTAGTTAGAAAAGTGTTTGAGGGCCCCTTTAAATCGTGTCGTTTAAGGTCGCGAAAGTGCAGAGGGGTTTATAAGAATATCCGTATGGTGATGGTCCGGGCTTATTTTCACCACCTGTAGTTTTCAACGTGCACTCGAAGCAAAGCAGACGAGCGGTAATAATTCCCGTTGGTGCCCGTCATAGATAAACACCGACCAAATGACTCGACTTCGCACTTGCGGCGTCAACGCACCGCTCGCCCTCCACGTTCGCAGGTGGAGCAGAAGAGGCTCGCCTTGGAGCTGGGTGTGGGCGAGGACCCGGAGAACCTGGCCGACTTTTCCGCTGCCTCGCTGGCGTACGACGCGTTCCGGTCCCTGCCCGACCACAGGCGCGCGCTCACGGTGCACGGCTTCGGCTCCGAGCAGCTCTTCTTCATCGGCCACTGCGTCAAGTGGTGCCGCTCGCTGACCGTGCACCGGAGCCCCGGATACGCCAGAGGTCGCTCCCGCTGCATCGTGCCCCTCATGCACATGCCCCAATTCTCGGCGGCGTTCGGGTGCAGTGCCAACGCCTACATGAACGCGCCGAGCAAATGCTCTTTCTGGTAGACCGAAAGTAGGGCGTTTGGCGTGCGCGTACTGTGTTGCTGTGGACGGAGCTGCACGAATTGCGATTTCACCGTATCGTGACGAAGTTGAATGTGCAGCGTTAATTGCGTAATGTGCATAAGCGAATGGCCGCTGAAATATTTGCTCCGTTGATGTCGAAGTGTATGCGCAAAGGAGCACAATTATGTGTCACTTAGCAGTTTAGAGAGCTTTATGCCCACAATTATTGTACTACAGCCTTAAAGTTTTATAATTCTGTATTGATGAATAAATGACTTAGTGTCGTGAAAGAACAAGACCGCCGTTCATGATTCTATTGTGCTTGGTATTACATATTACTGTTATTACTGCGTTTAGGCCATCCTGTTGGGAACACTTTCTTATTCAACTCAGGGGTTGTTTGTAATGGGGTGACAGCAGCAGTATTCCTGTATAATATCTGTTACTATAGGGCCATGGGGGCATAATTAGTGGCCTTGCTGTATGCAGGCTACAAGGCATTTGTGGGTATGAATAAGCTTGCTTCTTTTGCAAAAGCATGCGCGTGTGAAAGGATAAAATTGAGGTCAGAATTATGTATTCTTTTGTTTTCAGTTGTTTCCTTATAGCACTTCGCTGGTTGTCCGAGCAATATGGAGCCTTCGTAATGACCCGATTTAGTCGATCGTGACCAATATATTCGGCTGAGAGCAGAAAGGATCGAATGCGGTACCAGTGCTGAAACGGTTAAACCTTGCATGCCAACAGCAGCACCGTAACACAAAGCTGAATAGGCGTTGAAAACAGTTTACAGCGACATATGCTGCAATATGGCGTTCGCAAATTTACCGCTCATCTCGGGGCAACTTCAGCTCTGAGGCTCCTGTCTAAATGCATGGGAAAGGAGAAATCGTTTTTCTCGGCAACCATAGTTCCCGAGAATGCAAAAAAAATTAATCCGTGTATCTCTAAGGGACGGCAAGCAACATTACGTTGATTCTATCCAGCTACTTGGCATTTGCATATTTTTAAAGTTTGGCTCAAGTTATGTGGGACATCCCATATACGCCTGCCTCGCGTGCCTGTCAGCGAGATACCGACGACCAAACTTCGCCCACCGACGATCCATACGAAACCTCGGCTATGCGGGCAAAGCTTCGATTCGTTCAGTAAAACGCCACAGGCTCAGCCCCCGTGAAGTGCGCGCCAAGTTCAATTGACTATGTCAATTCAAATCAAATGGCTGTGCGTCAAGATAATTTTGAGCCAATATGGAAAATCATTTCAACGTCAATTTCGAATTAATACGCTCGGTGGAGATTTAGTTGACTAAAGTTAGGACAGGCTCAGTGCTCTCACACTGGGCACGAATTTAGTTTGCCAATGTTAGGAAAGTGTATTTGACTCAGAGTCTATGCAGATTTAGTTGACCACACATGTCACCTTTCTGTGGATACCCTCACACTGTGGCCTGGTCGGGAACGAACAGGCAGACGCTGAAACGAAAACTGCTTTAGAGAATGCTTGTGAAGTACGCATTCCGTTCTCACGAACAGACACAAACGCCCTACTTCGTCGCGTAAACCGCAACTCTAATTTGGAGCACTGGACCCAACCAGATCGACGACACAAGCGATTACACAAATGGGACCAAGAAATGAAATTTCGTATGCCTCACAAGCTCAAAAGAAGCCACACGGGCATGGTGCACCGGATTCGCCTTGGTGTCGCATTCACCAACCATTATAGACACATGATAGGTGCCAGTGATACTAGCCCAAATTGTGAATGCTGTGAGGTGCCAGAAACACTTGAACATATATTTTGTGTGTGTCCCGCGTACACGCAAGTACGACAACAACTTGTCTCTTCCATTGAAAAAATCCATGAGAGACAGCTATCAGACGAGCTTATTTTAAGTCCATGGCCTAATGCAAACAGCGCAGCCCTGGTAACGAGAGCCGCTATAGCTTTTCTGCAAGCCACTGGGCTGGACGCACGGCTTTAGAGATGCGACAACTCTGTGAATTTGTATATACGCATCTCTTCCTTATACCATCATCATTCATCAGCTCTATCCCTCCCCGTCCCTTTTCCTCAGTGTAGAGTAGCAGGCCAGAGTAAGTTATAGCTCAGGCCAACCTCTCTGCCTTTCTGTAAATAAATTTCTCTCTCTCACTCTCTCTCACTCAAAATGTGAATATCAAAAGGCATTCGATTCGCTAGTAGCTAATTGGAAGGCATTCATTATATTAACAGAATTCTGTGCTGTTGGGTTGCCTATAAGATTACCATAAACATACGAGGGTCGATCCAGAAATAAAGTTCCCAAAGAGCTTCAGCCACACGGGTAGGTGCGAGGCGAAATCTGGCAACACTGCTGTGCGCGGCTGTTCCTCCACTCTCGATTCCCCCCGGCCGCGCTTTGCGGCGGCGCTCATTCTTGGCGTCCGATATGCAGCCGTCCGATATGCAGGCAGCCGTCCTTAGGCAGGTTCACATTGCGAGATTCGTTCCGTAATTCGCTTTCTGCGCGCCTAAGAGACTCCACCCGTGTATATTCATCGTCAGTTGACACAGGTGTATGGCGACAAGTCTATGTCCGTTCAACACGTCCGAAAGTGGTGCAGAGAGTTTAGTGCCGATCGGAAGCAAGTCCACGATGAAGAATGGAGTGGAAGACCGTCAGTTTCGGAGGCGGTTATCGAGATGGTCCAACGCAAAGTGCTTCAAAACAGAACCGTCCGTGATCGCCATCCGTGAACGTGTTGCAGATTCCTAGGAGTTTACGGTACAGTGGACAGAGCTTTGACTGAAAAATTGGAGTATCACAAGTGTTGTGCTCGATGCGTACCGTGGCTATTGACATCATACCAGAAAGAGAAACGCCTTGACTGTGCTCGGCCAGCTTCTTCAAAAGTGCCAAGAAGGTATGGAAGTATTGTTGGACTCCATTGTTACGGGAGACGAAACGTGGGTGTTGCATTTCACTCCCGAAACGAAACAAAAGTGCATGGAAACAGTGGTTTCACCCAGAGTCACCAGTCGCAAAGAAGTTCAAACTCCTTCTGCTAGCAAAGTCATGGCCAGTGTTTCTTGGGATGGTAAGGGGATACTGCTGATCGATTTCATGGAACGTGGGACAACAATAAACTCACACAGTTAATACGCAACACAGAACATGATGAGCGCCTCGAAGAAGAACTTATCTACAATAAAAGCTTCGTTCGCTGGGCTCAGAGACATTTTATAGGAGGATCTGTACGATGTAGAAAAAAACACATTATGCCTGCATGTGTTTGTATTTAGTAGTTAAAAATGCTTCTGGTGGCACTCTTCTTGTGTCAAACTCGCCATCGGTTACTTCTTTCGACTAGACTTCGTAGCATTAACGGATGTTGATGATGTCACAGTCGGTAATGTGGGAGGAAGAGGACGATGATGGTGGCCTTGGAGACGACGAAGAAGAGTTTAGCATTATCGCTGGTGTAATCGTACAGCTTGGTTTAAGCTTTTCAATTATAAATATCCTTTCTCTAGGAGCCTCCTCTCTTAGAAAGTGCTACAGGGATATTTGCTCAAGCGTGGAGGAATTTCTAATTGCTACAAAGAGATTGTCTTGAATTCTTAAACATTTTATTTTTGTTCGTTTCCTCCAGTTAGCTTGACCAATTTTAGTATTTAATAATGATTGCCTAATTTCACCCAAACCTTGGCCAATCCCCCACAGTGGGTGTGCGCCATCGCATAAGGAATACCATACCATACCATACCATACCATATCGCTGCTCTGCGCTTGTTGGCTCAGCCATTAAAAGCCATCTGTAAATAGACGCACGCTTCTTCCTCCCCGTAACATCATTGATACATGCATATTGCGTGTTTCTTGTGGCCGATGCACGTGGGCGCCTCGACGAAGACGACGAACGCTCTCTGGCTCTTGAGCTGTCGGCTGAACTGGCCAGCACTGCAGTTACCTTTTGTAAATATACTTTGTAAATAGCCTCCAGCCTTAATCCTTTGTTAGTGTAACATTTTGGTGGAGGATACCGTTCCCCGTCCTCGCCACGGAACTCCGCACCGTCCTGCTTTGTCATGGCTCCCGGTGACACCTCGTCTCCTCCTACTCCTGCGACTCCGACAACAGCGTACGTTACCGTTACCAATCCCCGCGATCCTGGCATATTCTCCGGCCAAGATAATGTCGACGTTGAGGACTGGCTCAACCTGTATGAGCGTGTTAGCCAAAACAACAGCTGATACTCTACCATTATGCTAGCCAATGTCCTACTCTACCTGGGCGGAACTCCTCGTGTCTGGTTCTGGACACACGAGGACGAGATCTCTAGCTGGGATGCTTTCAAGGAGAAGCTCGTCGACCTCTTTGGAAATCATACCGGTTGGCAGCTGGCTGCTGGAAAAGAGCTTGCTACCCTTGTTCAGTCTTCTACTGAATCGCATGTCTCGTACACACAAGACGTGCTCGCTCTTTGCCGGAAAGTCGACGAGAAAATGGGTGAGGTTGACAAACTCAGCCACGTACTCAAAGAGATCGCGGACGACGCCTTCAACTTGTTGGACTTCAAAGATGTGTCCACCATCGATGTCATTGTCAAGGAATATATGCCGCCACTTTGAGCTGGCCAAAAGCCACCACGTCCTTCCGCAGTTCTCCCGGCTCCCTAACACGGCTGCGACGTCCTCTTGCGTTGACCTTATCGCTTTACCACTCTTAAATGAGCACGTCACATGTATTGTTCACCGCGACCTCCAGGCTACAAGTCCTGCACCGTTCCATTCACGCCCACTTGAACCCACCGTTGACCAACCAGCCCCAGCGATCTCTCTCATTCAGGCAGTTGTACGGCAAGAATTTGCAAACCTAGGTTTTCCCGCTGCCTGCTCCGTCTCCCGAACTGACGCCTAACCGGTGCTGATTGCTTCGCCTCACGGCGATCTGTATTCCCCTCCCAGTTACCGCAACCCTACCGAGTGGAAAACTCCTGACGACAAGCCCATTTGCTTCCGTTACCTCCGCATTGGCCACGTCGCTCGCAACTGCCACACCTTCTGGACGTCGCCGTATTCGAGCTCCTTTTCCCCGCCTCCTCGCCCATATGCCGACTCGCGCCGTTATTCGCCTCGCCGTATGCCTCCTACCTCTGATGTATCCGTCGATGACAGTAGTCCTGCTCGCCCGCTGTCACCTCAGAGCCGTCGGTCCCTGTCGCCCCAGCCATGCCACTATTCGCCGCCGACAAGTTATGGATGATCCCGGACGGAAAACTAGACCATGCAGCTCCTGGATGCAGTACTGCATTATCCTCGTCGTGTCGAATTCATCCATTGACGCTCCCAATGAACCAGAACTTGATGTTCACGTCGACGGGGTCCCTTTGACGGCATTAGTATGTACTGGAGCCCAGGTGTCCATATTGAGCTGTAACCTCCGTCGTCATCTGAGGAAAGTTCTCACGCCTCCTACTACTCGAGCCGTACGCGTGGCTGATGGCAGCACTCTTGACGTCACTGGAATGTGTACTTCCCGTATAAGTATCACCGGCCGCCACGTTCCTGTTCTTTTTACAGTGCTAACCAATTGTTCCCATGACCTAATTCTCCGACTCGACTTTCTTACGGCGCATTCAGGTTTCATCGACTCTTCTGCCGGTAGCCTTTGCCTCGAACTTCCTCTACTCGCGCATATTCGTCCTGAACTGCCGAACAACTTTAGTAAAACCGCCTTCGTGGGCCTGCCACCTAAAGCCTTGACTTTCGTCGATTTGCTATCATCTCTTCCTGTGCTCGATGGTTATCACGTCGCCACATCTGTTCCTGTCCTTTTGATGCGCAATATCACTGTGCCACGCTCCGTCGTCACCGTCATCGATAAACGGACATGCTTCCCTGCCGTTAATTTAGGGCTGACAAAGGAAGTTCTACCCAAAGGTATATCGGTTGCAACGCTCCGTGCTATCGGAGATGACCCCCCCCCCCCCCATGTCACGACGTTTTCCGTACACGTCTGCTCAGATTCTTCACAATGTCCACAGGAGGCTATTTGCCCTGACGCAACATTTCGTCCTACGATTGCTGCGGACCTGTTGCCTGAACAAGCAGCAGCTCTGTGTCGCCTTTTGGTTTCCTACCAAGACATATTCGACCTCAGCAATCGCCAATGGGGCCAGACTTCAATCGTTGAGCATCACAAATACTGGTGATGCAGTCCTATTCACCGCCGGCCATATCGAGTTTCTGCTCCAGAGCGTATGGTTATTCAAGATGAAGTGAACAAATAAGATGCTTGCCAAAGGCATGGTTGAACCTTCGTCGAGCCCTTGGGGCATCGCCCGTGGTGCTTGTTAAAAAGAAAGATAGCAAAGATAAAAGATAAAAAGATAAAAAGCAAAGATAAAAGAAAGATTGAGCAAAGATAAAAAGAAAGATGGTGTTTTTGCGTAGATTATCGTCATCTAAACCGCCTTACCAAGAAAGACGTTTACTCCTTGCCTCGCATTGATGACGCCCTCGGTTGCCTCCACGGTGCCAACTACTTTTGATCAATAGACCTGCGGTCTGGTTATTGGCAGATTTCTGTGGAAGAAAAAGACCAATAGAAGACCGCGTTCGTCACTCCTGATGGTCTATATCAATTCAAAGTTGTCATTCGGGCTATGCAACGCCCCAGCAACGTTCGAACGTATGATGGACTCTTTGCTTCATGAGTTCAAATGGCCAACGTGCCTCTGCTACCTAGACGACGTTCTCGTATTTTCGCCTACATTTGAGACACACCTTGAGCGCTTAATAGCTGTTCAAGGCTTCCGCGAGGCTGGGTTCCAACTAAATTCCTCGAAGTGTCACTTCGGTCGTCGGCAGGTTACAGTGCTGGGCCACCTCGTCGACGCTTCCGGTATTCAACCAGACCCGGAGAAAATTCGTGCTGTCACGTCTTTTCCTGTACCTCAGTCTGCCAAAGACTGAGGTATATATATGTCCTACGCTCTGCAACGCAACGCCGTTACCCAGCCTGTAGTGCGCCTCATAGAAAATTTATAGGCCTGCTTGCGCATTCGTCGAACCTTCCGTTAACCGCCGCGCCACTGCCAATTACCGCCCGAGACCGGAGCTACAGGTGGCGCTCCCAGCGGTCGCCTCGCCGTATGCATGTACTCGCGCATTCAAAATGGCGACCTTTCTGTTTTGGTTACGTTGCGTTAAGCGCGAGCCCGCTTACGCCCCGTTGCACGTTGGAGTCGCACGGTGACACAGTTTAGCGGGCGATCGTACGATAACGCATGACGCGTATTTTACGCTGCGTGTAATAAAAGACGACGGGCCGTGAATATTACGCGTGCAACACAATCTCGCGCTCATCGGAGGGGGGTTCGGCGGTCGCCTGAAGTAGCGCTCCTACGTATATATATAAAGCGATTACCGTGCGCACACAAATAAACCTTCGATGTAAGCGCGAGCAGTTCGTCGCCGCACACTGAAAGCCGACGTCCTTCGTTAAGGCGGGTTGGCCCGACACGGCGCAGACCCGATGTGTGCGGAAAGAAAAGAGGAAGCCGTCAGCCCGTACTCTACGCAGTCGGCTCGTCGTGCTGGGCCCCTGAGTAGTAGAAGAAGAAGCTCGCCGGTGCTGCCCCCGGGAGGACGGGGCGTTTTTATTTGCATTCCGCGGTCTTCTCCTTCTTCGGTGGCTTCTTTCGTTTATCTCCTGCACTGTCCGCGATGCGGCCTCTCTCTCACACGCACGCACACTTATATACTCCGGCGTAACGCGCGCGCGCGGCCACGCGAGGCGCGGTTAAGCGACGTCGGTGAAAAGCGCGCAGTCTACAGTCCGGCGTCACGGCGTAGCCGGCGTGCCCAGGTGGCGTATTTTCATCCGCTAGCAGCTACAACGGGGCGTGGCACTATAGGCCAAAGCAGGTCACGTGACTTCCGCTGCTTTGAAAAAAAGTCAGCTAAAAGCTAAGTGTACTGTGGCGTATGTATTGTTAAAAGATTTCGTAAATCACAAAAATACTGTACGCGACGCCCCATTGCTGAAATTAACGCCTGTTGTCATGGCAATGGTGGAGACGCTGCGACCTTGCCGAGTGCAAATGGCGGCGCTTATGCGAACTGACTGAACAGCCGCGCATGCCCGTCGGCCACATTACCGTGCTTCGGACTACACTGGACGAAATGTAAGTACAATTTGCATTATACGTGTGCTGTCTTAGCAAGCATGTTGGCAACGTGGCACTTATGCTTGGCTCTGCAACGATGCACCCAGCTCTTCTGAGCGCGGGGCTCTTCGCACCACGAAATAACTACACGCTCCCGCGAAGTTTAACATAATTTTCGCTGGATACTTCTATGGCACAAAGGAGCACCAAAACAGCGCATCTTTACATTCGACCTGCCCCTGTACTAGCGCCAGGAATAATTGTCCTTTGCTCTATTCATGACCACGCGAGCAGCATCGCTGCACGAAGCATTATTGCTGTACATATTTTTTTCTTTCAAAGCTGCCATAAGGCAAATTATATATATATATATATATATATATATAATCTTTCTTAGAGACATTTAGAATAAAAATTCTGATATTTGGATTCGTGAGATGTTCAAACTTCGTTACGAGATTGACTGGGAAATGCAGTGAATACACACCAGCAGCAAGAAGTATGTTTCAAACTTAAGTTGCCACATTATCTTTAGAAAGACCCCAACATTGTCTCAAATATTCACATTCTTGTAACTGTTTGACAATATGCACCATTTGCAACTTCCAGCAATTTTGCAGAAACAAGTCTACTTGCTATAGCAGTATTATGCAAAAGCTGTTGGTCAGTCCAGTATTAATGAACCTGCATAACTGACAATTTGTCTAATTTGTTCAAAACCACATGTGTAAAGAGAGATGTGCCACAAAGGTGGCGACTTCCTGCTGCTTGATACTGAATTGGTGAACAACTTAAAAGCCAGGAAGACAGACCATGCCTGACTGCATTATTTAGTACAGTAGAAGAGCATTCAGTGCAACTGAGTTTGTTATCTTGAGTCTCTAATGAAAAGCCCGATGAGCCAACTTTAGAATGTAAAACATACTACTACTACTGCTAAAGCCAAGAAACACTAAAATTTTTCGAAAAATACTAGTTCTTTCATTAGTGAAGACATACAGAAATTATTCTTAAAGAATTACCTGTAGAGACACTTTAAAAGAATGCACAAAAAATCAGCATCAGAAATTGGCATCAAAACATTATTTGCATCACTGAAAAACAGAAATGTTCATATTGCTTATTCATGGAATATTCATATAATGAGAGCCAAAATTTCACCTGCCATTTTAGTGGTGGCGCTGCCGCTGGTAGGTCAGAGTCAACGATACATGTTTTTCAACGATACAACTGATGAGGAGCTTACAAGGCCATGAAATACCCCGAGTGGCCAAATAGAAATATCTCGGGGTATTTCAAGGACAGATGTACACGGAAAAGCACGAACAGTCTCGCATAGCAAAAGGGCGAAGAGATGCCGGGATAATGAAACATAGGGCATTGTGGGGGTACAACAGGTATGAGGTACTGAGAGGTATTTGGAAGGGAGTAATGATGCCGGGGCTTATTTTCGGGAATGCGGTCCTGTGTTTAAGGGCAGAGGTTCAGTCAAGAAAAGAAGTAAATCGGAGAGCTGTGGGAAGATTAGCACTAGGTGCCCACGGGAAAACCACAAACGAAGTAGTAAAGGGGGATATGGGCTGGGCATCGTTCGAAGCTCGGAAAGCTCAGAGTAAAACCTATACGAAAAACGTCTGAGGAAATTGGACGATAACAAGTGGGCAGCTAAGGTATTTAAATACCGATACAGAAAGAGCGTTGACTCACAATGGCGGAAAAGAACTAGGAAGCTAACCAGTAAGTATGCCAGACACGAGGACGAAGAAAGACAGAGCATTAAACGACAGGTTAAAAACGCTGAAGGTAAAAATTGGATAAATTAAATTGAAAAGAAGCATAGTGTGGAACTATATCGATACTGGAAACATCAGATCAGCAAGGAAGCATTTTATGATAACTCAAGAGACAGTGCCCTACTCTTTAAAGCTAGGTCAGGATGTCTTAGAACGTGGAGCTATAAAAAGAAATTTAACAAAGAAGACACATGTACTGTGTGTGGTAAATATGTATAAACAATGGAACACCTCACACTAAAATGTGATGGTATCAAGCCCGATGTCGATGCGGCCACAGTCACGCTTCCCGAGGCCTAGGGTTCAGAGATAACAATAGTCATGTAAATAAATATGCGGTGGAAATTAGCAAAAGGCGATTGGAGGATTGGTGGCTCAAAAGCAGAGGTGACGTAAGGTTAAAAGGGTAGGAAGACGTATTTAAAGAAAATCACAAATTTAATAACATACAACACAGGTAAACAAAAATAGAAGGCAAAATAAAAACCTGAGCATGGTGGCGACTGCCATCACCCTGTTTCAAAGGGGATTCTCCTACCTTCCATCCATCCAGAATAGTGTAGTGGGTACAAATAGTAACTCTCTGAAAAAACATCTTGATGACTATATATTTGCATTCTGCTGAAATCAGTTCAGCCATAAGTAGGAAGCAAATGAAAAGTTGTTTATGATTGTCGTATGTACGGCAGTAATTTTACGTGGTCTATGAATCGGACATCTTGCCATAAAATCGTAAGAGTTGGCAGATACACAAAGCCTATCAGGCGGTAGTAGTAACAACCGACTTAAAGGCTCTGTGCTGTCTTCAGTTCCCAAGAGAATATATGCTGTTTACATTCTATTTTGATTAGAATTGACTAATCGCGGTAGTGAAAGTTATTTCCCTCCCCTCCATTTTGCAAAATGTGACAAATGTTCCATTACATGAGTGCCTTGTTCTCTCTGGTCTTAAGCTGGACTAATTCTGCACTCGTTACAGATGCTGCTCAAGAATGCACATGGACTTCGGAGGTCTTCTTCAGAATATTGGAGTAAAGCCAGCAATTTTAATGGAGTCAATCCGTCCATATGACCACTTGGTGCAAGCTTCATTTTTGTGTTACACATTGACTCATTACAATAACTGTAATAAAAGATTTAGAAAATACATTTCTCAAGTCCTCCATTGCCCAAGAAAAGAAGCATGTGATTGCAGGGAATTCAGAAAATAAAGCCTATTTGCACCCTTCATAGCATGAAACACAGTTTGAAGCAGGTGTACGTAGCATCTGCAACATAAAAAAACGTGAAATGCAATTAAAACTTGCCACATAATGGCAACTACAGAAATATAGAATGCCACACAAATCTAAAGGAAATTTATTTCAGCATAAATATGAAGTTCAAAGGCATAAAGTTTCCTTATTATATGCTGATGGAGTTCTCAAAATAATTTTTTTAGCATGCTATATATCATCCTTGCCACAGGTAACATTTCAAGACTCAACTTTCACTTCAGCATTCGTTTTTATAGAGCTCGCCGCTCTGGCATACAAGCGACTCGTCAAGAAACCTTTGTACCGCAGACAAATTCCTCCCAAATTGGGTAAGATGAAGTGCCAGTAAAAAAAGGCCCTGAAAACAAAAGAGGAATGGCAGACATTTTTTGTTACCACAGCAATCAGTCTGCTGCCGAGCTTAATTCTACCCTCGGATACACAAGAACCTCGCACAGTGCTGTGCTTAGTGATGATCTCAGCACTTTCTATTTCAGTAATATTTAATAATATTTGGGGTTTTACGTGCCAAAACCACTTTCTGATATGAGGCACGCCGTAGTGGAGGACTCCGGAAATTTTGACCCCCTGGGGTTCTTTAACGTGCACCTAAATCTAAGCACACGGGTGTTTTCACATTTCGCATTTCAGTAATATTTGACTTGGTTGTTCCCAGCATACTGTTCAATATTGTATTGCTTTCTGTCTGGGCAGGGACTACACAGGAAATGTAGCATTTTGAAATGCACTCAAGTAAACACTGTCTTGCAAATTAAAGTGAAATTCAGAGGAAAATAGTATCAGCAGCCCCCATGACTTCCTGTCCTATGCTGGTAAAAGGCACCAGGAGAAAGAGTGGACAGGGTACGGGTGAAACTTTTGAAGTCATCCTTTAAGGTTTGTGTGGCTCCTAAAGAAGTACGGTGAACTACCTAAAATATTCCACACACTTGAGGATTGGCCTACTGACCCAAGTCTAGTTACTAAACAGGACTCTTATAGGCTTAATGTCTCGGCTGTATAGATTTTTCTAAACAGTGCTAATTTTTGCCTTTGAGTGTGTTTCTTTTATGGCATCGTTCTTTTTACTGTCACTTTACGAAGTGTGCCATTAACTTAAATGCTATGCAATCCTTTCCCAGAGCAGTCAAGAATTTTACATGGAAACACATGCGGCGGAGAGAATTCGGTTAATTTGCACCACTTGTATCAAAATTTTCATTCTGGCATTTCTTGTGCCAAAACCATGATTTTATTATGAGGCACATCATAGTGAGGGACTCCAGGTTAATTTGGAACATCTAGGGTTCTTTAATGTGCTCCCGATGCATGGTATATGGGCGTTCTTTAATTTCACCCTTATCGAAATGCAGCAAGCGCGGCCGGGATTCATTGGGATGGTGTTGCTGTGGTGGAACGTACAAGCCATGCCTGAATACTTAAGAGTGTTTGGAATACGTTGTTGCAATACTGGAATTGATGACATCGCTAAAGGGCATCAAAGTATAGTGCTGTTTGAGGTTAGCGATCGCCTGCTCACTTATATGCTTGCATTTCTTCTTTATGAAGCAAGCATATAAGTGGGGTGCCAAAGTCTCGAGACACTTATAAGTTGCCACTTCAATTGTACCAGCAACTTTGGCTAACCATTTTAGAATGGATATCAGACATCAGTTAATCAAAACACTGCAGTGGCGCCTTTGCTAGCACGATAGTGGCGAGCACGCCAAAAAGCCATGTTCTTCGCAATGTCACTGAGCCCCCCTACGCCCTAAATATGACATGCACTGTAACTAAAGCAATGGCATGTCAGTAATCCATACTGAACTGATGTGGCAAACAGAGGATGAAGATGGACAAGGCTGATTTCCAAAAAAATTGAAACAAGGTGCGAATATATATACAAACCATTCCAGCTTGTGCATCTGTCCTGGTCAACCATCTCAGAACACATAGCAAATGAAAACATATTCACACCTTATTTCGATAAATTTTTTTTGGAGTTGGCACTTAATTTTGTCTCGTCCACAGTCCTGTCTTTGTGTTGTTCCATTAAAAAAGAAGTCCCTGCAATATTTTACTCTAAGGATTGCTTCAATTAGTACCAATTTTTCTGTCAATCACGACAAAGGTTTGTAGAGGCAGACCACAATGCACACATCACTGTTTTTGTAGTTCGTAGAGACTTCAAATTATTACTTAGACATGAATCTCCTACTCAGCCAATGCAGCTCAACACATGTCAAGTCATTTCAGCGTAGCACAACATGGCAGTGAACGCTTTCACTGCACAATAACTGTATCTGTCATGATTTTAATTCCATTGCAACAAAGCAGATGAAGTGTGTCCTTGAAGAAAAATAAATAGCACCATAAGCAAAATAAAGATCTTGCTCAAAAGCTATTTATTGCAATATAGATAAAAAAAGCAGGAAGAACATTCTGTCAGCGACACTTGCAGAAGGTCATTTGCTGGCAAAACTTGACGCAGCAGCACCACCATGAGATGCGCCTGTAAAAAAAAAAGCAATCCATATTCATCTGCATTGCTACCACACAAAGAAACCCACGGCTTTGCTGTTGTGCCAACACATTCCACAACTCGGCCCATGCATGTTATGCATTACTGGTAAAAGAATAGGGATCCTAAGCATGCTAAGAAAGTATCAGCAATGGTGCAGAGAGCTATTTCAAGAACAGATTTAAAGTTATAGAAATAGAGTTATAGAGTTATAATAGAGTTATAGAAATAAGTACACCTTTGCAAAATGTGCTCTTTCTGCAACATAATGTAGAAGAACTGCCTGCGACAGATTTGGAGCAGTAGCGAAACATCACACCACATTGTGCAACCTCTGATGCCCTACCACTTATTTTGATGCTTTTTTTGTACTTGCCACTAAATTAATGGCACAAATGGCACATACGTTCACTATACTCCATTCCATACGTAGCAGCCAACACTGTGGAAGCTACGCAAGAAGTTCGGTCAAGAAAAGTTATCACTCCGTGTGTTCCATCTATCCTTTGCTCACACGAGCATGTACGCAAGGCTGCTCGACGGGTTGAAAATAAAAAAATTTGAGAACAAAAAAAAAATGATCTAAAACAACGATTAGCCACCGTATACCACAGTACGTTTGTTTGTAAGGATTAAAATTTGTTTCGTTCAATACTGAGTCTATATATAAAACAGTTGTGCACAATTGTGGTCAGAAAGCATCAAACTAGCTCGAAGTGCAAATGAAGCCACTGCAAGAAGTCTCTTTAGCCTCCACAATGTTGACTGCTATGTATGGAATTGAGTATATGCAGTTACGAAAGGTAACATCATTTCAATGTTCTAAAAGTTGAAGATAAAACATTCACAGAGCTGAAAAGAAGAGAAGTGTGAGCATGTTCCTGCTCCACTAGGAAGCCAATCATGGCTATGAAGGGTACATACTTGGGCGTGTTGGCAGTTCATGTTTAAAAAAAAGAACTGCACGAGAGACAAGCCCAAACAGGTTGGAAGTCAGCACTGAGTGTGTCCCTGTTTCTCATGTTGTTCTTATTTCGAGCTAATCCACTGGCATTGGTGGCGGTGTAGGCCCACCGACACAACTGAAGTAGGAGTGTTCAAATCAAAATTTATTTGATAAGAGTGGAGGAAACTGCTTTTAAAATTGAAAAGTTTCTACAGGAGCTACATTTCATTTTTCATTTTCTTCATCATTGGCTCAGCCACTGGCACACTACGCTGTTGCTGTTATCAGCTGCCAAACACAATCAATGATAAGAAAATTTAAACATTATACTACCAAGTTTAAATTGTCTGCTATTGCCCTGGCAGTCAACAATGATAACCATGCACCAGGATAGCACTTCACTGTCAGCAAAATAATGATTTGTGACTGGCAGATAACCTCAGAAAGTACAAGCTCCATAAAGGGCAAAAAGGTCCTGAACAAGGGTAAAAAGGCAGAATGGCCGGAAATGGGAGCTCATCATTGATCATAGGTTGCAGTGCAATGGGCTGAAGGCAGGGGAATCAACAGTGCAGTTGCATCTGAACACAGGGACATTGGTGAAATATATGAATGCTGATAGTTTTGTCAGTAGACCAGCATGGTTCATGTCTTCAACATTCACGAGGCACGACTTGGCGATTCGAGTTTGCACAATCATGTGCCAAAAGCTGCCAGGCAACTGAGCAGCAGCTGCAGAACTTCAAGGAATAATTTAAGAACGAATTGACAATCTTAATGTTTGCCCTAGTCACATCATCAAGAAGGACAAAGTCCCTTTACAGGACCCCACTTCACTACCATCAATGTCTCTGATGTGGACAGAATGAAGCTGCCACTATATTTAAAAAATGATACTGAAACGGCAATTGGCTACTGGCGCTCAAGACACCTAAGCCTACTTCACCATTCATACCCTGAAAAACACAGCAAATAATGCCCATTCTGTGCCAATTATGCCAACGGAACCCCACAATACCTCCTATCCCTCACCAATCCCAATGGGAGGCTGTGCTGCTCAGCTCCAGCCTGAAAGACCAGCGTGAGCTGGTGGCCCGTGCCTGCTTAGCGGTCAAAAGAACCTTTGAATAAGGGCCCCTCCCCTGGTAGAAAGTTGGTTCACTAAAGCTTATTCTCTCTCTCTGTCAATTTTAGAAAATACCTTCTATTGAGGTACAGTATAAGGGCACGTCACAGCTGCAACTCCGAAATCAAATAAGGCAACAAACTGAACATCCATGGTTATTATCAGTGGAAAGGCAAAAATGCTGTAGCCACTTGATACTGCTGCTACCACACAGCTCTATGTCCGCTTTGCAGCGCCAGTGCGATTTACAAATGACAGATGCTGAGCACAGCTACAGATTCTCTTGGCGCATGAAGGCCACTTCATTTGACAAAGTGGCCAAATCAGTCCACAAAGCCTGGGCCACAGTGCCTGGGCCACTACAGGCTTCAGGAAAGCTGGCCTAATTGCATGTCCACCTGAGTGCAACAATGAAGTGGAACCCAGCCGCAATCCAGAGGCCAATGACTGGGACAGTGGCAGTTGAAATGTTTGACATTGCATCACAGGAGAAGAACATAGAATGAAGTGTCATAAAGTTAAGAGTGCTGCTTCTTGGGCAAGTTGAAATTGAATCCTGTGGTGAGGTACGTTTTTAACTCAGGGACAGAGTAAGGCACATAGCTAAATGTTGTCTGCTCTTGTTTGTTGATCTGTGCCTTACTCTGTCCCTGTCCTAAAAGCACACCTCGTCACAGTTTGCAATAATGTTGCCTTCCTGTACCCAAGAGGAGCATTTGTTGAACATTTTTAAAGTTTTCTTGTCCACCATCCTGTGTTCTGGGGTGGATTGATCAGTTGCTGGCTGGGTTCTCCCTGAGTAGACACTTCCTAAAAAAGTTAAGCACATCCAAGACACATGCTGTGAAGCTTTGGCGATACCTATCTGATGCTGTATAAGGACTGGTTTGGTTTGACGAGAGCTAGCCCCAGTCACATGAGCATGCCAAAGGTCCTTTGAAGTTAAGGAGCATCGAGCTTTCAAAGGCACATTAGTTCAAGGGATATGTCTCGGTGCTACACGGTCTCCAGATGGTCTCCGTTTAAGCTTTTAACAGGGAACTGCAACGTATCCTTAGCGCTGCCATCACCTCGATAGTAATAAAAAAATATGGCCCAAATGCGTCTTATAATAAATTTGTCATATTCCTTTTCAGCAATATTTATTTTTCCTAATACATAGAAACATCAAAACAAAATCCACGCATAGTAAAGGCATTACTTTACCAAATACAGATGTATTTATTGCAATGATGTCCACCATGTGTACCGCTTCGTACACCGCATGTTGGCGTCGATTATTCAGTGTTGCCCTTGCTTCAGCCGCTTTGTTTCATTCCCTGTGGCTAGGCAGCGGTAGGTAAGCGTAAACGCGGTAAAATAAAGAACTACAAAACAAAAGTGACAAGGGAAGAAGATGCGCAGAAAAAAGCCAAGGAGACTGGGATGCCTAGCAACTGCTAACCAAAGAACCAAATCGCACATGGCACTATTAACTCTATGCATGGCACACGTGTTGCGTCGATGTTGCTGCTGACGACAGGCCGGGCCGGCGCTGCTGTACCGGCGCGTTCATAATGATTGCGGGTGTCCCGAAAGTGTTTAGTACTTTAGCAATAGTATTCAGTGCTTATAAGCTTGTTCTGAAGAGGTAAAAATTGAACTTTCATATTTTAGATATTTTTTTTCTGCTGTTGGACGCCCTCTAGGCTCGAGAGTATTCCCTTGAGCTTTCCAAGGACAAATGCGCACTCCTTTACTAAAAGCTCCCTTCCAGTAGGGCTCCTTTGCTGTGCCTGTGTGACAGTGCGCATTCTCCCTTGAAGTAAAGGATCTTTGGTTCGAAGGACTTTGAAAGTGCCCATATGACTGCGTATAAACTATGTAAAGAAAATCGGCTAAATTAAAGAATCCATTAAACATACTTCACCATTCCATTAAGGGATCGAGGTTCTTTAGAGATGCCCGTGAGCTGACATTGTATATTGAAGCTTTACGCAGGAAGTTATTTTTGGGTATGCAGACAATTTTTGTGGGCATGCTTGGTGAGCATTCAAGGGCTATATAAGCCACTTTGCAGGTACTTCCCGATAACCGTCGTACTTAAATTCACAAATATATCCGACGAAGTAACAAATAACCCAACAGCTAGGCAGGCACACCAGACCCAGGAAAGCAGGCAAGGGAAGCATCACTTAAAATGAAATGCATCTGGCTATTAATTTCAAACAAGTAAT
The DNA here is from genome assembly GCF_023375885.2 of Dermacentor andersoni. Lineage (NCBI taxonomy): Eukaryota > Metazoa > Arthropoda > Arachnida > Ixodida > Ixodidae > Dermacentor > Dermacentor andersoni. The sequence goes on from NC_092818.1 coordinate 50,857,700, forward strand.
AGCCTGATCTTCTACCCATTTGGTTACAGCTGTAAGTGCAAAAAGCGCGCATTACATGTAGTGGCAGGCTCACCTGTAGAGCAATAACTCTATGTGTATGGAAGGGTGGCATCACCTAGCAATACAATTATTAGCTTACTGATGATGATTATTATTGGCATCCCCTTTGAAATGGAGCGGTGAGAAATAGCCACCTAGCCTGCTTTAATTTAATTAGGTACGCTGTACATGTTTTTCTTTCTAGCATTGTTGCGTACATCTCCTGAAGCTTTCTTCTCCTCCTCAAAACTGCTCTATCTACCTTGTGTGGCTACCTGTGCCTGTAACACATCCGGTTCTATCAATCTCTTCCCTGCTTTTTTTCCACCAATACTTTAAATGTCTTGCATATCTCTTGCTAAATTCAAGCGCTTCTGGACTATGTACATTACCTATGGGTCCCACTGGGTGAATCCCTCCACATTCCATCAGGATGTGCAAAGTTGTCTCCGGATTTTTTCTGCAGCGCACACATGCCTCATTCTGCTGAGAATACTTGTTTTGGTATGTACACGGTCCTGAATATTTGGCTGTGTGTGGTCAATAAAAAAAAAAAAGATTTTGCACTCACCACTGCATTGTTCTTGCTCAAATTTTGCAGAACGATCGCATTTTGGCATTGACTTCCTTTAGTATAACACTTGGCAGGACTAGTCGCCTGTTTTTTAAGGGGGGTATAGTAGCGCGATTCAAAGACGGGACAAAAGAAGACACAAAGGGACACACACAGCGCTAACTTCCAACACTCGAAGATAAAGAAGAAGATGCATTACCAACAAGCCCACATTGCAACCGTCGTCAACTGTTTTTTAAGACAAATTAGAAACTCTTGTCGTCTATGGGAAAAATTGTCTGAAAAGCAGCCCTGGCAGTGTAGCCACCTGTCGTCATCTGCAGAAAGCAGCGTTTCAGGGAGGGCTGCCACGTGTTGCCCGCTGCTGGAGCAGGCCACTGTTTATGCTTTATGCTTGCATCGTCCTGGCAGCAGTTCATATGCCCATAAGCGGAGACAAATTTGCACTTTTTTTCTTGGAAACCAGGCAATTAACTGTGCCCAATATTATACTAAACAAAGTCGACTCCAAAATGCAATCCTTCTGCAAAATTTGAACAAGACCAGTGCACCGATGAGAGCAAGATCTTTTTTTGAACACGCGCAGCCATGTAATCAGGACCCTGAATTTGTACTTGGGCAAACAGCTCTAGCCTCAAATAGCAACGCACTGCCCTTTGTGTTATCGCGCTGATTTTCCCTTCCAATTTTTTTCTTCCCATTTTTGTAAATATCCATGGCTTTTTCTTTTTTGTTTCCATTCTCTGCATCCCATTCGCTGCCTCTGTTTCTCTTACTTTCTTTCTCAGGAGTTCTGGTTGTGTATTTACACTTTCAATCACCGTGTGCTTGGTTGCTTCCTTAACCTCTTCCTCTATTCTGTGTCCACGCTTTTCAGGTACAGGTACTTATGCACATTAGCCGCCAATTCATTTTGATCCATGTTCCCAAGTCTTCAAAACTAATTTTGCTCTGCGCTTCTGACTCCAAAATAGGCCCAATCCATGGCCCCCTGCACTGCCTCACTTTCAACCCTGACAAGAACAATTGCCTGGGTGGCGTCACCTTGTGGCAGCCGAAAAATAGCAGCACAAAAGGTGCTAGTATACGTGATGGCATCTTGACCCATTCCAAAAACACACAAAAGGGCAGTGCAAGCTGGCAGTGGAGCTGGGTGGGTTCTGCATCACCTGGCTTGAGTCGCCTGGCACTGGACGAAAAATGATCGCATCAACAAGGTCTAAAACCAACTCAAATTCCTTTGTTTAGTGAAGCTTTCAGGTTGATGGTCGGTGAAGGTGATGTGCTTTGTTTCTGCAAGTCCGCCATTGTTTCCAAAGATACGAAATGCATTCATCGCCAAAATCCACTGCTCAGTCATTACCAAGATGTGCAGTTATGCCTTAGCACCATATGCTGATTCTTGCAATGCTTGGGATTCACGTTTTTTTTTTTCCGCTACCATTTGCAGCTCGTAAAAATTTGTTTATGGAACTGCAACGCACTGAAATAGGAAAGTATGGTATTCCACGATCACACGAATTGAGTTAAAGTGGGTGCATCTTATCACAGACGAGAGGTATATACCATTTTTTTATTATACATATCTACATTACTCACAAAGCATTATTGTTGGGGAGATTCATACAACATTACACTGGCGTATTATTAAATTGCAGTACAAAACTAGAGAAAAGCAGGACGTGCAACTTAATACTGGAAAATCACTGTTCCCTTTCAAATTTAGCATATGTGAAAGCCTCATGTAAATAAGCGAGACCGACTCCATGGATGCTAAGATTAATATACATTACAATAATTTGTGTGCTGGACATGGCTATTCTTTATTTTCAGTGGAAGCTAAGTGAAGTTATTATCTGCTCATGAAACCAAATGGGTTATGAATTAATTCCGAGCTGCATAGCACAGTAAGACATGTGCAGAACTTCTGTCTTTATTGTTCTAGTTTATTGCCACAGAAAGTTGTCCACAAGCTTTATATGTCTTACTAATACATAATTTGGAACAGAAGCACGGAGATTTTTAGTGTGCCAAATTTCATATAGCACTGTTGAAGAAATTTCGATCATGCAAAGTTAGTACTCAGCATACTTGCCACTTTATTTTGATTTCATTTGTATTGAGACACACATTACTGTCGCGAAAGAAGTATGCAGCGTTTTCTTAAAATCGTGGGTATTCCTCAATGCGGCGCTGTCAGGCAGAGAGCGGTGTCTGAGACGTGTAAACACGACAACGAGCGGCGCGGGTGACTGATGTTCACGCTTCTGCGTGGGAATGACCGCGACAGCGCCTCGGCCACTTGCTATCACCCAGCCGATGCAGTCATACCTGCCGTTCAAAGAACTTCTGCACGCAGCCGACCTCGAAGGCATCCCGAAACGTGTCGAGATGAGCCTGTGCACGTGCCGCGGTCGGTTCACGCCTACCCATCAGTCATGACTAGTTTCGTTTCCTGAGCAACTCCTCCTCTAGCCCAGCCGCCAAGAGCGCTGGTATGAAATACGAAGGCGATCTCACCTGTTTGGCGTCTGCGGCCGTCTATATGGGCGTCTTGCACTGGAGTTTGAGGTATTAGCCCCGAGAACGAACTACAGGGGTGCTGCGAGCGCCGCTCGCGTGACGTCAGGGCAAGGACTCGCGCCTGTCTGCTACAGTTCGGGCGTTGTCTGGGCGCTTTCTGCGGTATTTTCGTTTGCCCTCGTTCTCTCTGCTTGCATACTTATGGTGGTTGTCTCAAATATATTTTTACAACGTCTCACTTTGCGAACATTTATTCAAAGAGCTAATTCCTTAGACAACAATGCAGCTCTCAAAGGCAATGCTACAGTGCCAGCCGAAGGAACGCAGACCAGCCCATTGCGGGTTTTTTATTCGGTGATGGACAATCGCAAAAACATAGCATATAAGAATCCAGTTATGATACCATACCTGCTGCGGTACAACATGTCACAAATGCTGGCTATCTATGACTTCTACAACAGTTACGTTGATTTTAATCCGCTAAAACAGGTTTGCTCACGACGAGTAGTTCATGATATAATATGGAATTTTTGCATTTCTTCACAGAAACGCTCGGCAGTAACACGGGGACTTAACTAATACTGCAGTTTAGATTCTACAAGCACCACTTGCTTCTTTAACTGCTTGTCAACATTAGGCGGTTCTTCGCGTGTTTATTTTAAGCGGTGGAAATTTGAAGTAAAGTTAATGAAGGCTTATAGCTATCTACAGACTGCAAATAGGAATGTACCAATATATATTCCCTCAACTCACTTGAGAAATTTACTGGTGCTTGTTGCTTGAGGAATATACATGAGGAATCTTTTTGGCGAACTGACACAGGCTGTTCGGTCCAAATTTTTTAGTGAAATATGCCTGTTGGACCGCATGGCTGCAGCTAGAAAGAAGTCGAAGCGTCAATCATTAGTAGTATGGGACATATTGAAGATATCAAAATTGTCCAGCGGAGGGTCAGAAATCAAGTGAAAGTATATGCAAGGCTTGTAGTGCTTTCTTTATGAATGTTTGCGATTGGATTGGAGAAAACTATTTATCCTGCAGTTGGACAAGGTTCTCTTTTATGTACCGACGAAGTGAATAGTTATCCGTTTGTATAATTAAACACTGGATCGAGACATGGTGAGACAGAAGGTGCTTGAATTTTCCTTTTCTAGGCAATCTAAACTGCGCTGTAGTAGCTCGAGAATACTATAGCCATTCCAGTTGGCGCTGTAAAAAAAATGCTTTATGGTTTGAATTCGAAGTTGTAGTGAACTGATGGGTTTCGCGAACATAGCATGCCTCGCCATACCAGCAGTCGGTTGCTACCGCTACGTGATCAGGGATGTGCCATATTGTCGATAAAGGCTACTGAGGGCCACTATCAAACATTTTATCACTTGCAATTGATTGGCTCTCAATCTTAATAACGAAACTTTTCTCTCAGGTGATTGCTACTATGGTGCTTGTGAAATAACTATGTAAATAGTCTACATGACGCGCCGTCGTGTTAGCAGCCATGAGCAATTCGTTTTTTAGAGGCCTGTTTCAGAGGGGGATGAATGTAGCAGCAAACATTCTCATAAGAAATGCGCGCCTAACTATCTTTTACGCATTAATGAATGGCCATATTTGAATAGAACAACACACCGAAGTAATAGGAATCATGATGACAGCTTTGCTGGGCAGTGTCTTTCTAGCACGGATAACATGCTGACGCCAATTATGAAGATTTTTCTTCTATGTAAAATGCAGTGTCTCTCATAGCTAAATAATAACGGAATGTTAAATGTTTAGCCAGGCATCATACACAACTTCGCGTGTTGAATTTGCAGACATTCCTTTTACGCAAAGTTTATGGGCAGGCACGGCTCATATATCCATTGCAATGCCAGTAGACTCCTTCAACGCTACGTATAGCTTGCGATATCCAGGCCGCAAAGGTTATTGAATCATGCGCTTTAGGAGAAGGAACTGTGGTTCAGTCATGGCAGCAGAAAGAAGCCGACATATCGTTCAATAAGCACGGCTCGACCCACTCATACCCCAAGCATACACGAAGGGAACGAGCGCGCGCGGCAGGGGAGCGAGGCGAGCGAGCGGCGTCCTGGCCGTGCCGTCACTCGCGAGAGGGCGCCACTCCTAATTCTCGCCGCTAATAGTAGCGGCGCCTGGTGGTGGCGAGAAACATTATCTGGGTAGTACAAGCTTGGGTAGTATTGATCCCTGGCTGTGGCGATCACACGTTTCTAGCCCAAGTTTTGCGTCGATTCGCACTTTTTTTCTGCTCTGTTGCGAGTGCGGAAAGACTGGTCACTTCTTACAAACCACGCCGACCACGATGAGAGCTGGCCGCAGCCTATAGTTTAACGAAAACGGACTCTCCGTGCGCCGTGGGACGTAATGCTGAAAGCAGAAGGAATCGGCGACGCCGATCCGGAGAGACCTAGCTCAGCCTCGAAAAAGCGTCACCGTCGTTACTGCTGCGTCGTGGGCTGCCATGAACAAGGCCTGAATCCCAAGATCAGATTCTACCGTTTTCCTTCAAGGCCTCACGAAGCCGAGCGTCGGGCACGCTGGATAACTGCAGTTCGTGGCACTGGGTAAGCGAAACTTCGCGCCATGCTGACTGCATCGCCTGTCTTGAAGCTTCCTTGATTATCTGCGTTGCTAAAATTCGGTCTTTTTCATCTACAGTCCCGATGGCAAACCGTGGGAACCAGCGCCGAACATCAGAACCGCGCAGCGCACGAGCGCACGAGCTCGCGCTGCAGCGCGATTCGCACGTACGTTACTGCGATCTCATATGCATTGCATCAGTTATTTATCAGTTGCTAAAGGAACAGATGACCGCTACTACAGCGCAGGCATAACTACTTGTCTAGCGGCATGCAGTCAACAGAGATTGCAGGAGGCCCGCCGTTCCGCGGCATGTCGAAAGACCGCTGCCGTCGCGGTGCGTACGATCGTGCGCTCGAGCAGTTCCTTGCACACGATGTCTGCTCATCGCTGCTGTGAATGCATTTATAGCAAGCATTTCCTCGCGTTTGTGCGCCTGAATTTAGCAGCGTGCAAACCTTAACTGAAGTTCAACTTCGTACGCGACTCTCTTCACTTGCGATTGACACCGCGCTGAAACTTCGCCGCCTATTTCTTGAACGGCGGACACGTATTCGGTGTTGCATAATTTCTTGCCTTTACGCAGCGTGCGACCCCTGAAAAAAATCTTCGGCGCGCGATATTCGCTGGAAGCCGTGGTACAACACAACCGAAAGTGGCGGATCCATATTGTAAACGTGCTTTCCGAAGCAGACGACCGAGCTTGGTACTGCTCCGTTCAGGACAGAAGATGCTTTTAAGAACCGTTTTCGCAGCGCCCCCTGGGTAAAGCAGGAGTCCCATCAGCCGTACCTTTGCAACCTGCGCTCGCTACCCACTCCACACGTTTTGCTTTTCATTATAGTAGACGACACCAATGAGCCGCGGTTGACGCGAACACGGTGCTGTTACAGCTGATAACACCGAGGTTTCTTGCCACCGCAAAAATGTGCGACGCCGACGTTCCTGAGTGTGTTGAAGACACTGAATTGTCCACGCTGGAAACGAAGGTGCTCCGCTGCAACTTGAGTAATGCAGCAGAAGCAGAACAGTGGGTGCGCAACTACAGCGCCGAAACCAACACATCGTGGATTGTGGACTTCGTTGCCACAAAATGCACAAGGTAAGCTATTTTGTCAAAATAGTGGATATTCAAAATGCATAGTGTAACAATGGCCGCGTCCGCCATCTTCTCTGGGGCATAGTTGCGAAGCGCCTGCATGCAGAGCGGATCGGCGATCGTCGCTGTGTGGCAACAGTCGCCTTTATCGTCAAGCGTTTAATTAGTAATTAACTTCACTGTGCCCCCAACTATCCAATAAAGCCATGTCCGCTGGTATTTGCACCCTTGGATATCCGTACTGACGGCATTCTCAAGAAGCGTACTGCTTTGAAATCGAAACCTTCGCCGAGCGAGCATCTCGCGGCGATCTACCCTGCTTATACCCTCTCGAATTTCCTACCGAAACCTCCAAAACAACCTTGCATTGCATTGTAATCCTACAGATTCATTGCGTTCGCAAGAAAAGACGTCTCATGTGAAAAAATCTTTGCTGCAAATCGAAGCTCCGCGGTAACAGTGTTGTTCGTCGGGGCGGATAAATCTTAATAAACTGTGATTGCTCCGTTTGCGTTGGAACTGAAATTGTGCGAGTCAGATCGCACATGCAAGTCCCGTGAAAACGAAGGACAAACATGATCTGCGAGTTGGCAGTCGCAATTAACTTGTTCCGTGGCCTGTTTTCTGCCGTTCTCCGCTGCAAGTATCAGATTTTCGCAGGATAGGGCGCTGTGCATGTTCTCTCTGACTCGTGTTCAGCATTGCCTTTGTGCTGCAGGCGTCCGCAAATATTGTGGACTTAGCTATTTACAGGCACTCCGGTTTCAAGCACGTCACAAGCAAGCGACAAATTAAGCAGCCCGGCAAATGCGCGGTTGGGCGCACTAATAGCGCAGCGTCACGCTGCCAGAGCCGAAAACGAAAGAAACGCAAAGTAACTAAATGTCTAATGCAAATACGGAAATCTAACGCACGTGCGATTACACAGCGCGCTGCGTAGCGAAGCTTGAGGACAATACGTGCGGGCCTTCTCTATACCGTTGATGAACTTCTGCGAAAATGTGTAGGGCGATGTGCAACTCCATCTTACCCGCCCTTCAATTTTTTTCTCGAATGGAAGGGCGGGAAGGGCGGTTTTTTTCTTGCTTTGATGGCCTTTTCTGAGCGTACCAAATGCGACCATTACCACTTTTCTATGGCTACCACGCTTTTGATGTGTGGCAGAGCTGTTATGTATAGAAGCCATTCGAATATGATTTACAAAAGTGAAACAAATTCTTTATCTGTATTCACATTTGTTACAGAATGATCTTCCGCAAGGTGTGGCGGTGTCAACACCACAAACGAAACAAAATTACTGCACGGCGCAACACTGACTGCCCAGCAAAACTCGATATAAAAATTAAGAAAGTGAACCCTGACACCCAAAGAAATGATAAGTATTTGTGCAGAAGCACTCCCCTCCCAGCTGTCATCAAATTGGCCGCAACACATAATCACAGCACAGAATGTGCTGACTCACTGAAGTTACTGCGTGCCAGCCCAGAAACAAGGGCCGCATTCGATGCATATTTCGAGGCTGGTTTCACGCCTGCAGCTGCCATTCGGCACCACGAGGAGGCACTGGCAATGCAAGACAACAGCCACATTCTGCTTGCCAACGGTATGGTGAACCCACAACAAAGGAGTGTTTATCACTGGCACCAACAATGGAGGCAAGCAAAGTATGGTTCCATAGGAAACCCTCTTCCAAAACTCCAAGAAAAGTTGGCAGACTATGCAGCACAAGGTAAGATGTCATACCAGCTGTCGAACTGAACATGAATTGAGAACAGTACCAAACCAATAATTTTGAAGAGCATCTAAATCAAGAACAAAACCTGAGCAAAAAAAGTAACGGCTACTGGTTTGGAACTAAATGGATGAAGCATTTTCAGTAACATGGGTAAAGAAACGCATTATGCAAAACAAAACAGCTTCCCTTGCACAATCCATGTAAACCACGCAATATCGGCAATTTTTTTATGCCTTTAAAATTGGCCAATTTTCACTGCTTTTAAAATTTCAGCATTTTTTAAAATTTTATCACGAAATAAATACATAATGCAGTTGCACATTTCTTGCATTAATTTGCAAGAAACTATTTGAAGGTTTGTCCTAAAATCTTTCTGCTTCATCACGTTAGCTACAATGGTCCCAAAAAGCCACCTATCTTCGGGTCACTGATGCGCTTGCTCAAAAAGCAAAGTTTAGCAATTTAAAAAAAAATACTCTAGGCGATATAGATCCAACTTTCGTTGGGCCACTAGTTCTAACATCATAAGATTACCAAAAATGTTTGGTGGTGTACAATGTTTTAGTTTTGGAGTGACAAGTCTTCAAACTTGTAATATGTGTATTGAATAAATGCTCTTTTCCACCTTTAGTAAATCAGAATGTTTTTCAAGGAAACTTATGCTATGTTTAGCAAAACAAAGGTTGAGTCTATTCTAGAGAGATATTTGCCCCCCACCTCATACAAAATTTTCACTTAAAAAAAAAAAAAAAAGTTGGGACCCCCCCATGTCCTTTCCTGATCATACCCTAGTCCGTGATTTTGTGTGCTGAATGTATATTCCCTTTACTTTAACTTTTAATAACTTTTTTGTTGCGGTATCTCTAAGAGATTGTGTAATTTTGTACCAGATTTCAGAGTTTTGCATTTCAGTGTACTTTTCTCATGAGGCATAAAAAAGATGACTATTTAGATTGACCGGTATATGTAGAAAACAGGCAAAAATTAACAAAGTGACAATGACTTCACTTTTCAGGGAGGGCAATTTCAATTTTAGAAAAGTCATGTGCAAGCAATACACTACAACAGCCGGCACACTATAAAAATTTGGTGCAAGATGTAGCAAATGTGCCGAACTAAATACGTTTCACATAAAAAGTGGCATTGTTCTATACAAAAAATGTGTCAACCAACACAACTGTTATGACATGCAAGTTCAAACTGTTTTTTTAAATATCAGTGTACTGTTTTTTAAATGGTTTACAGTGGTCATCAACACTTGGCTTTGTGCTGTCTTGTTTCTCAGGCTGCTTTTAATTTTTTTGCTGCTAACACCTAAAAAGCTTCTTGGCAGTTTACTCGGTGATCCCCTCTTAAAGCCACAGTGATGCGGACAAAGCATTGACACAAATGAATGTTCCTCCTCAAAGCCAGGCTTGCTTAGTCGTAGCTGGGAAGTAAGATTGCATCACTTGGCAAGTAGAATTGAAGCAGCATTGCGTCTGTTTACAAAGTGGTACATGAGTGCACTCGCACAATGTCAGCAAAGAATGCATACTTTTCTGAGTATGTGAGACATAAGACGACAATTTATTGTGCGTGTATGTGGCTGTGTGTGAATTTCTTAGTGAGTGCCTTAGGCTTTATCTATGTAATTGTGCTGCATAAGAAGTGAAGCATGTCTTTATTTTTGCATAAATAGTCCACACTGTTTTTCTTACCTATTAACAGCATGTCTCGCTCAGCACTAAAATGGGTGGTGCTACCTTTATGTTTACTTTATCATTTAATTAGGCCCAAGACAATGATTTTACATTAGTGACCAACTACTGTGTAGCGAGATATGTGACCTCAGTGCATAACGTTCATGGTGCACCGAGAATGTACCATGGAGAAAAAAAAAACACTCTGCAAAATATGGCGTAATATTGGCTCATTTTGTCTATGTTGGATTTCATGCAATTTTGCATTCCTCTTGAGAACAATACAAACAGCCATGCCTGTATTTTTTCTTTCTTGAAGTTAAAAAAGCTAGAAAGCTGCCCTTGGATCTCCATGAGCACAGTTGTGGGGCCACTATTTTCTTGCGCGCCAAAAGCATTTGGGTCCTTAATTATGAACCTATGATTTGCAGTGGTGAACATTAGGATCTGTCGGAGGCCAGTAATTACCAATTTAAATCCCACTATTAACACACTCGATGAAAACACTAAAGGGCACGTTCCTATCACAAAATTAGTCCATCCAGAGCACAAGGCAACACTTCGTAAAAATTGAGACTAGCAATAGTATTCAGCCATTCAAAATGCATTGGTATTATGCTATTTTAGCACCTTATGCACCACTTCACCATTGCCTACATTTTGTTGCTGCAAAGTGTAAAGAATGAATGAAATTACTTTTGTCCTCTTTTTACATTTATATATAACTGTTGAAAACAGTTGAATTTCTTATGTATTCACTTGTGCGTTTAGTCAAGTTTCCCAATATGACGTAGAAGCTGCTCTGAATAATGTACAGTAACAATAACAGCTGTTAAAGAAATTTTAGTAAACAGTGCAATAAAAGCAATTGAAAAGCTCTTCGCGTAACAATGTATTAAATTTATGTAACATGTCATAGAAGCTTTTCAATTCACCGATTCTCTTGCTTGACATTGTGAAGTTCACTTGATGACCGTATGCTCGCATTATGCAGGGACGTGCATCTACACAGCTGGCACACCAGACTGCTGGGCGGTGCTTGTGGTCACTCCTATCATGCAGCGAGCTCAGTCTCTGGATGCTGCTCAGGAGATAATATTTGTTGATTCAACCTCCTCGTGTGATGTGACAAGAAGCACAGTGACAATCATGCTTACCGCCACAAAAGCAGGTGCCGTGCCTATTGCTGTGTTGCTGCACAGCTCTCAAACCACGGAGGGCTACAGCCTTGCCTTCCAACTTCTCAAGGATAGCTGCCCATCATGCTTCGGCAACAGACAGGTACAGGTTCCTGTTAATGAAAAATTCAATCTTGCAGCTATCCACATTAAGTTGCACTAGCCACTAGGAAACATAAATACCCAAGAAAGTGGATGGGGAAACGGTGCCGCTGTAGCTCAATTGGCAGAGCATCACACGTGAAATGCGTGGGGGATCGTTCCCCACCTAAGGCAAGTTGTTTTTTCGTCCACTTTCATTTACGTTAATTTATCGCTTCTTTATTTCATTTATTAAGCACAACTAATTTCCCCTATGTCATCCTTGGTGTCAGTGTTCGTTGACTTCTTAAATATCAGTAGCTATACATATAATTTATTGAGGCATCCTGAATAAGATTTGTTATTGGTCAGTGTTGGCCATGGCAAAAATCATGATCTCAGTGCTCCTTCTGAGCAACAGTGGTGTTTCAAACAGAAGACTGTTTCTTGCATTGTAAAAGGGCTATTGAGTGGGCAAGTAGTGTTTTAGGCTAGCAGGGCAACCACTAGAGACAATTAGAAGATAGGCTCATACATGCCCGTTTTCGCTGCATAGATTAAAACTATTGACAAGTGTTGTCTACAGGCGAAATATTTGGAAAAAAATTTCTTGCTCAGTTTCGGTATTGTGCAGAAAGCTTCTGGCTAAATGTATTTTATCAACACTAAATGACAGGCAGCAATCGTCGTTTGTTCGTTTAGAGCTGGAACACTGGACAAGGAGGAATTTTGGCAAGTGACTCGCTGTCTTTTGAAAGCACGGTGAGAGGAGACAGACTGACGCAACATCTCCGGCTGCAGTGTTGTCACGCACGTGGCGTAAAGCAAATGGTTCACCCATGGTTCACATATCACAAGCGCTGTCTGTGCATATAAGTGCCTTGGGATGAAACCCACTTCCAGTTTTCTGCCTCGTGTTCCTCCCCTGTTTCTGAAAAAGCTTCTGTGAAATATTTTTCTTTTTGTTCATAACGCTTATTCTCAACGTGTCCTGCACACTTGGACAGAAAATAATAGGCTCTGTAGAACACTGTGTTCCTAGTGTCCATAACATATAAATGTGGCAGCTCTAGTAAAAAAATACAAAGAAGAACACTACCAGGAAAGTAAGCAAGGCTGAATAGGTAGCTTAGTGGCTATGGCATTGCGCTGCTGAATGCAAGGCTGCGAGTTCAATCCCTACCATGGCAGCCACAAACAAGCCCATATACTTAGATTTAGGCATGCGTTAAAGAATCCCACATGGTCAAAATTAATCCAGCGTCCCCTGCGAAGGATCTCATAATCAGATAGTGGTTTTGCCACGCATACCACCAGAATTTATTTCACTGAAGAAAGCAATGAGTTGACTTTGAATAATTACGACAGATACAAATGTTAGTTCAATAAAAAAAATACAGTTGTTAATGCTCCAGTATTCACTGTGGCGATGTGTGGCCAAGCCATGGACCTTGCAGAATTTTGAAATAAACTATTTTTTTTAGCTCTGGTGCTGCCGCAGAGTTGAGAACTTTAGGGACTGCCAGACAATCTAACAAATAAACTGCAAATGAACATAGTTACCTTGGCCAGACTCTAGAAGAAAGCGATGTTGTGATAGCTGAATTTTTGGTTCTGCTTAAGCCTCATAGAGGAGCTACTTTCCTAAAAATAATACTGGTTAGGATCACCATTGCATGCATTACTGTTGTGTAGTATTATGTACAGGCACCTAAATCTGATATCGCACAAGGACCAACGGCACTGTGAACGAGCGACTTGTGGTGGTGCGATTTAAGTAAATGAGGATAAGTACATGCATGAAAGTGCACACTAACTGCCACATTCTCTAACGAGCCTTGACTTGAAGCTGCCCCACTGAACTAGGCTCTTCATGTGAGCTGGTTAGTACGGTGACATGTTAAGGCAGGTAAAGAACAAATAAAACACTGACAGTGGAAAAAATGAGGACATTGAAGCTGCCCCTCGATTTCAAAGTGGAGCGCGGTGCTTTCCATAAAGCAAACAATGCACTGCAGTCCAATAAAGCTCTTCAGTGATTACTGCAACTGGAAGTTGCTTGAGAAATGCATCTCCACTCCATCGTATTAAACTAGATTCCGAGGGCACCTAGTTACAAAATTATGGTGTCCCCCACTTTTCATTTTCCACTCTTCATTTTTATAACGGTTTAAATTTGTCAAGTTCTATAAATGATAGGAAAAATAAAACTCTCTGGGAATTAGAGCAAGCTTTTTGGTTTTAGGTTCCAATTGTGTGGCATAAAAAACGATGGGCAAGGCATGAAGCAAGTGTTAACAACATTGTTCTAGTGTTGTCAGCAGTTGCTACTGCATATAGTTTCAAAAGATTGGTGAAGTTTCTTTTCCAATAATTTGATTTATTCACAATTTGTATCAGCAGTTAGCATCAGAAATAGCCACTACAATAATGTTTCGACCATAGTTTTACTGACACATGTCCATTAAGTTCGGTGCCAGCTGCATTATAGCATTTGGTATGAACAAATGGATTCATAGCAGTGAAGGTAATAGCCTAGCAGGTGGAGCTCAAACTTGTTGCTACTCTAACTGCAATTGGTTATTGTCATTTGGGTGGCTAATTCATTCAATGTATGGCAGTGAGTGTTCTTGTAATGGTGTTGTATTTAACAAACATTAGAGCCCAGACAGCAAACTTGGTGTTATAAATGCATTGAAAAAGCAAATTTTCAAAATGTTATAAATTCTGTACAAGCACAGGCACAACACATAGATTCGACATCATTCTTATACCATTCATTCAGTATTTTAGTTTAATGAAATAGGGTTATGGAGGAAAGTTAGCAATGAATAGGCAGCAGAAAGCCTACTTAGATATCTACATCCAGATGTTAGAATATATTTGCAATCTATGCAATCCTTATTGCAGGTTCCCTTAGTACTGATGTCGGACAATTCCCGTCCCGAAAAGGATGCTTTGAAAAAGGCATGGCCCGCAGCAGAACAGCTCCTATGCCAGTTTCATGTGCTGCAAGCAGAATGGCGCTGGCTGACTGCAGCGGGTAACAAAGTCCCCAAGGAAGACCGACGTCAACTGATGGCTGCCTTCCAAAAGGTACAGAAATGAACACTTAAAAATTGCATGATGAAGTGACTGTCGTACATACCAAGAGGTGTTGAAATGAGGTAAAGTGCAATGGAAATGAACATTTTTTTATGACATCCTAGTAAAAAAAATTTGTGTGGCATACATCATGACACTCATCAAGGAAGCACAAATTACTTCTACTTGTGACATACAGTCCACTACCAATAAAAATAAAGCAGTGGCTGCCCTTGAGGTATTCAGGCATACAGGCCTCAAGACTTAATTAAAAGCTATCCTGTGTTGAATGTGAGACTGCATATGTTTTCTTTAGAAAAAAAAAAACCTTACATCTTTGGGGCATGTGTATATTTGCAATGGTAGCTGCCACAGGCTTTCTTGCATTTCAGTAAGCTTGATTGTATGTTCAACATGAAAAAGTGCATAATGCAACTATTATTGCCGAGCCTAAAAGGAGGGAAAAATAATCTAAAATAAGCCTGCATAAACAGCACTCACCATGGGAACTTGGTATAACATGTCCATCTGCTCATACTAATGACTATAATTAGCAGCGCCATTGCAAATATCCCAGCTCTAATGGGAGAGTAAGAAATCAAATACAAGAAGGAAAAGGGGACCTACTAATTGTGAGCAGTATTGCTTGTTTCTAGAAGCAAAAGAAAAGTCACTTATATATTTCTATAAAATCAGCTTTTTTCTTGTTTTCAATGATTCAATGCTTCTAAGCCCATCTGCAGACTGCAAAAAATGAAGGGCTGCTGGTTATATTTGTCCATTAGTGTAACAAATGAACTCATTGGCTACCTTTGAAACATTTATGCCATTAGGTCTGACAGCTTGTTAGACCACAGCTGATCATATCTTCTTTTCTAATTTACTAAGTTGTTAGATTTCTTGACTTTCTTACCTGACAAGGCATGTTTTACTAAAATGCTATCTTACCAAGCATAAAGTGATTGTTTTATTTAATATTTGGTCAATCAGATTTCTTTCTCCCTCACTACTGAAAAAGATTTGTATTAGTACTTCTACTCCCAACTGAACAAGCCTTTGGGAAACTTGGTTTTGTCTACCATTTTTATTTTAATCTTAATTCCCTTTATTTCCTATTTTGCAGGAAGGTAAGCCCATTGTATGATCAGCCCCTGCTAGCATGTTTGAATCTGCTTTTGTTTTCTTCAGCCCTGCTTGCAAATAACAGCAGGACCCATACCTGTCGTTTTTCTATATCAGCTAAACACCATCCCCTTTTCTATTTATCCTCCCTCACCCTTTCTTTAAGCAATAACTTCCACTTGCTAGGTGCACCTTCTTATTGTCTTCCTCATCCCCACTCAGGGTGGGGTATGTGAAGTATGTATATAACCGTGAATGTCCTGAGCGAGATCCTACTTGCCTTGTAATTTGCAGATACTGTATGCAAAGGACAAGAGCCAGCTGGAAGCAGCAAAAGAGCACCTCCGCACTGTTGGCCATGAAGGCTATGTCCACCGAGTCGAGGCATTTCTTTGCTGCGAAAAAGAATGGGCACAGATGTACCGAACAAATCTTGCAACAAGGGGGCACAACACAAATAACTATTCAGAAGCCTCAATAAGAATTCTCAAAGATGTTGTCCTTTGCCGTACAAAGGCATACAATGCAGTTGCCTTGGTCGAGATAATAGTCTCGACTTGGGAGAAGTATTTTGAGACCAGGCTTCTGCGGCATGCGCACCACCGAGAGGCATCACATCGCCTCACGTTTGAACACCTGCTGCAAGACCTTCCAGAGCTGCCCGCAGGGAGTGTTACCAAATCTGGCGAAACATACTATGTGCCCAGTTCCTCCAGCAACGCAACATATCAGGTACAAGCTGATGTGGGCGTTTGCACCTGTTGGGTAGGCAGCCAAGGTGCCTTCTGTAAGCACCAGGCTGCAGTGCAGAGGGCCTTCGGAGGGTGCTTCCCTAATAGCCCTAAGCTTACACCAGCAGACTGTAAGCAGCTTGGGCAGCTTGCATTAGGTGAGCGATGCCCCCCGCTGGATTTCTTTTTACCAATGAGGCCAGCACAACAAGGCGATGCCCCCAGTGAGCTAATAGAAGATGAAGCCCTCAACATGGCGGAAAGTGCCTCAGGCGCGCCATCGCAACAACAGCCATGGCAAAGAATTGCTCCCAACTCCTGTCCACAGCCAGGACCAAGCACCACTCCCGACTTCTGTCCTCAGCCAGGACCAAGCACTGCTCCCGACTTCTGTCCTCAGCCAGGACCAAGCACTGCTCCCGACTTCTGTCCTCAGCCAGGGCCAAGCACTGCTCCCGACTTCTGTGCACAACCGGAGGTATTCTGACTCTTTCCATATGAAGTCATTTCGAGGTGTGAATGACAGTGTGCAGTGCTTTATATCCAAGATTGAGTTGTGCCCCATGCGTAGAAGAGTAATAATAGTAGTCGAAAATGTACAACTGCAGCTGACATAATTGTGGCTGATTGTGTACAATGGCAGCTGCGAACACAAAAGTCTTCTTTACATATTGCTCCACGCATATTTGAAACCGCATGGGTACTTCAAGGCCACAAAGTGTGTTTATGTCATCCAAGCCTATTTGAGGGTGACTTATTTCTCACAACCTTTGCTACTTGCCAACCTTGCCAGCCATATGCAGACAGCATATGGCTGGCAGTAATGTTCGGTATTAAAAGGACACAACGAACAGACAACCAAAGCATGTGCAAGAACATTGCATAATGTGACAACGCCAAATCAATAAGAATACAGGTTCGTCTACGCAAAGACAGAACAAAGTTTGCCCATAATGCAAATAACCTATAGGCATGTGATGTAACTAAAGATTACAGACTTCACGATGGAACTGCTTACAATAGTTAACATTATGTGAAGCTGCATGTCTGACTCTGCTTGATATTTGAGCTTTTGTGCTGTTTCCCTGTGTGAACAGAATGGTGCAATATGATGTAAAATAATTTTGCAGGACACTGAAGAAAGCTACACTGCATTGGAGAGGGCATTCAGGAGAATGCACAAGCTTGCAGAAGGGAACCCCGGCTATGGAGTGTTGCTGAGGAGCTTTACTGCTGCAATAGGAAAAGTTTCCAGCAGCAGTGGAGCATACAGCATGCTCCTGAGGCTAAATGCTGCTGCTCGAGCGCACAGACACCATGGTAAAAAAATGCGGGTCCAGCCAACAGCTTCGGCAAGGCGCCGAAGCGGAGTAACCAGAAAGTCCGGTCGAATTCCTTCTGGTCGACCAGCCAAAGCTGGCAATACAAGGAAACCAAAACGCGGGCACAAATTAAGTGACTCAGTCCAAGCGAATGTGCCGGCAGCTAAGAGCCACTAAAACTGGTTAGGAGGAACTCTTGTTATCTTTAATATGTCAGGGTATGTGCCTCGGCTTATACAGTTATTAATTATTTTAGTGAGTACTGGCACAAGAATATCCATATTGTCTTTCAATGCTTTTACGGTAATGCCATCGTGGCCAGTAGCTTTGTAGCAAGACATGCCTGATATTATTGAGGTTATGGCATGCTCGTCCACTTGATCCAAGGAAAAACATGCATGGATGATGGGGCAATCGACATTGCTTTCAGTAACTGGAATACGCTCCGCTAGCTTTGGGCCAATGCTAGTAAAATATGCATTAAAAGTGTCGGCGCACTTGGCATCAACATGTTCAAGAGTGATCGGTTTTTTTTATTTGGTTTATCAACTACTGCTTTTATAATTTCCCACATTTTTTTGGTATTGCCTTGTGCTTGTTTTATTAAGAATGCATTGTATTCTTTTTTCCGCCCCCGGATAACAGCTACTACATGGTTACAAGATATTCGATAATTTTGCAAATAATAGGCGTTATCTCTATGTTTTTTCCATTTTTGGTACCACCAGTCTTTTCCTTTTATTGCTGCAAGTATGGCGTTATTCATCCACGGGCACAAAGGTTCCTCGTATTTGTTTTGTTTATATGTGGTACACTGAGATATGATGTGGGCTAATGCATTTGTAAAGTTTGCGCATTCGATATGAGCGTCACTGCTAAATTCATCTTGAAATTCCTTTTCCTTAATTTTTTGCCGCAGTATTTTGTAATTTATCCTGCGATTTGCCAAGATGGTCTTTTTTGAAATGGTATTATTTGCACTGTGTAATAACACAAAATATGGCAGTGGTCAGTGAGACTCGTATCGTATACGCCAGAATGTATGTTATCACTGTTACACAATACATGGTCTATAGTTGTAGATGCACTTGGTGACAATCTAGTAGGTTCTTAGATTGTATTCTTAAAGTTGTATGACTCCAGTAGGTGTGTGTATTCACAATTTGTGTCTTTGCTGATATCAATGTTAAAGTCGCCAACAATAGTGATGGTACCATAGCTCTTACTGCTTAGGGTGGAAAGGATAGATTCCAACGATTGATAAAAAACGGGCAGACTCGAGTTTGGTGGCCGGTATATCGCACCAACAACTGAACATCAATCTAAAAGAACAAAGAGAGATTCAACCGTACTGTTACTAATCTCAGTATCGGTGATAATCCTAAACGGTACCGTCTGCTTGATTAGTAGAGCCACGCCACCACCGCGCGATACAGCATTCCTGGGATTGCTTACAAGACTGTATCCCGGAATGGAGATGTGCTCACCTTCTTTTAACCAAGTTTCCGTTAAGCCAATTACATCAAAGGTAAGATTATGCTGTGCCAAAAAGGAACACAATGCATCTTTGTTTCTTCCAAAACTTCGAATGTTACAGTGAAGTATCGATATACCCTGGGTTTTGTGGAATTCCCGTTCAACATCACGGATTGAGAATGCCATGATTGGTGTGGCAAACAAGACTTAGCTCTAGAGGCTCTAAACTACCTTTTCCAGGTCGTCTTCAGAAATGATGTGCAATACACGAGAATTCTCGGTTTTCCGCATTAGAATTTTGGTCTGCGATTCCCATACATACTTCCAATTTTTCTCTCTTCTCGCTTGGCGAGCTTTTGCGAGAAGAATCTTATTCTCTTGGCAGAGGTGTTCATTAATGAATATGGGCTCATTCTTTTGGAAGCCAAGGGCCGATGTAGACAATCTCTCTTTCTTGGTATTCTTTATCATTTTGTCTCGGACTGCAATGGAGGTAAACCTTACCAAAATATTCTGTTGAGCCTTGTTTTTGGTCGGAACTCGATGCACTACATCGATATCTTCGGTACGAAGTTCCATCTTCAAACAAGTCACTATGTTTTGCATCATGTCTGGCAGCGATTCGTCTGCCGACAATGGAACATTTCTTATTTCAAAGTTGTTCCGACGACTGTATTGCTTAAGCTCGATTATTTCCTGTCGCATTTCTCTCACTTCCCCCTGCAACTGGCACACATCGCCAATAATGCTAGCCTGCTGGTGTTTCACTTCTGATAGTTCGCGGTGCACGTTGTGCACGTCAGTCCTTAGTTGCTCAAATGTCCTATTCATGACATCCATGGATGTCTTGATGTCCTGCATGTCCCTCTGGGACTGTTTGTTGTCTGCTACTAAGCTTTTTATGTCAACTCTGATGCTTGTTGTGATACTTTCCAGCTTTGAGGTTATGTCAACCAAGACTTTGGCTAGTTCTTTAGTGGTACCCGGCGGTTTGTCCGCAAGAACCTGTCCAAATGATTTCAGCGGATTTTCACCCATTACAATTTTCCTACAACAGAGCAACAATTCAACAATTCAGAGCAATCCAGCAGCTATACTTTGAACTCGAGATGAACGTTTGAACGCTTACGTACCTGCAAAGATGCAAGGTCCGGATTTAGTACATGGCAGGTGCTACTTGCTGCCTGGATAGCTCAAGTGATGCTGGCTCCATCCAGACAGGGCTCTTATAGCAAAGCCAAGGTGCGTCGTTTGCCAGAATAGCCGCTGCGCGCACCAGCTGCTGTGGTGACAGCGCGATCAGCCACTTCTTTTTTAGGAAGTGTAAAAACTGTAAATATCCCATCACTTGAAAACCAAGTTTATTTTTTGTGTTGTCGCCATATGTACAATACCTGATATTTTCATTCTGTTAGCAGAAACTTAATTTACGTGAGAATTTACGGTAATCTTCAGGACGAAAAATAAACTGGTTCCTCCTCACAAAAGTATCCTATTTAACTCCAAACAAATAGAAATAGTTGACCACTTTAAATGTCATGGTGTAGTATTTTCTTCAACTATGTCATGGACAGCACATGTGGACCAAGTTGTCAAGCAATTAGCTAGAATAACTGGTGCAATTGGCTGCATTAGATACATTCTTCCTAAACCAATTAAACTGCTTCTCTACAACTCATTATATTATTCTCACATTAACTATTGCGAGCTGGTATGGGGCACTGCAACACCGTCCTGCCTACAGAAAATTTATATTTTGCAAAAAAAGTTTCTTCGCAATGTCTTTAACGCAAATTACGGAGCAACCACCAAACACTTTTTTATTGAAACTGGTATAATCAAAATTTTTAATTTGTATCAGTATCGGCTCAGCGTTCATTCTAAAATAGAAACAAGAAATAATATAAGTAACATTCGGCACCTAGCCAACTTACAAGAAAATAAAAAGAGTTACCCTTTCAGACACCCCGAAAACTGGTTGGTGCCAACAGCACGCATCAATACCGGGAAAGAGCGCCTTCAACACACACTTCCTTCCCTACTCAACGCGTACGAATCTGCTAACATCAACTTGTTTACCTGTACCCAACGAGATATACGTGCCATATGCAATTCATATGCACACGAATGTGCCACTGAATAATCACTAGGTATAATTAATGCTTAATATAGGATGTTTTCTTTGTTCTATATTTATTGTCTCCATTATTCTTTGTCATTTGTGCTGTTATTTGATGTTATTTGACGATTATGTTAAAGTGTAATCCTGCTTGTGACGAAGCAACTTGGTTTCTGCACATGTAAGTGCAGATAAGATTTTGTTTAGTCTTCGTATGTTCTTGCTATGTTGTTGTTTTTGTTTCTTTTTTCTTTATCATGAAGCCACCATGTCAGCGATGTGATTGCCTGTCGCTGCTGCTTTGTATTTCGGGGCTGCGGCCAAGTCAAGCTGTTTACGACAGCTTTTTCTGCAGCTCCCCCTGTCTGTATTTTTTGAGGCAGAAATAAATTATTATTATTTTTGGTGAAGTACCTCGTCCTGTTTCTGAAAATTTCATTCTAGAAACGACCTTGAAAGCAGAGCAGCTTTTTGCAAAGGAGAATAAATTTAAAGATAGCGGAACATGCAACTTTTAGGAGGGTAGTGATTAGTCAAAGGCCCTTGCTCCATAAGTTGGGCCCCGTTCAACATGACACTGCTCGGTGACACTCACTTCAAGTTGTCTTTTTTTTTTCAACTTTAGAGTTGTCAAGCACCCTTGTCTGCGCTTGTGAATTGCTCCCCTTAGTTGCTTGTTGGACGTGCTTCGTTGTATAACTCCAATATCCAGCTCCAGCTCATTGAGCACTCTCTTGATGCCGCATGCTGACAGTGAAAACAAGTGTTGGTTCGTTTAAGATAACAAAACTGTTACAGCACCTCATATGCACAGTCAACGTCAAGTTGAGGAACTTCTTGATTAAATGTTGCAGCATTTTGTGGCCGTAGGCAGTAAAAGTGAAAAACAGTGAAAACAAGTGTTGGTTCGTTTAAAATGATGACAAAACTGCATTACTTGAATGATTACATGCTGGAAAAACAAGTGTTGTGAAACAAGTGACAGTGAAAACAAGTGACAGTGAACAAGTGACAGTAAAAAAGTGACAGTACAAAAGTGACAGTGAAAACAAGTGTTGGTTCGTTTAAAATGATGACAAAACTGTTACAGCATCTCATATGCACAGTCAACGTCAAGTTGAGGAACTCCTTGATTAAAAAAAACATTAAATGTTGCAGCATTTTGTGGCCGTAGGCAGTAAAAGTGAAAAACAGTGAAAACAAGTGTTGGTTCATTTAAAATGATGACAAAACTGCATTACTTGAATGATTACATGCTGGGAAAACAGGTGTTGCGAAACAAGTGACAGTTAACAAGTGACAGTGAAAACAAGTGTTGGTTCGTTTAAAATGATGACAATTGAGCACTCTCCTGATGCCGCATGCTGACAGTGAAAACAAGTGTTGGTTCGTTTAAGATGATAACAAAACTGTTACAGCATCTCGTATGCACAGTCAACGTCAAGTTGAGGAACTCCTTGATTAAAAAAAACTTTAAATGTTGCAGCATTTTGTGGCCGTAGGCAGTAAAAGCGAAAACAAGTGTTGGTTCGTTTAAAATGATGACAAAACTGCATTACTTGAATGATTACATGCTGGAAAAACAAGTGTTGTGAAACAAGTGACAGTGAAAACAAGTGACAGTGAACAAGTGACAGTAAACAAGTGACAGTGAAAACAAGTATTGGTTTGTTTAAAATGATGACGATTGAGCACTCTCTTGATGCTGCATGCTGACAGTGAAAACAAGTGTTGGTTCGTTTAAAATTACATGCTGGAAAAACAAGTGTTGGTTCGTTTAAGATGATAACAAAATTGTTACAGCATCTCATATGCACAGTCAACGTCAAGTTGAGGAACTTCTTGATTAAATGTTGCAGCATTTTGTGGCCGTAGGCAGTAAAAGCGAAAAACAGTGAAAACAAGTGTTGGTTCGTTTAAAATGATGACAAAACTGCATTACTTGAACGATTACATACTGGAAAAACAAGTGTTTTGAAACAAGTGACAGTGAAAACAAGTGTTGGTTCGTTTAAAATGATGACAATTGAGCACTCTCTTGATGCCGCATGCTGACAGCGAAAACAAGTGTTGGTTCGTTTAAAATTACATGTTGGAAAAACAAGTGTTGGTTCGTTTAAGATGGTAACAAAACTGTTACAGCGTCTCATATGTACAGTCAACGTCAAGTTGAGGAACTTCTTGATTAAAAAAAACTTTAAATGTTGCAGCATTTTGTGGCCGTAGGCAGTAAAAGCGAAAAACAGTGAAAACAAGTGTTGGTTCATTTAAAATGATGGCAAAACTGCATTACTTGAATGATTACATGCTGGAAAAACAAGTGTTGTGAAACAAGTGACAGTGAAAACAAGTGACAGTGAACAAGTGACAGTAAAAAAGTGACAGTACAAAAGTGACAGTGAAAACAAGTGTTGGTTCGTTTAAAATGATGACAAAACTGCATTACTTGAATGATTACATGCTGGAAAAACAAGTGTTGGTTCGTTTAAGATGATAACAAAACTGTACTACAGCATCTCATATGCACAGTCAACGTCAAGTTGACGAAGTTCTTGATTAAAAAAACTTTAAATGTTGCAGCATTTTGCGGCCGTAGGCAGTAAAAGCGTAGAATACTATTCCTTGCATGTACTACCCAGGTATAGCGAAGTAAATCTAATTTTTTAAAAATCTTTCTCATTGCATTCCATGTATACACACGTATGCTTATAATGAAATACTCATACAAAATATAATGTAGGTATTTTCATGTTGGGTGCGACTCCGTTGCGAGATTACACTGTGCAGACTTAGCCTGAATACCAGTCTGAAAATTTCACTCTAGAAACGACCTTGAAAGCAGAGCAGCTTTTTGCAAAGGAGAATAAATTTAAAAATAGTGGAACATGCAACTTTTAGGAGGGTAGTGATTAGTCAAAGGCCCTTGCTCCATAAGTTGGGCCCCATTCAACATGACACTGCTCGGTGACACTCACTTCAAGTTGTCTTTTTTTTTTCAACTTTAGAGTTGTCAAGCACCCTTGTCTGCGCTTGTGAATTGCTCCCCTTAGTTGCTTGCTGGACGTGCTTCGTTGTACAACTCCAATATCCAGCTCCAGCTCATTGAGCACTCTCTTGATGCCGCATGCTGACAGTGAAAACAAGTGTTGGTTCGTTTAAAATGATGACAAAACTGCATTACTTGAATGATTACATGGTGGAAAAAGACGTGTTGGTTCGTTTAAGATGATAACAAAACTGTATTACTTGAATGATTACATGCTAGAATTTCACTTATATAGTTTGTTATTCGGTTTGCTCGCTGGATGAGACCTATGCTGTCTGTGCTTCAGAGCTCTTCTGTTTCTCCCGCTCCACTCATCGTCTGACCCTTGCATCATTGAATGTGCTGCGATCAACTGAGCCTGTGAGATCCGCGGGTTGTCTTTCAAAGATGTTTGTTGGAGGCACATGACATAAACATAGGGAACGGTGTCGGTAGACAGCTGCCTTGTCATATTGTACACGGAGTGCCTGTGCTTATACTGGCACACCCTCGTTGAGCTCTAGCACAGATCATGCTCCAATGCTGCTGCAGTGTCTACTGTTCTCAGGAATGCAAGCTCCATCTTTGGGCACCTCATCCACATTAATGCATTCAGTGATTGATTTGCATTCTGCATCTGCATCCTCAAACATTGTGCATGGAGATCTAGCTTACTTTGCTGTTTGCATAGATGCACTAGCCTTGTTGCAATGCCTCTACTCAACTTGGACCTCTGTAATAAGAAGAAATGCCTGACCAACAATGGAATCGAACCTCTGCCTTTGAGCACAGCAGCCAAATGCTCTAACCACTAGGCTATGATCGGACGGAGACTCCTAATGTGCCGAAGCCCACTAGCCCTTTGAGTTGTGTGGCGAGTGTGTCATGCGGTAGTTTCTCGGGAGCTCCTCGTGCTTTGAGGCACTGTCTTTGGGATTGGCTCAAATTCGCTTGTACTTTCCTCGTACCAGCTATCATTATATAGAAACTGTATGACATTGTACCACCTTCAAGATCAACCTTGGTTGACCATGCTGTAACATTTATTTGCTGCAGTACTAATGCCGTCAATGTTTTAACATAGACTGCGTTTCACATGTCTCTTCATTTCCTTCACAGAGGCCCTTGCTTGAGGCGATCAAAACATCTCCCAGCTTTGTTGAGCAGTCTTCTTTTTATTGTTTCGCTTGATGCACTAGGTTCAGCAGAGTCGCAAAAAGAAGAGGGTGCATCTGCCTATACTGAGCTTTTAAAGGTGGCTGTTTTTTGTGAAATGGAGCACTTTTTTTAAATGTCAATGGCTTAACACTGTTCTGAGCAACATGCACCTTGGTCTCACCGAGAGCCTACCTGCACCAAAAGTTGTGTGCTGAAGAACATCAGAAGAGACTGCAGATTTCGTTGAGGCAGACTCATTGATTCCTTTGAGAATCCTTGCTGCTTGCTCATGATGAATAATTTGTTTCATGAAATCGAAGGACTACATTCGTTTGCAGAATTTGAACACGGCACAACATCAAGCAGTATGTGGCGAGACTTGTAACAATGGCTTTTAACCTTCTGATGTGCCACACAGGCGATACATATAAGCCAAAGGGTACACTGGCAGTAAAGCCTGCTATTCAAGCAGGCTTCACAGCTGATCTTGCTCATTTAGCTGGCTGTCAGCAAATCTTTTCCGTAGAAGCATAATTGTGTCTTTAACATCCTTTCATATTTCTTGGAACTCTAAAACAGCCAATGCAGCTGACTGAGTAACAAGTGACCTGAAGTAATTAAATTTGTCAGTGTTATTGTGAATGGCATGATCGAAGTTAATTCAGAGTATCTTTATGCAGCAAATAAAGATTGCCTCTGTAACCGAGGGTTTCTCGTTTTCTTTTTGAAGTATCCACCGAAGCTGCAATAAGCATGATGCGGATAACGCAGAAAGGCGGTAACAGAAAGCGTCACCATAAAAGTTTTGTTTAAGGTTCATTCGAATAGTTCGTAATGTTGCATGCATGTGTCCAATTATCCGCGTTTTGTCCTCTTTGCACACTCGAAAAGCGCGAACAGAAAAGTGCAACACTTTCCCAGCATTCTACTTGCACTTTCCCACGGTTAAGAGAGAGCGACTATCTAAACAAGCAGCTGCATACATTGACTCTCTCTAGTTATTATTGTTATGATAAACACTGCATCTTCATTTCCTGGACCTCACGCGCTCGCAGCGACCAACAATTCCAACTCGTGCTGAAGCGTACCTGGCGTCAACACAGCAAATGCTACGAACGCGACATAAGTAACATACCAACAAGCCCACTCGTCACGCTTTCTAGTAGCACAGTCGAGCGCACCGACTGAGACAGCACAGACAATTCCAACTCGTGCTGAAGCGTACCTGGCGTCAACACAGCAAATGCTACGAACGCGACATAAGTAACATACCAACAAGCTACGAACGCGACATAAGTAACATACCAACAAGCCCACTCGTCACGCTTTCTAGTAGCACAGTCGAGCGCACCGATTGAGACAGCACAGCTAATGATGTAAAAGTTTACTCACATTTCGCTTTCTGCAGGCTGGGGCGCTCCACCGACGCTCGGTAGCTCGATCAGCAGTACTCATCCTAGGGCGTCGCCATTTGCCAGGGCGAAGTTGGCGGTGCCGTAAATGTCGTAGCTTCCAACAGGCGTTAATTTCAGCAATGGGCGTCGCGTACAGTATTTTTGTGATTTACAAAATCTTTTAACAATACATACGCCACAGTACACTTAGCTTTTTAGCTGACTTTTTTCAAAGCAGCGGAAGTCACGTGACCTGCTTTGGCCTATAGTGCCACGCCCCGTTGTAGCTGCTAGCGGATGAAAATACGCAAGCTGGCGTGACCCAGACGTCGTTTCTCGCACCGCCACCAGGGGCCGCTACTATACCTCAAACGCATCATCTTGAAAATGGGATATGTAGTTGGGAAAGAGAGCAACGAAAGCAAAATGGCCAGTCCAAATTTGAACGCTGAACAAATAGCAAATATAGTCACTAGAGTGGAGGAAGAAATTGGCAAGTCGCCAAGTAAGGGGTGGGAATATGGTGAGCTTCTAAGTGTAGTAACGACAGAAATACGGAAAGAGAAACAACATGTTCATTGGAAAGGAAAAAGGAAACCGAAAAGCTGGTGGAACAAGGAGATACGAGAAGCCATCGCCGAACGACAGAAAGCATCTCGAGAGCACAGGCAGGCAAAGAAGGCGCAGTTGCCACAGGATGAAGTAACCAGTAAATGGGAAATATACCGGGAGAAAAAGTCTATGGTTCAAATACTGGTGCAAGCAAAATTAAAAGGTGAAAGTGAACGTTGGTTGTCAGAAATACGTGAGAAAAAGAAGGCCGCACCTAGAATATTTTGGGATCACATCAAATTATTAGGCAGGAAGGCAACAACAATACAACAACATATCCTAGACGAAGATGAAAACAGACTGGAAGGAGAAGCAGCAATAAATTACATCCAAAAGTAACAGCCGAATCTTTCCAAGGCAAGGACAAGGTTGTATTTGAAGGAAAAAAGAGCATGAAAGAGACCCAAGGGGGAAAGGAGCTAGTGCTTACAAATTTAAACTGGAAGAAAGCGGAAGAGAAAATTCCTAAGCGCACAGCCACAGGGCTAGACGAGGTTCCCGTTAGGCTGATAAATGAACTGGGACCAAAAAGTAAGGAAGCTCTCGTGAAAGCAGTTGAAAAAAACTTTAAAAGATAGACGAATACCAGACAGTTGGCGACAAAGTAGAATGAATTTAATTTATAAAGGTAAGGGGGAGAAAGACAGAATTCACTCGTATAGACCGTTGACCATTACATCGGTAATATACAGGCTAGCAATGCAGGCAATCAAATTAAAGCTTCAAGCATGGGCAGAAAATAATGGCACTTTGGGAGAGCTTCAGAACGGCTTTAGAATAGGTAGGCGTTTGGATGATAACTTGTTTGTTCTTACTCAGTGTATTGAAATATCAAAAGCAGAAAGCAGACCGTTGTATGTGGCCTTTTTGGACATTACAGGAGCATACGACAACGTAGACCGCAGCATTTTGTGGGATATTCTGGAAGGGGAAGGCTTAGGTAACGATTGTATACAGCTTTTGAGAGAGATTTACATAGAAAATACTGTTTGCGTTGAATGGGAAGGGATGAGGAGCGCGGAGAAAGTTCATATCAACAAGGGACTGAGGCAGGGGTGCCCTTTATCCCCGCTGCTGTTTATGATGTACATGGTGAGGATGGAGAGGGCGCTAGAAGGAAGTAATATCGGGTTTAATCTCGCATACGAGCAGGCAGGTACAGTAATAGAGCAGCAACTCCCAGGTTTATTTTATGCGGACGACATTGTGTTGCTCGCAAACAAGCAAAGTGATTTGCAACGTCTGGCTAATATCTGTGGACAGGAAGGCAACAAGTTAGGTTTGAAATTTAGTGTTAGAAAATCAGGTGTTATTGTATTCAATGAAAACAGTGAACAGACAGTGGAGATACAGGGCCAAGAAATACCTCGGGTAACAGAATATAAATACCTTGGTATATGGATAAACGAAGGCAACGGATATATGGAAACACAGGAAAAAACCATAACAGTCAAGGGGAAGAGAAATGCAGCCATAATGAAGCACAGAGCGCTATGGGGATACAATAGGTACGAGGTCCTCCGAGGTATGTGGAAAGGGGTAATGGTTCCAGGACTTACTTTTGGAAATGCGGTTGTTTGCTTTAAATCAGGGGTACAATCAGGACTCGACGGGAACCAAAGGTCAGTGGGTCGCCTCGCATTGGGCGCTCACGGGAAGACTACAAATGAAGCTGTGCAAGGGGATATGGGCTGGACTAGTTTTGAAGTGAGGGAAGCCCGCAGTAAAATTGAGTATGAAGAACGACTGAGGAGTATGCAAGAAAGTAAATGGGCTGGGAGAGTGTTGAAGTATCTGTACAGGAAAAACATTAATTCACAGTGGAGGAAAAGAACTAGGAAGCTTACCAGCAAGTATGCGGCCTGTAGGGTGGGCCACACAGCAATAAAGAACGTCAAGCGGAAAGTCAGAGAGGCTGAATTAATCTCATGGGTGGCGGCAATGGAAAAGAAACCTGCCATGAGTAACTACTTAAGGGGAAAAAACGAAATTAGGAAAGAAACCATTTATGATAACTCAAAGGGAAGCTCATTACTTTTCGAAGCGAGATCGGGATGCCTTAGAACACGCACCTATAAAGCGAGATATAAGAAGGAAGAAGAAACATGTGCTTGCTGCGGTAAAACTAGGGAAACGACGGAGCATATTTTATTAGAATGTGAAGACGTCTACCCAGCGGTCGATTTAGGCACCACTGGCCTCCTTGAAGCCCTTGGGTTCAACGGGAGCAGTGGTAAAGCAAACAGGTCCGCAATAGACATCAGTAAGAGGCGATTGGAGGATTGGTGGAAGAAAAGTAGGGAAACGACAAAAGACGGAGACGTACAAAAGCACAGTTCGCAATAGGGTATCAGAAAATTTCGACGTGGTAGTTCATAGCGGTTTTTTTTTTTCATTGGTGAACCTAGGTAGGATATTAGGCAGCATAGTAGTAAGAGCTTGGTGGCGCAAGCCACCGCCCCGTTCCAAAGGGGACGCTCATAACATCCATCCATCCATCCATCCTCCAGGGCAAGACGCCCATAAGCTGGTACTTCATTCTATCAGGCCCCGCACACTCTCAAGTTCAACAAATGGCCACAGAGGGCGAAAAATCAATCGAGGCGTGTTTCAGCGTAAGCGCGCAAGTGGAGCTACTGTAATTTGGTCGAATACTTTAATTTGTAACCTCCCTGTCTTTCCTCCTCTTTGTCTCTCTCTCTCTCTTGTGCTTTTTCTGCTAGGGGCGCTGAACATGCTAATTTTTTTACTTTACACAAACCATTGACATAAACAATCGAGGTGTCTAAGGACGTTTTGTTACCTCAGGCAAATAGGCAGTTGATTTTTTTTTAATTTGATTGTTGAAGCTGCTTTTTAGTTATAGCGTCAAGGTTTTTGTACTTGATTAACCACCGACAGCCAACAGCCTATTGGTATCGATGTGTTGCCTATTGGTATCGATGTGTTTCCTGGCCGTTGGCGTTCGAATACTACGGCGGTAAAACATTTTCGAAAGCATGCTGGTTTCGTCTGCGAGTCATTACATGGACTTGCTGTAAAGAGGTCTACTCTTGGCAAAAAATAGTGCCTCATTTTGTTTAGGCGTTGATTATCATAATGAATGCGGCGGAGCTTGAGGGAGTACGCTTGAAGGTACGTTTTTATGCCGTTGATCTCCATAATTCCGTTGATGCCGTTGATCTCCATGCCGTTGATCTCCATTGTTCTAGAAAAACTGGCCACCCTGTATACGCAATGCCTCGAGCGTACCGGAATCTTGGAAGAACGCTAACATAATCCTAATCCATAAGAAAGGGGACGCCAAAGACTTGAAAAATTATAGACCGATCAGCTTACTGTCCGTTGCCTACAAAGTATTTACTAAGGTAATTGCAAATAGAATCAGGAACACCTTAAACTTCCGTCAACCAAAGGACCAGGCAGGATTCCGTAAAGGCTACTCAACAATAGATCATATTCACACTATCGATCAGGTGATAGAGAAATGTGCGGAATATAACCAACCATTATATGTAGCTTTCATTGATTATGAGAAAGCGTTTGATTCAGTCGAAACCTCAGCAGTCATGGAGGCATTGCGGAATCAGGGTGTAGACGAGCCGTACGTAAAAATACTGAAAGATATCTATAGCGGCTCCACAGCCACTGTAGTCCTCCATAAAGAAAGCAACAAAATCCCTATAAAGAAAGGCGTATGGCAGGGAGATACGATCTCTCCAATCCTATTCACAGCATGTTTACAGGAGGTATTCAGAGACCTGGATTGGGAAGAATTGGGGATAAGAGTAAATGGAGAATACCTTAGTAACTTGCGCTTCGCTGATGATATTGCCTTGCTTAGTAACTCAGGGGACCAACTGCAATGCTTGCTCACTGACCTGGATAGGCAGAGCAGAAGGGTGGGACTAAAAATTAATCTGCAGAAAACTAAAGTAATGTTTAACAGTCTCGGAAGGGAACAGCAGTTTACAATAGGTAGTGAGGCACTGGAAGTGGTAAGGGAATACATCTACTTAGGGCAGGTAGTGACTGCTGATCCGGATCATGAGAGTGAAATAATCAGAAGAATAAGAATGGGCTGGGGTGCGTTTGGCAGGCATTCTGAGATCATGAACAGCAGGTTTCCATTATCCCTCAAGAGAAAAGTTTATAACAGCTGTGTCTTACCAGTACTCACGTACGGGGCAGAAACCTGGAGGCTTACGAAAAGGGTTCTACTTAAATTGAGGACGACGCAACGAGCTATGGAAAGAAGAATGATAGGTGTAACATTAAGGGATAAGGAAAGAGCAGATTGGATGAGGAAACAAACGCGTGTTAATGACATCTTAGTTGAAATCAAGAAAAAGAAATGGGCATGGGCAGGACATGTAATGAGGAGGGAAGATAACCGATGGTCATTAAGGGTTACGGACTGGATTCCGAGGGAAGGGAAGCGTAGCAGGGGGCGACAGAAAGTTAGGTGGGCAGATGAGATTAGGAAGTTTGGAGGGTCAACATGGCCACAATTAGCACATGACCGGGGCAGTTGGAGAAGTATGGGAGAGGCCTTTGCCCTGCAGTGGGCGTAACCAGGCTCATGATGATGATGATGATCTCCATAACACCGTAAGTACGCAAACCGATGTCACAGAACACCCGATGCATCATTGTGTGTTCTCCGTCATCGCTTGTTTGCTGTACGCCTACTAATTCTTCATTTCTTCAAGTGTTGTATCCTCCTTTTGTCCTTGTTCTCTTGTGCTTCACTTACAGTATGTCGTTCCGTCAGCTGTAATGCGCATTTGCAAAAGCAATACGTTTGATAAGACGCAGTGGTTATCATAATTTTACTACACATGTATTAAGCTGGCACATATGGTTCAGATACAGATGCCTGTATGCGGACTTGCACGACGTTGATGCGCAGATTAGGATAATTATGATACCCGTAAGGAAGAGGCAGCTGACGGCCGTAAGCTGTTGCCTTCTTTCCGCCAAACTACCCGGCCTCGTAGTGCTGTAAAGATGCTGTAAAGATGCTGTATAAAAGTGACACGCGGTGACAGGGAAATTATTATACTTAGCAGCCGACCGTACGCTTTGTAGCTTAGGTCTTCTTTCTTGTGCGTTGGTGCTACCCTTATTAATGAGCCATTTCTTGACTGTGTTCTTGACTATGTAACCGCGTTTGTGTGGATGCGTAGACGTGTGCTTTTTGTTGTACTTGTAAAATGCAAATAAAATATTTTCAGGCTTACTCAATCTTTGGTGTCGTGTGCGTTTATTCCAGTCGAGGCCATCGTGCCACCTGGAAACCGCATTCTGTCAGTAGCCCAACACGAAATGCAACAGCTGGAGCGCGGCGGCACAACTCGGCGTAACGGCGGCGTAATAAACGAAAAACCGCTCGGGATGTCCTTAAAAGTCAGTTCAGAGTGTGCCTTAACTCGATATGACTCAGCGCTACATGTATTCTGCTGCGCCTCGATCGTGCTCCCGCCAGTTTGGTTGCTGTGTGGCAAACGTAGCGCCTACATAATGTAGGCGCTACGTTTGGCACACAGCAACTAAACTGGCGGGAGCACGATCGAGGCGCAGCATCCAGAAACCCAGTAAAGCCACAGAACACCTGGTAAAGCGTGTGCAAAACCCCGTTTCCGGATGGATATTATGAGCGTCCCCTTTGGAACGGGGCGGTGGGTTGCGCCACCAAGCTCTTGCTACTATACTGCGTAATATTCTACCTAGGTTAAACAATGAAAAAGACACACAAAAAAACACTATCAACTACCACGCCCAAATTTTCTGTTCCCCTATTGCGAACTGTGCTTTTGTACGTCACCGTCTTTTGTCGTTTCCCTACTTTTCTTCCACCAATCCTCCAGTCGCCTCTTACTAATGTCTACTGCGGACATGTTTGCTTTACCACTGCTCCCTCTGAATTAAGGAGGCCAGTGGTGCCTAAATCGACCGCTGGGTAGACGTCTTCACATTCTAATAAAGCATGCTCCGTAGTTTCCCTAGCTTTACCACATCAAGCACATGCTTCTTCTTCCTTCTTATATCTCGCTGTATAGGTGCGTGTTCTAAGGCATCCTGATCTCGCTTCGAAAAGTAATGAGCTTCCCTTTGAGTTATCATAAATGGTTTCTTTCCTGATTTCGTTTTTTTCCTCTTAAGTAGTTACTCATGGCAGGTTTCTTTTCCATTGCCGCCACCCATGAGAGTAATTCAGCTTCTGTGATTTTCCGCTTGACCTTTGTTGTTGTGTTGTCCACCCTACAGGCCGCATACTTGCTGGTAAGCTTCCTAGTTCTTTTCCTCCACTGTGAATCAATGTTTTTTCTGTACAGATACCTGAACACTCTCCCAGCCCATTAACTTTCTTCCATATTCCTCAGCCGTTCTTCATACTCAATTTTACTGCGAGCTTCCCTCACTTCAAAACTAGTCCAGCCCATGTCACCCTTTGCCCATATCACCCGTTTCCTGTTGTACAGCGCCACCTGTGGTCGCATACTTTAGTTCACGACGCCACCGCTACGCTTATTTCCGTAGCACTGTGGAAGGTACAGTTTCCCTTCTCTAAGTTTGTATAGGTGTTCTGTGATTCTATGACGCAAACTTCGACGCTCATCGCAATGGGCCCTGACACCGACAGATTGGCTCGCGATGGTGGGCTCAACTTCAGCGATTTGAGCACCGACGAGCGCGACCTGCTGCTAACGGCTCGCACTGCCGGCATCGTTGCGTACTACGACGGCGGCTCACCGGAGCGGGAAAGCAACTAGGGCTTCCCACGATATCACATGGACGTGGCATTCTCGCTGCTTGTTCCAAATAAAAGTTTCGCGAGCCAGCAGAACCCTCACAGCACGACGCGATAACGAAACTACTGAAACTCCAAAGCGTGCGCGGCGCAGAGTTGAGCGCGCAGAGTCGAGCGAAAACGAAACCTTTCGAACACCCATATTACTAAAGGGTAACGTCAAATGTTATTTTTTCTTAGAATCGAATAGACGTAGACAAGTAGCATTTTTTTTCGTCTTATAATCGAATGAAATGATATTTTTAATACGAGTAGTTGAGTATTAGTAACACAAATTATGAGGAGTGCTTTCGTCATCGGGCTAGTACCGGAATGTCGCTGGGGGTCTCAAATCGTGTCATGCATTTACCTCAATTTCTCGGTTACTAAAGCTCTGTTCGCGATTATATTGACGCCTTAGACGTTCTAGAACATTGCTCTACCACTTTAACTTGAGTTTCTGGTAACCTTTAGTGTCCCTTCAAGCCACTTCGTCCTCGCTCCGAACCAGTTTTTAGCGGTGGCGCTCCACTCGCTGTGGCTCGCTCTGGCCTTGCGCGCGCTGGGTACGAGCAGAGCACGAGCAGCATCAGGCGACCTGCTGCAACAGAGCGTCAGCGCAGGCCGGGCCCAAAATCTTTGTGAGTACATACATGCTTCCTCTCGTCCGCCGACACTTTTGTGACTAGGACTGAGCCCACGCACGATGCCTTTGCCCGTGCGGGGAGCGCGTACCTCGTGTTGAGCCTATCCCGACGCTAAGCCTAAGAACGGGTGCCTAGTGCTCGCGCGAGGTCGTACCACGCCGAGCCGCAGTTATCGGAGGCCCAAGCCGAAGGAGATTGCCCGAGCTCTCGCGAGTTGGCCCATTGGTTATCGCGAGAGCAAGTAGCATAGCCGCCGGGACTTTTCCTAGCGGCGTGCCCCAGCTTGAGCCTGTGCTCTCGCATCGACGTGCTACAGGCGCCCCTAATTGTATTTTTCGCCCTTGGTGCGGGACGCCTTTGGTTCCCCGCCGTCCCGGGACCGGGCGTTTGTGCAGTGTAGGGGACGCAAGGCGTTGGGGCCCTTAGCGCTTGGGTGCGTTTGCGTAAGCAAGCAGAAACACGTTATAGGTTAGCGGCCCCAAACGCAAGCCGCAGTGAGGTCGCATGCGCTCGCAGCGCCATCAACGTCTGACCTTTGCTGCGTTATCATTCTTTAAAACATGAAATCAAGCATATGAAGTAAAGCACATAAAACTATTCTTATTAAAAGCAGTTAATATAGAGGTTTAGAGTGTCCGGTATTCGGGTAAACGCAGGCTGGGGCGTGAACGGGACTTCATTAAAACTTTTCTGGGCGAGTTGGTGCATACTTGACATAAAAATTGTTACAGCGCAATCACATGCAACCACAAAGTATGAAGGACGGGACACAAGCGCTGATGTCTCAGCGCTTGTGTCCCAGCGCTTGTGTCCCGTCCTTCGTACTTTGTGGTTGCATGTGATTGCGCTGTAACAATTTTTGTCAACCATGAACGGGAGCGACCTGCATGGTGCAGCCACCTGGTGGCGCAAAACTCAGACAAAAACAGCTAATATTGCAGTAACCAAGTGTATTTTACTTTGCTGAGGGTATAAATTTTTGGCAGCAACACAATTACGCCAGTGCCGAAAATTTGCACCAGCAGCGAAGTAGAATATACTTGGTTACAACAATATTAGCTGCTTTTGTCCGTTTGAGCTTTGCGCCGCCAGGTGGATGCACCATGCAGGCCGCTCCCGTTTATGGCTCCGCCCCAACACCCCAACTACCCCAACTGCGCTTATCCGAATACCGCACACACTAATGGTATCTTCGACTGGTCGCCTGTATGCCCCGAAGCAGAGTCGGGTAGATCGGTCGTTTCCCGAGCTCAAAGGAAGGGGACAAGCGCGCAAACCGAACGTGCGACTCACTCTCGGAGGAGGAAATTGCTGATGCGAAACCACCTGACTACTGCCAACGTCCGATGTTTCGCCTATCAAAAGCTCCCGGCGCTGCCCAAAAAGCCGGCGGACGTGCCGGCGGGACGAACGTTCGTCGAGACGCCAGCATGCAGTGGCCTAGGTTGCCAAGGTTACGGTGGGCCGTCGCCAACAGCAGCGACGCGGCGCTGCGATGACGTTTCAATCTCGATGACTGCTCCGACGACAGGGCTCGGAGCGCCTCAGAGCGATCTTAGATAGAGGAGAGCAATCGAGAAGAACCAGCCGAACGCAGGGCGCGCACCCTCTTTCAACCAGTCGAAGACAACGCCGCTCGCGAGAGCACTCCAGAGTGCTCAGAAACGACCAGCCGAAGATAGCATAAATAACCCCTTCCGCGCCGATCGCTCCCGTACCGGTTTTTGCGGCAGCTGCCGCCGGATTGCCTCGCCGCCGCGCGGCGCTGACCAATCGGGGAGCGCGAAAGAGAACTTCCAAAGAAAGCGGCCGAGTCTCACGTCATGTCGCAGTCATCAAAGCCCACCGCGACAAGTACTCCACGTCGCGATTTCGCAGGAGGGGTAGCAGTTGCGTGGCGTGACCAAGCTGTTAGCGCTCTTGCAGAGCTGGGCGAACCCACCAACGCCGCTGCCGCCGTCTCTTCGGCGAATGCTTCTGCGCGTCATCCATCGCCTGAAAGGCGCTTGCCAACAGGCCGAGTAGTACTGCCTCTTCTTGCTCGGGGTTCATCATTGTCTTTCCAAGCAATGGGGGAGACGCGCAACATAAACACACGAACTCGACGCGAGCGGAGACAACTGCGCAATTTCGAGCCGCGCGAACATCCGGGATATATCGCGCTTGATTGGAGGTTAGCACTTTATGGGGCAGATGGCGCTGTATGTCTTTCCGGCGGCGCGGTCCGCAAGCAGTGTGATCTAAGCGATTTTCATCGGCAGGAGAATTCCATTCACTGTAGACGCCGGATTCCTCAGTGTGAACGTACCATTAAAAACGGCGTCTGTGGACACTTGGCGAAATATTTATTAGATTATCTACCCGCTGGCTACTCGTAAGTTGTCCTACACCGCGAGAATCACGTGGGTAACGTGACCACTTAGGGGCAGCGATGTTTTCGGTCGGCCAAACAACCCAAGGACGCAAGTAGACGTAGCGGTCTGCGCGTGCGCAGTACCGTCGCCCCTAGTTCTTGCGTGCGCAAGCCGCTTGCGTCCCCTAAGCTAAAACTCTCTAATAAACGGTTTCCGTCAACTTAGGGCAATACTGTGTTCTTGCGTGCGTCGCTCGGTAGCCCCTTGCGGCCTGCGCTTGCGCGCAGCGGCGCTAGAGGCTGACGGCTGACGCGGCCCTGTGGCTCGCTAAGCTCGAACCCGCGGTGGTCGGTACTCCTGTGAGACCCTTAAGACCCCATCATCATCATCATCAGCCTGGTTACGCCCACTGGAGGGCAAAGGCCTCTCCCATACTTCTCCAACCCATACTGGCGCCCAACTCCCCCATACTGGCGCCCAACGCGGACTCAGGGACTCATTAAGCCTTTGTCTGTGCTTAGCCGAGTTAGTACGCCTTAGCATATTATACTCGCGGCGTTATGTCGGCTAGACCTAGTGACCTTTGTTAGGTGACTTTTGCCCCTTGTTACCGCGAGCAGACGCCACGTTGCTCGATAACGTGGTGTTACGTTTCGCCTACGACGCGCGGTATAGCCGGCGCGGATGCAACGGACGCCGGGGCTTCGTTCAAAGCGGCGGACATTTTGGCCCGTTCAGCGCCGCCGATACGCCTCCCCGCCAAGCGCGTCCAGGCGTGTTTCAGTGCCACGTGTCTTCGTGTGTGCGTGTGTGTGTGTGTGCCACGCTTGTCAAAGCGCAGCAGCCGGGGAGAGGAGCTCCCCAAGTGTGAAGCGAGGAGGTCTGATCGGCGCCGGTTCGGCGATGCGTCACTACACTCGTCTCAACATGTCTCTCAGCCTGTCCGGGCCCAGAGTCACGTGGTCTCAACCCGAGACGTTCCTTCTTGCCCTCAACTCTGAGAGTATAAGAGCAGCTGCCCCCGGACGCCGAGAGAGAGGCTCCGCTTTCTTCTGTTGAGTAACGTGCTCTCCCGTCTCTCCACTTCGGTCGACCTGACCGGCCGCTCTTTTGCGATGTTAGAATAAACAAGTTGTTCTGTTACCAGTTGACTCATGCTTTGCCGGGACCTTCGGATGCTTCCAGTGCCCCAGGCCGCCAGGCCAACGCTACCTTTGGGGCTTGCGACCCATTTGCAACAACGGGCGTCAGCACTGAGGTTCCAACAACTCGTGCCAGCGGTGCGATTACAACAGTGGCCAGTGCTCCCCTTTTGCAGCGAACTTATGCGCCCTCACCGGTCGCAGCCCCCTGTGGGGACTACAGCACGAGGCGCTACGTACCAGCTCCCATTGGAGCAGTAGCGTTGTTTGGGAACGGTTCCCTTTGGAACAGGCGCACAGACGCTGTTGCAAAACGCCGCCGAAATGATTCAGTCACTCTCGGGGGCAGTTAAGGCGCTTTCCGCTGTCCCGAAATGCGCGCACCCCGCTGTACGGTTGGCAGTCCCGACTTACAGCGGATACGGTGACCTGCTCAATGCCAGGGATTACTGCGACTCCCTGGTACGCTACCAGATGGCTAATCGTTTGTAGGATCAGGAGGTGCTTGAACGCGTCATTCCCGTAGCACTTACTGACACGGCGGCTAGGTGGTACCGGCTTTGCGGATACCGTGCAACAACTTTCGAGGAGTTCCGCGTGGCATTCGTGCGCGAATTCCTACCCGCTGACTACCAGAGTAGGATGCGGCGAGAGCTTGAGCTACGTACACAAGCTCCTGACGAGTCGCTTCAGGAGTACGTACGCGCGATGCAAGACCTTTTCGTAGTCGCCGAGCCCAAAGCTTCGAACGAGGAACGCGTCGAGCGGGTGATCAGGCAGGCACATCCGACATTGTCGGCGTACCTGCGCGGCGGCCGCTTCCGAGATTTAGAAGAATTGGCCGCCGAGGCAAATCGCATTCAAGGCGACATTCTCGCCGCGCGACCCTATCGCCCACCGCCGCCCGCCAGCGAGGCCCTTGAGCCACGCGGTGCGTGGGGAGGGCATGTGCCCCTTCCCCAATGGCGACAACCCGGTCAAGCTGCCTTTGCGGCTACAAGCGGGTGTGCCTGGGAGCTGAGCGCGCGCGCTCTAGATCGCTACACGTACGGGAGGCGGGCAGCCTGTGCTGCACCACCGCCCGAAACGCATGCGCAGGGACGCACTTCGACCCAACGCATCGCAGAGGCGGACGCTCGTGATAACAGGCCCTTTGGTAAAGCAGCGAGTCGACCCCGGCAGGTAGCTGAGGCCGCTCCGCCTCGGGAAAGGTACCGCGGCGGAGTGCGCTGTTTTCGCTGCCAACAACGAGGGCACATTGCAAGGGACTGCACCGCGCCCAGGTCTCCTGCGAGGTCGGGAAACGGGAGCGTGGGTCGCTCGTGAAGGCACGAGTGACCGAAACCTTGCTTGTCCCCTCGGCGTATCGAGCAGGTTGTGTTGCTGGGGCGCACGCGCCCTTTATTCCGGTGACCATTGTCGGCCGCGAATTCTCTGCGCTGCTGGACACGGGCGCAAGCGCTTCGTTGTTCGGCGAACAGGTGTTATCCTACTTGAAGAAGCACTCAGTGCGCTTGCGGGATTGCCGAACGACATTCAATCTTGCGAAAGGCGTGGCCCATTCGGCGGGCGCCGCAAGCCTGACTGTCAGGTGGGGAGAGCGAATGAGACGCACGCGTTTCGTTCATCTCCCCGGGCTCAGTGTTCCTGTGATTCTCGGAAGGGACTTTCTCCTTAAAACAGGAATCGTTGTGGACATTGCGAATGGCGGCTATCGCGAAGGACCGTTCACGTTGCGAAAGCCGTTCATCAGCCCGCCGGCGTCCGATCTTGCCTGTGCAGATGGGGCGTCGAAAACATGCCGCGCGCCGAGTTCGGGGGCGAGCCCTCGAGCTGTGCGCTCGCCTGCTAAGACTCCCCTTTGGGAACGAGAGGCACGGCACGAACCGCGTCGCGCGCAGAATTCGGGGGCAGGCCCCTGCGCTATGCGCTTGTCGATTCAAAGTCCCCATAGGGATCGAGCGACACGGCACGAAGGGGCACAACATCCTCTGGCCGCCTGTGCGGTTCATTTGGATGATAGACAGAAGACTCGCTTGTCGGCACTGTTATGCCAGCACGAAGAGCTCTTCACCGATCAACCTGGCTGTGCCGATTTGGCCTTTGCGTCGCGGTCGGCCGCGAAACGTGCACTACGTCATCAGGCGTCGGACTTGAGGATGCATCAAACTGAAGCGGGGAAATTTCGTACTTTACGTCGTTAACTTGACGTTGGACTTCATAAGGCCCTGTGTAGTGAGAGAGAAGCTTCTGAGAGAGACCAACCCGACGACATGGTGACCAAAGGAGCACCCAAACACCTGGCGCGAACTTAACATTGCGATGACACCGGTCATAACACTCTTTTTGTATATGCTGCGAGGCTCACAAACGAGATCGAGCGACTTGACATGCCATGTGAGCGCGATCGATGTCTTCACGAGCGTACTCAGTTGCAACACGTGGCACAAAATGGAGGATGGTGTCAAGCGGCAATGTGGGGTCGCGACGATGCAAGAGATAAAAGGGTGAATATGCTTTGGTGTCATGTCGGGACGAGTTATACGCGAACGTCACGTAGGTCAGCGTGGCGTCCCAGTCGCGGTGATCGTTGGACCTACATAGACAGCATCTCTGTGATTTTTCGGTTGAGGCATTCCGTAAGACCGTTTGGTTGTGGGTGGTAGGCGATGGACAGCTTGTGCTCAGTGGCACAAAAGCGGAGGAGGTCGCCCACAACTCGAGACAAGAATGAGCGGCCACGGTCTGTATGTAACTGTCGAGGTGCACCGTGGTGGAGAATGGCGTCGTGGAGGAGAAAATCGGCGACGTCTGTTGCGCGGCTAGTCGGCAACGCCTTTGTTATTGTGTAGCGTGTCGTGTAATCAACAGCGACGGGGATCGACTTGTTCCCTCTAGGCGTCGTCGGAAAAGTGCCAAGCAGGTTAAGCCTACGCGAAAAAACGCTTCAGAGGGAACTTCAATTGGATGGAGTCATCCGACAGGTGGCAGGGGAGGATTCTTCTTGCGCTGACACAATTCGCAAGTTGCGACATAACGGCTCACGAAGCGGTAGAGAACCGGCCAGAAGAACCGGCGTCGTATGCGGTCGTATGTACGCAAAACTCCAAGGTGCCCCGCCGTCGGTGCATGGTGAAGTTGTTCGAGAGCGACGGATTGCAGATGACGAGGAAGGACAAGGAGCAACTCAGGTCTGTCAGCGTTGATATTGCGGCAGTAGAGGATGCCGTAGTGCAGCACGAACATGCGGCATGTGCCGTCGCTGCTGATGGCACTCCAGTGATGATGGACTGTAAGGGCTCGCCGCGTTGTTGTTCGGCTCTCATGTCAGTCACATCAGTGAAAGCCATCACGTAGGTCACTGGATCATGCGCAGCTGGATCAGGTGGATCCATCGGGTGACGAGAGAGGCAGTAAGCGTCCTTGTGGAGACGTCCAGTCATGTAATTGACAATAAATGAAAATTCTTGGAGCCGCAAAGCCCAGCGACCTAGCTGCTCTGTCGGATTCCGGAGGGAAGACACCCAACAGAGTTCGTGGTGGTCTGTAACGACCGAAAGCGTGGGGTCGCACAAATATGACCGGAATTTTGGCAACCGCCCAAACTAAAGACAAGTACTGCCGCTAGGTGATGGGGTCATTTCTCTCGGCAGGTGACAGTAGGCGGCTGGCATAAGTTATCACGCACTCGGTACAATCAATGTCATGGCCCCTTGCCTCAGTGTGGACTTTGGTCGGTGCATATGGATCAAAGTGGGCAAGTATGGTATGGGTGGCCAGAAACGCGATGAGAGCGGCGAACGCGTGAGCCTGCTCGGGGCCCCGTGAGAATGGCATGTTCTTTTTTAGATCTGTCAAAGGCCGAGCAATGTGTGCAAAGTTTTTGACGAAACGGCAAAAGCGCGAACACAGGCCGACGAAGCAGCGCACGTCAGAAGCAGAATGTGGCACAGTGAAACTGCGCACTGCGCGAACTTTTTCCGGATCTGGTTGGAGACCGGAGGCGTCAATTAGGTGTCCCAACACTGTAATCTGACGGCGCCCGAATCGACACTCACAAAATATGTGATCTAAAATTTAGCATAACGTTCTTTTCCCTCTAGACTTCGTGCCGATCGCCAATGTGTTATGAAAACAATGCGACATTGCAACTCGAGCTTAGCTTAGTACATGTTTGCTGAGCACTTCTTAGGTTTCTTTTTTTAATCTAGCTGAAATTGTCGAATACAGACAACATACGCA
Source organism: Dermacentor andersoni (assembly GCF_023375885.2). Taxonomy (NCBI): domain Eukaryota; kingdom Metazoa; phylum Arthropoda; class Arachnida; order Ixodida; family Ixodidae; genus Dermacentor; species Dermacentor andersoni. Next base: position 50,900,430 of record NC_092818.1, read on the forward strand.
TAGTATGTAACACGTAAAACAGCACTGTATGCAAGACAAGTACTAGTGTAGGCGAGCACAATATCGGTGTCCTTGCTTTAGCGGCACTACGAACGCGATGAGAAAACTTCGCTCGAATTCAGCTTTCAATTCCGTTAAATAGATTACTATCTGCGTTCCTGTATGTTATAAACTCAGTAAATGACAGCATTAGCTCCACCTGACCTGTACTAAAATTGTGATCATGTACTGCTTCATTCACGATTGACAATAAACAATTAGGCTTACTTGTCTGGCGTGTCTTTCTTTTTGCCAGTTGAGGCCTCTCGGTCACCTGGCAATATAATAAAGGTATCGATAGTCATTTTAGAGTATCGTACACACAAACCCCGCTCCAAAAGCGGTAGCAAAACACCCAAAACTAGCGAGCGAGCAGGACAACGAACCCAACCAGCCGCTACCGTAGCGGCCATATTGCTCACTACGTAATGATGATGATTATCCACCGCTACTCTTATTTCCGTTGCACTGTGGAAGGTACAGTTTCCCTTCCCTAAGTATTTATAGGTGTTCTGTTCGGAAATCGCGTTGCCGCAAGCGCATTTGAAAGCTATCAGCGAGAATTGCTCGGCGACGTGTGTGGTAGAACGATTTTTTTTGCCCCAATCACGCCATGTGAAACAGCCTTAAGCAGTTTCCATAAGATGGCGTGCTTGTGTTGGGGCTATCAGCAAGGGTCATCAGCAAACGAGCAGGGCGAAAGATGAAAGAGCAAACGAGGAGTGGGAGGATCAAAGGACACGAGCCCTGAACGGCGGAGACCAATGAGTGGCTCCTTCAGTAACGTGCGCGCGGGAAACTGCTGTCATGCCGACCCGCCCGACTGCTCGTTTCATACTATCGTCTGCTCACATCTGCTCTGGCTCGTGCTTGTTTGGTTTGGTTGGTTTGGTCTTGCACTCGTTTGTTTCGATTGTCATGGTTAAAAGAACTGGTGAACAGGTTCACAAAACGGTTCATACTGCGAAAAACTGCAAAAGCAACACCCGTATACTAGCACAATGTACAGAAGTGTTCACAACTGCATGCGACGAACGCAAACGATGTGGAAGCGACGCCCCTCAATGCATGACCGAAACACATGCAAGTTGCTGGCGTGCCCTCATCACAACGAGGCCCTGCCAATCATAAAACTCTGATAACAATCTTATACCTCGCTGAACAGTTCGCTTTTGTTTGAGCTTTGCAACTACTGAGTTAATCTTCGTATCCTGTGAAGCAGACTTGAAGTGAGCGCCTTCAGTTTAAACATCGCATTTGTGAACATATGATTCACCTGTCCTTTGTTTTTTTGTGCAGGAGCGGCTCAACCAGGCAACCACGAGGATGATCACCATGAGTGTAACGTACGGTGGCGTTCTCACAGGGTGACTGCCGAAAGCAGTCATCTATTGTTAGAACGAATACTTGCTTGGTGAAAACGTGCGATGTGTGCTTTGTCGTCGTTGTCCTTCGTGACTTCTTGCGCGTGCAGAAAGTGAATGACCAATGATTTTGTTGAAACATCAGAGTCAAACTTTGGCATTTAAACAAATGTGAAGCAAGTAGAATAGTAATCGCATGTGCTCTGTGCCGCAACGCTCAAACCGCACCGTAAACGGCATTGCAAGCCGCCATAGTTTTCCTTTGGACAATCGATAAAAGAAAGCAATGGGCGATGAAATGGCGCATCAGAAAGCCCGTTTTGGCTCATAAAGCCCCGAATTAACCTTATTCGATCACCCGTTAGACAGTCTAGCACTCACATACTTGTAACACCGGTATTGCGAAAGTAGAATGTTCGCATTCTTCGTTTGTACAATTCAGGCTCTTTACGGTCACTGTTAAAAACCAGTCGTGATTGAATAATTCTGTACCGATCGATCTCAATCGCGATGGGAAGCGTCCCATTTGATCGCTGTGGTACGGGCACTTCAATCGCGATCAAGCCCAGTTGAGATAAAATTCGTCGATCCCGACTGGCTAGTTTGCGAAAGCTATAGAACGACACCATATGGGATATAAAGTAGATCCAAGTTGTGGGGCTTCGGGCTAACGTGCCCGGACCCGGCTAGCTAAGGTCTAAGGAGACACGTAGCTCGTCCCCACTCCTCAGCGCACGCAAAGGGGCGCCGCGGCGGGTTCGCTGACTCACCGGCAAGGCGTAGAGACGACTCCAGCCGTGGCACCAACGAATGGGGCTTTATCCCCTGCTATGTACAAAATGCGTGTACAATACAGGAATACGGCACTGGGGTGGCAGTCGCAGACTACGGGTGAAAGCTCCCGGGAAGTCTGCTCCGCCACGCTGGCTCTTCCGAGCAGGTTCGCCACACAAAAGGGGGCCGCCTTGCTCAGTGGGGCGCGGGACCAAGAGGCTCCGACAGCCAAGAGCACCGAAAGTCAATCTACGCGAATACGCGTCCGGGCGAAAGCGCCCGCGCACCTCTGATGCTGAAGGAGAGAGAAACCGAAGAGAGGGCGAGAGAGGCCCGCTCCTCAGGCACTGTTCTTACGCGCGGCGTAACGTGAGCCGCGCGCGCAAGCAGCAGGCTCCGCGTCGCGCCGGTGCCAGCGGCCGCGGGGAATGTACGCTATCCAGAATAAGGCTTGGAACTGCGTGTCCCCAGCGATCGCGCGGGCGAATGGCCCAAGTCGCGCGTGAACAGGAGGTAGGGGTCCCAAAAGGGGTCCCCACAAAGTCGGGCTCGATGGCGATTGAAAATGAACAAGTGCGTGGCTGAATTTGTCATTGATATTTCTTGATATATTGATTATGAGGCAGCGCATTGGTGACCCTGTGGTGGCTGATAAGTGTGACATTATGCACTGAACCGTGAACTGCTTTCTGAATGGGAAGTGCAATGTCATGCAAAATGATTTTACTGTCAGTAAGCGATGGCAACCAGCGGCCAAAACAACACAGCCACCACGCAGGTGATCATCTAATCGACAACCATATTGGATAAGTGGTGGCACTCTCTATAGCCGATGAAAGTTACGAATACATAAAATAGACAAACGAATGCAAATGTGTGACTAAAAATCGGCAGCTTGCGTCAGCTAAAAAATTGTCCCTTTTAAACGCAGAACCGATTAGCTCCATTATCATCAATGGTTCTGGCCCGTGGTAACGTTACCAGCTGTATGGAACTTCGGAAATCTACAAAGTTTAGTCAAAGGCAGAGCGACCCATCAGATTCCTGCAAGTTGCTTGACAATGATAAAATCAGAAAACTTTAATATAAAGTTTTATTTTTTGAACGAGCTTTTGAAGCCGCGTTTGCGTCTCACCGTGCAGTCAGGAACACACGGTGATCTTGGCCAAATGGCAATTAGTACCAGTGGCAATTAGTACTCACCTAATGAGTGCATGCAATCCGCAAGAGCTTGAAGACAACGAAAATGTTACATTTTTCTATCATGACACAACCTTCTCTATTTTCTTGTTTCAGTGACCTCATGGTGATCATCGTCTGCGCCATTCTCGTGGTTGGTAAGACATATTTCGTCATATGCGTTCTCTTGTGTAGTTGACTGGACTTAGTGCAAGAAAACAATGACGAGTAAATCAGTAACTCTAATGTTAGCAATATTCTGTACAGAGTTGTGAACCAGCAAGGCTTTGGTGTTTAAATTGTACTGGATTTTGCGGGAGGGTATTAGATGTTATACATACATATATATATATATATATATATATATATATATATATATATATATAATCATAACATGCGAAAAACAAACAGATATCGAAAACCCGCCGTGGTTGCATTGTGGCTATGGTGTTCGACTCAATGTCACGGCGGCCAAATTTCATTGGGGGCGAAATGCGAACACTCGTGCACTTCGAATTACGTGGACATTTACAAGAACCGCAGGTAGTCCGAATTATTCCAGAGTCCCCAGCTACAGCCTGGCTCATGATAAGATTGTGGTCTTCGCACGTAAAAACTCATAATTTTTTCCTTTACCAGATATCGAGATTCAAGTATGTGCAGATGTTTGCTTACCTGTCAATTGATCTGGAGCGTATATTTAAAGCTTACAGAACTTAATGCGATCCGTTCAGTTATGTCAATTTTATCCGGTGCAATGTGTAATCCCATCATTCCCATGTAATGTTTATGTTCATATTTTACACATGTCAGATTATTTGATGGGATTTCAATCTTTGTGCACTTGACCACTCACAAGCTATGCCAAAATCAAAACACCAAATCACACAAAGAAAGAATGTTGTGGTTGATGCAGCCGTGTCACTCATGAGGAAGGAGGCGATGTTAGCTGAATTCGGTGGTTTTACGTGCCTAAAGAGCAATACGATTATGAGCATGCCGTAGGGAGGTGATCAGGGTTAATATCGGCCACCTGGGGCTCTTTAACATACACCCGATGCATAATACACGGGCACTGTTTCATTTCGCCTCCAACTGCGGCCAGGGTTTGATATCCGCCATCGGGCTTAGCAATGCGACGCTACTACAACATGTCGGGCGAATGTGACGTGCAGACGTGAGCAGCCTTGTCTGGAACGTTCCGTCGGGCCTCCGTGGAGCAAGGCAGCGCCGTTTAACGGCAAATTCAGCAAATCGCACCCGTGAGCCCTGGGGCAACGATGATTGGATGAAACGGCACATTGGGCGCCCTGGTGCTCACCGGTGCGATTTGCTGAATTCGCCATAACATCAGCCGCTGGGTTCGAGAAGGTGTTCACTGCTTATGCGCAGCAAAAAAGCCGCCTGCCTACTCATCGCTTCCTTGTTCTAGTTCCCGCCTCGTTAGTTTGCTTCGCAGAGGCTACGCTGCATGCTTATGTGGTTTTAATATGACGTTGCCACGGAAGCTAGTGCAGCCGTGCTTCCATGTTTTACGCGTGTAACGGGGTGGCCAGGCAAGGAAGCACCTGTGATGGCGGGTGACCGCACATTTTTGCAGATTTGGCAAGGTTGCCTTACTGTGTACATACAAAATGCGCCGTCCATCGTTGCTAACATGCAGCGCAAAGACAGGCGAACAGGCAACACAGCCGATAAGCGTGGTGCGAGAACGTGCGGCCACCCGCAATCAGTCGCGCTTGCTTACTTGCCCTCTCCTGGCTACACGAGTAAAACAAAACTTTTGAGGTTGCTTCCTTATGAAATTAAACGTACTTTAAAAGAAATTATACAACTTTTATTTCTACCTTCAATTTGCATGTGAGCTCTCTTACCTCTGCAGAAGTTATCCTTTTTCTTTGTCGTCTTTCTGATTTTTGTTTTAGGTGAGTTATGCTCCTGTGATCCATGGTGTTTTCCGCGCAGTTCTTTCAAATTTTTTTTCGCACTGCATTATACCCTCTTTCAGTTTTACCGAAACACTGGCAATGCCTCCGCAGGATTGAGCTGAGAAATTATCAGAGGTGTAATCTAAGTTATCATTAACATTATCATCATTATCTCGTCTATATTCTATGAAAGCTATTCAAGATGCTTTGGCCTTGCAGCTAGTGCTCATACTCAGGATGAAAAAAATGTTATTTTCGCCGTGTGATTTGAGATCCCTCATTTGATATCGTAGTGTTGAAATGCAATTAAGTTTTACTCTTTCTGTTTCTGCTATACCGCTGTATTATGCTTTTTTGTTACTTCTCAGTGCATTGTATATTTGAATTTTTACTTTGTATTACATTAAGCTTAATTGAAATTCTGCATTGTGTATGGTTCCTTGATTCATGATGTATGTCAAATTGTACTTTTTTCCCTTCACTGCTGCCATTTTGTAAATGGGCCCCGGACCCCGTCAAGCTGCTTCAAGGCAGCTTTTTGTCCCCGGCCTTTTTCTCTTGGAGAAATAAATGAATTTTGAATCTATACTAAAACAAGATCAAGCACTGAGCAGGCGTCTTCTTGGACACGCGTAGGTTCTTTAACAATCTGTGATAATGAAAAACTGAACAATGTATCAAACAGGTGCTCACAATTTTTTGCATTGCCGATAGTCAACTTAACCCAGTCTATCCCACCTAGATTGAAATCGTCAGTTAATAACGGCTTTCTACAATTAATCATTCTGCTGTGTAGGTAGTCATGCACTTTAAGAAATTAAATTATGAGGTTTTACGTGCCAAAACCACTTTGATTCTGAGGCACGCCGTAGTGGAGGACTCCGGAAATGTTGACTACCTGAGGGTCTCTAACGTGCACCTAAATCAAAGTACACGGGTGTTTTCCCATTTCGCCCCCATCGAAATGCGGCCGCCGTGGCCCGGATTCGATCTCGCGACCTCGTGCTCAGCAGCCCAACATCATAGCCACTGAGCAACCACGGCGGGTTCATGCACTTTCAAAAGGCATTCCTCAGGCTCTCCATGGCACCTGCAAATACCTACTAACAATGGCATATCATCCAATTAAGTAGTGCACCAAGCACTTTCATGGTTCCATATTCCAGGCTCTTCTTGAAATGTTAAACTGCTTCTTATATATATGATAGCTACGCCCGCCACTTTCACGGTCGTCACTATCAGTGTTCGTCAGTGAATATCAGGCAAGTTTTAAGGAACAAAGGTAACATTAAGAAGATATAGGTTAAATGCTGGACTGATAAATATGTATACATTAGTTCATAAGCTGAAGCAGGCTAGTTGGCTATTCGTCGCCGCCTTGTTTCGAAGTGGATGGCAATAAATCATAATTGTGGGGTAGTGGGAGCTTAAAGTAGGACAGTTGGAGAAGGCTAGGACGATACCGAGGGGGGAGGAAACATTCGCCCATGGAAGGATGGGGGGTTGGCAGGGGCTGTTGAAAAGGGGAGGCCACAGGGAAGGGTGTCCCCTCTCCGCCATAGTTGCTCGCTTTTAACTGTGTGACCGCCTTCAACTCAGTTATGCACTCAGTATGCACACTCGCCAAAGAGTTGCACGAATGCGTATGCTCAATGGCCTCTGGGACTCTAACGACGCAGTTTTGCCATATGCATATGTGGGATGCGTATATATATATATATATATATATATATATATATATATATATATATATAATCATTTCTGAAGTCGTGGGTGGTGGGTGATACGTAATACCCATATTTGTTAAACCTTTCCCTCAGTTTTTTTAAGCATTTTTGCAATGACGGAGCACATACGACAGACTGCTTTATACTATGTACTCTACACTATGGATAAGAATTCGTCCTGGTCCGGGACTCGAACACGGGACCACCCCCTTTGTGGGGCAGCCGCTCTACAATCTGAGCTAAACAGCCGGTGTTAGATATAGGGCCGTTTCCTGAGGCTACTTCGAGTTCCCCAGACCACATCGAATCGCGCCACTGCTAAGTAAGGGATGCAGAAACACGGATGCCACATTCCTGAGGCAAGACACGTGCAAACAAGTTGGCGGCCCCTACTTCGTGTGCCTCCGGGGGAACTATTCACTGCTTGACTCATCCAGAAAGCGAGGGGATAGCCCGGCACTGTTGGAAGTAAAGTGGGTCCCAACCTGACGGCTGTAATGCGCCGTGACAACCGGACGGCTGTGGTGTACCGGGAAGGCCTGGCAGCGTCGCACCGGCCGCTTTGAAGAGGGCATTTGTAAGCCAGCGAGGCCATACCGCCGGGAGTAGAGTGACCTCGGACAATTGGGGCCCAAGCGTCGTCCCCGTTTTCTCATTGTGCCGACGCGTTGCGAGCGAGCGAGGCAAGACCGCAGAGAGCGTGAAATTCTGCCCGCCTTGGTCCACCGTCGCCCCACCTGGCTATTGTGACGGCGCGCGAGTCAGCAAGGCAAGACCGCAGGGGGACCAAGCGGCGACTCTCTTCGCCGGATATGACACCACCGCATGGGCGCCTACTATTGGCCGAAGATGGCGTCATCTGAGCGGGCTCTCCCATTGGCCGAACATGACGCGTCTTCCAGTCATCGAAGGGCTTAAAAGACGGAGACCGGGAGCAGACTTTCAAGTCACGGACCAGGACAAATTTTTCTTCAACTACAAGGCTTTTCTTTCGAGGAAGGCGTATGGGTTCGCTTAGTAGCAATTGCTAAGAACGTCTGCACGTCACATTCGCCCGTCATGATGTAGTAGCGTCACATTGCTAAGCCCGATAGCCGCAGCGAATCCATTTCGTTGGAGGTGAAATCAAACAGTTCCCCTGTACCATGCATTGGGTGCATGTTAAAGTCCCGATAGTAGAGCGCCTGCCCCCGAAAAGGGGGCGGTGCCGGGTTCAAGTCCTCGACCAGTACGAATTGTTGTTCAACCGCGAGGAAACCATATGGGTTTGGTTTTATCAATTGCTACGACTGGGTGGATGTCTCATTTTGCTTTAATTAATCGTAGTTGATTGAATGAGTGGCACGCATGATTGTGTTTACCAGTCTGATAAATGAATCGTTTTTGCTTGAATTCAATTTGACGCGCGCGCGCGCGCCTTCACCCACGAATTACATGAACAAGATAGATTGCAGTTTTTAGATATTAACATCACTTTAACACCAGATCACACGTGTTGGATGTACTCACCACGAGCCCGGAAAGACCTGTTGCCTTTATAGTCCGCTCATTCTAAGACGGTAAAACGCGCCATTGTTATGCTGTGCCTGAAGGAAGCCCTGCAGAAATGTGTTCACCTGGTAAAGGACAGCCTCAACAATCAGATTGGCAGGATACAGAAGGCTGGTTTTCCCGTTTCCGTCGTGGCTGCTGTGGCAGAGAAGCTTCTGTAAAGCTTGAAACCTAGAACACCTCGAGAAGGTGGCGGTCAACTGAAGACCAGACCGGCGGTTCTCCCCTATATTCATAGGGTCTCCCACAACCTAAAGAATGTAGCCAATCGCTACGGTGTGCCGGTGGTATTTTCTGCCCCGCGCAAGTTGGCCTCTTTGTGCCCCCGGATTGTCTCCGGCGAGGAATGCGTGCGAGACTGCACGAAACGTCACGCCACCCAGTTTGTCAGGTGTTCGGTCGGGGCTGTGTATGAAATTCCCCTGACATGTGGAAAAGCTTACATTGGTCAGACGGGCCGATGTATAAATGAACGACTAAGGGAACATAAGCTTTCTATGGTTAAAGAAAAAGGGTCAAATTTGGCCTTACATTGCGGCGCATGCCCTTTGGCTACGCCTGATAAAGCATGCCAGCCTGTGCTGGCTAGAACCAAAATCTTAAGGCGCAGTCGTAACCAGGTAGCACGTGAACTCGCAGAGGCTTTTTACATTGATAAGTCAGATGATGAATGCGTAAGCGATTCTATTATCAATTTGTATAACAAAGAGAAAACGTTCTTGGCGTGTGCGCTTAGGCAATGATTGCATAAGAATCTAGGTATATATATATTCATGTTGTTTCTGAATAAAATCAGTCGCGAGTTTGCACCCGTCCATGTCATTACTCGTCCGTGTCTTTTTTAGCGCAGTTCCCTTCCTTAAGTAAATACATACATACATACATACATACATACACACACACACACACACACACACACACACATACATACATACATACATACATACATACATACATACATACATACATACATACATACTAAATAATTGAATTTTTAAACTGTTTGGATGGTTAATCAAATGAACTGTAGTTTCACCATGTGAATTTGTATAGGAAGAAAGACAAAGCCACCTTTATCCATACTGCTCTTTTCGACGCTCTAACTAGAAAACTTACAAGCCTACTCGCTTGTATGAAGGTACGTTATTGTTTGCAGAACGAACACACTTTCCCTAAGTGCCCCCCTGATCAGGTGCACGATAGTGATAGGCAAATCTCGAGCATCTAGATCACCGATGCAGGCTATTATATTAAGCCATGCAGGAACGACGTGAATTGGAGAAAATATTGTGAGCGCCTTTTATTTTCGATTTTGTCTCCACTTAAACCATCTATTTGCATAAAACATACTTTCCAAGTTTTCCAGAAGGGTCATGTAGCACGTGATATTGACTGAAGATATTATGAGTGGCGCTTGCGATTTGCTACCTTCATAGAGCTTCAATATCAGAATGCTGACTTAATTACCACCATGCATTTTCTCTCATTATTTGCAGCGTTGGCCGTGGTTATTGGTATAATTCTGGGTCGTCGACTAAAATGAGGTGAGTCGTTGCAATGGTAAGCCCCGTCGCCTTGTTCCTGAACTGGGGACTTCATACATAAGTAAAAGCCGCCACTGGCTGTTTGGTGTTCTATACGTTCACTGGACGATACGCTAGAAATTAATGACAATGTGAGCGCAGCTCCGGCTTCCAACCCCTTTCAGATTGAGTTGTAGATAAGTTAACTACAGTCGAATCTCGAAAATTCAAACTCCAAAGGACCCAAAAATTTGTTTCATTTAAAAGGAGGAACTGTTTTTGAAGTAGTTGTGCACCATAGCACGATGCATGAACGGTGAGAATTGCGAAATATTGTAACGTGCAAGCCCACAGTGAGCGAGGACCACGAAACTGCCTGCGGCAGCCAGCGCTCGCTTCCCGATAACGGTAGAAAACAATACTTCTGAGAGCATGCTAAGCCGGTGCTGGCCAGTGCGAAGTCGGGTTTGATCTGCGCGCCTCGAGATTACCTGGCTGCCTGCGCTGCCACCTTTCCTGGAAATCCGCTAAACGCGACCAGATAACACGGCCAGCTCAGCGGGGGGCGCCTCGCGTCATTTTGGCTGCAGCGGTGGAGCGTATCGTGCACGAATGCCTGAACGGTCTTCTGTTTTACAGGTTGGCCTATCTCTGTAATTTGAACCTTCCTATTTTTGCGCTCCGCTGCTGCCGCTGCCAAACTGCTTGTCTGTGTTTGCTGCCAAATTGATTGTCTGCGTTGATCCTTAAGAGGAAGCTTTAGCTGAATTATTGCTCTGATTTGAAATTTTTTGTTCAACAGATGGCGCAGCCTACGCTACTAAATCGAGGCACATCCTAGCTGTTTTAAGAACTCTATGCAGACCGTGTAGCAATATATGCCGCTTGAGAAAGTAGTGCGCAGTATGAAGACCGCGTACGGGGAAATAACAAAATTTTGTATAGCAGAGCCTTACAAGGAAGACTTGAATTGCGCTACAAAGCATCTTGACGTTGCTTGAATTGCCAAAAACTTTGTATGCTTTTTCAAGACTCGCCCATTGAAAATGCACTACAAAATGGCGGCCGATCAGCTGTTTAGATTCTGTGGTAGGTGTGTTTGTGAAAGCGGTCTTTCTGGAATAAACAATGCGTTGTGTGAAAGGTTTGTACAATATTTTGCATCGTCGCTGGTATTTTGTTTCCAACGAATGTGTGCCATCACAAAAGAAGCCTGTTTCTTTCGAGGAGGCGCTTGAAAGTGGTCGAGTACGCGCTGGTGTCTTTGTGCGGTTCTTGTGCACATGTAGGTTATTTTTTGCTCATATTTTATGCAGGGCGTACGACTGCATAGCTTATCGGATTTTTGACAGTTCTGAGATAGCGTAGCAGTACAGGTGTGTACCGTTGCGTCGTTGAGTGTCATTCCGTTCGTTCATAGTACGTAGCGGTAGGCCTAATCTCGCCCAGCGGCTGCCGAGTACGTCACCCTATCGTGCTGTCGCTAAGTTTTGCGAAATTCATTGGGCACCTAGGGGCAGGTGGGTTGTTGTATATACACTATCACAAGGGCTCGCATGGCGGCAGTTTACACTTAACTTTACGACGTCCGCGAGCAGCGTGCATGGTCGTGGAACGAAGAATTTGTCGTGCATTCGGCACTGTATAACGCGTACCTCGCGAGGTAAAGACTATTCTCAAATGAAAGTGGATACAATGCCAACGCTGTCCTGCCTTTTTGCTACAATGTGCTGGCAGTGGCTTGTGCCAATGGGAAATAGACTCGCCTCGCTCGTGCAATGACAAGGCGCAAACGAGGAACTTGACGTACGCGACAGGCAGCGTAGTGTCTCATGTGGCAATTCTGGGGTTTTACGTGCCAACACCACGATCTCGTTATGAGGCACGCCGTAGTGAGGGACCCCAGATCAGTTGTGACCGTCCTATACGTGACCCCAACGCACGGGGCACGGACGTTAGCGCATTTCACCCCCATCGAAATGCATCCGGGCTCGCACTTCGCAGTGCACCACCACAGCCGCTAAGCCACCGCGGCGGGGATCTCTTATGAGGTACCTTCGCAGTTTTGCGTGGTGTCTGTACGAACTTATGTCTCATAGCCTTGCCACTGAAGATCCAGCGGTTGTAAAAATTGCTCTACACAATAAGATATTGGAAGAGAAACTAGCGTCTCCGCTACGATGGCAGATCTCTTGCACAGACTTTTGAGGCTCTTTCCATAATTGACAACAGCCTTGAGCAGATAACGTCAAGCATGCGCCCCCACAAAGCATGCGCCAGACATGTTGGCCGGTGCTCCCTCAAATCTTCAATGTTTTCCTGGAAAGGGAATTAAGATACCATCCGTCACAACCCCATGCAAAGGGAATATGCCTAAATTGTACGAACTATACGTAGACTAATTTCCACGACGCCAATTGGCAACCACACAATGGAGACCTGAAATGTGCTAAGAGCTACCAATACGGTTCTCAACCTGGAAGGACCTGTGATGTTGTTCTTGCCATGTTCGCTGCAGAACGTTCTTGCGTGGTTGCGAGACATTCTCTTACAGAATAGTCAGCACATCGCTTTGCCTCTGCTCATTGTGCAAGTTACCTTGAGGAACAGTGTAAGGACATACACTGTTAATGTTTTCAAGCGTTACATTTGGCGTTTGGTGCATTCCAAATGTGTGGGTTGGTCGCCTACACGTGTGGCTTTCATTTCCTTAGCAGCAGCGCGACCATAAACCCTGGAGTGTGTAGGAACGGCCCCTTTTCTGTTTTTAACGTTATCATTGACCATCATCTCGGCTGCTGACAGTACACTCATGCGATATTCTTGAATGCATGGGGACGTCAAGAAAAGTTGGTGCCGACATTGTTAAAATGCCCCCCAAAGCAACAGTCCTGCCGATACTCAAATACTACAGCTGAAAGTGCGGTCCCTCATCCACCCATGCAACTCGCCTCATCGCTCGGGTTGGTGCAATGTCAAGATGCGTACATCGCGGTCTGATGCAGTCTTGTATGGAACACATGTCCCTACCACGAGCGGCAATGTTTGGTTGGTTGCGAATTGCTGAATTTCTGCCACTAGGTAGCCACAGTATGCTTCCTAGCGAGATTATTAGGGTCTAGATTCTCTCACTCTCTTGTGCTGAACTGGCATCAGTAGAGTGCATTCGATTTTTAGAACCACAAGTGCAATCATCGCTCACACCCTGTGCTTTTTTTTTTGGGGGGGGGGGGGGGGGGGGGGGAATTTGCCTGCCACTGTCGCATCACCTGCGTTTGTCCTCTCGGATTCTGTCGTATCTACCCCGACGACCGTAGTTCCCGAGCCAGACTTCGACATAAATCCAAGTCTCCCCGTGATTAAGCACCAACAGCTCAGAAGTCTGCTTCGACGATACAAAGGCTGCTTTTCGACGTCATCGAGGATTCAATAAACACCAGTCGCAAAGCATCGCATAATAACCGAAGAGTGCGCTCGACCACTCCGCCAGAGCCCTTACCGAGTTTCGACGCGAGAACGCGAAGCTATAAGACAACAAGTCGACGAAATGCTGCGCGACGACATCATCCAGCCGTCGAAAAGCCCGTGGGCCTCTCCTGTAGTCCTGGTAAAGAAAAAGGACGGAACCCTACGTTTCTGCGTCGATTATCGTCGACTGAACAAAATCACGAAGAAAGACGTATACCCCCTCCCACGGATAGATGACGCATTGGATCGGCTCTGCAATGCTATAGACTTCTCATCGATGGACCTCAAGTCTGGCTACTGGCAAATAGAAGTCGACGAAAGGGATCGCGAAAAGACCGCCTTCATCACGCCAGACGGCCTCTACGAGTTCAAGGTCATGCCATTCGGACTGTGCTCGGCGCCTGCAACGTTTCAGCGCGTCATGGACCCGGTGTTAGCCGGACTGAAGTGGCAGACGTGCCTTGTTTACCTGGATGACGTCGTTGTCTTCGCCGGAAATTTCGACGATCACCTTAGGCGGCTTGCGACAGTGTTAAAAGCCATCAAGTCATCAGGGCTCACTCTGAAGCCGGAAAAGTGCCGTTTCGCTTACGACGAGCTTTTGTTCCTAGGCCACGTGATCAGCAAATCAGGAGTACGCCCCGACCCACAGAAGACAGCTGCCGTCGCAAAGTTCCCGCAGCCAACCGACAAGAAGGCAGTGCGCAGATTCCTTGGCATGTGTGCCTACTATAGGCGCTTTGTCAAGGACGTTTCACGCATCGCGGAGCCGCTAACACATCTAATTAGCCAAATGTGATGTCGCGTTCAAGTGGGAAACGCCGCAGGCCAAGGCATTTCAAGAACTCAAACGACGCATGCAGTCGCCGCTGGTACTTGCACACTTCGACGAGGACGCCGATATCGAAATCCACACTGATGCCAGTAGCCTAGGCCTCGGTGCCGTCCTAGTCCAGAGGAAAGAAGGACTTGAAAGGGTGATATCGTATGCTAGCCGGTCGCTGTCAAAAGCGGAAAGCAACTATTCTACGACTGAAAAGGAATGCCTCGGCATCATTTGGGCTACAGCTAAATTCCGCCCTTACCTCTATGGTAGGCCATTCAAAGTCGTCAGTGACCATCTCGCATTGTGTTGGCTAGCTAACTTAAAGGACCCTTCAGGACGGCTGGCGCGGTGGAGCCTCAGACTACAAGAATATGACGTCACGGTAATATACAAGTCCGGAAGAAAACACTCCGACGCCGACTGCTTATCGCGCGCCCCCATCGATCCCCCGCCGCAAGACGACGAGGACGACGACGCCTTCCTTGGGATAATAAGCGCTGAAGACTTCACTAAACAGTAACGAGCCGACCTGGAGCTAAAAGGCCTCGTCGAGTATTTGGAAGGGAACACCGACGTTGTCCCTAGGGCATTTAAGCGCGCGTTGTCTTCGTACACGCTACAAAACAACCTGCTCGTGAAGAAGAACTTCTCACCAGTCCGCGCCAGCTACCTTCTTGTTGTACCGTCAGCGCTGCGTCCAGAAATACTGCACGCCCTACACGACGATCCAACCGCTGGGCACCTCGGATTATCCCGGATGCTGTCGAGAATACAGGAAAGGTATTACTGGCCCCGTCTGACCGCCGACGTCGCCCGTTACGTCAAGACATGGCGAGACTGTCAACGACGCAAGACACCACCGACAAGGCCAGCAGGCTTACTACAGCCGATCGAACCTCCTCGCCGACCATTCCAGCAGATTGGGATGGATTTGTTGGGGCCGTTTCCGATATCAACATCCGGGAATAAGTGGATCGTCGTGGCGACAGACTATCTCACCCGTTTTGCTGAAACTAAAGCTCTACCAAAAGGCAGTGCAGCCGAAGTGGCGAAATTTTTCCTGGAGAACGTCCTGCTGCGACATGGTGCCCCAGAAGTCCTCATCACCGACAGGGGAACGGCTTTTACAGCAGAGCTCACCCAAGCCATTCTGCACTACAGCCAGACAAGCCACAGGAGGACAACTGCCTACCATCCGCAGACGAATGGTCTCACGGAGCGCCTGAACAAGACCCTCGCCGACATGCTAGCAATGTGCGTCGACGTCGAACACAAGACGTGGGACGCGGTCCTGCCGTACGTAACCTTTGCGTACAACACAGTGGTGCAAGAAACAACACAGATCACGCCGTTTAAGTTGGTTTACGGCAGGAAACCGACGACGACGCTTGACGCCATGCTGCCGTACGTAACTGACGAAGAGAATGTTGACGTCACTAGCTATCTCCAGCGCGCCGAAGAAGCCCGACAGCTCGCCCGCCTGCGAATAAAGAACCAGCAGAGGACCGACAGCCGACACTACAACCTCCGACGACGCTTCGTCGAGTACCAACCTGGCGACCGTGTTTGGGTCTGGACCCCGATACGCCGACGAGGACTCAGTGAGAAACTACTCCGACGCTATTTCGGACCCTAGAAGGTCATCCGGCGTATTGGCGCTCTGGACTATGAGGTCGTGCCAGACGGCATTTCGCATTCACAGCGGCGCCGCGCACGATCTGAAGTGGTCCACGTGGTGCGCCTTAAACCCTTTAACGGACGCTGATGAACTTCGCCATTTTTTGTTCTTTTCTTTGCTACGAGTGCTTTTGTTTATTACCTTCGTTAGTTTGCAGCATCGGGTGGATGCTTTTTGAGAGGGGGGTATTGACACGTGTACTTATGT
Source organism: Dermacentor andersoni (assembly GCF_023375885.2). Classification (NCBI taxonomy): domain Eukaryota; kingdom Metazoa; phylum Arthropoda; class Arachnida; order Ixodida; family Ixodidae; genus Dermacentor; species Dermacentor andersoni. The sequence goes on from NC_092818.1 coordinate 50,916,694, forward strand.
TTATCGGGCGACCACGTTTCGCCGCTTAACAACTGTAATCGCACAGCGAGGGACGCGCCTGCATGTATCCGACGTTTCTGGAAAGTTATCGATGCTTCTACCCGGCTGTCTGTTGTCGTGCACTACGTCATCAGGCGTCGGACTTGAGGATGCATCAAACTGAAGCGGGGAAATTTCGTAGTTTACGTCGTTAACTTGACGTTGGACTTCATAAGGCCCTGTGTAGTGAGAGAGAAGGTTCTGGGAGAGACCAACCCGACGACATGGTCACCAAAGGAGCACCCAAAGACCTGGCGCGAACTTAACATTGCGATGACACCGGTCATAACACTCTTTTTGTATATGCTGCGAGGCTCACAAACGAGATCGAGCGACTTGACATGCCATGTGAGCGCGATCGATGACTTCACGAGCGTACTCAGTTGCAACACGTGGCACAAAATGGAGGATGGTGTCAAACGGCAATGTGGGGTCGCGACGATGCAAGAGATAAAAGGGTGAATATGCTTTGGTGTCATGTCGGGACGAGTTATACGCGAACGTCACGTAGGTCAGCGTGGTGTCCCAGTCGCGGTGATCGTTGGACCTACATAGACAGCATCTCTGTGATTTTTCGGTTGAGGCATTCCGTAAGACCGTTTGGTTGTGGGTGGTAGGCGATGGACAGCTTGTGCTCAGTGGCACAAAAGCGGAGGAGGTCGCCCACAACTCGAGACAAGAATGAGCGGCCACGGTCTGTATGTAACTGTCGAGGTGCACCGTGGTGGAGAATGGCGTCGTGGAGGAGAAAATCGGCGACGTCTGTTGGGCAGCTAGTCGCCAACGCCTTTGTTATTGTGTAGCGTGTCGTGTAATCAACAGCGACGGGGATCGACTTGTTCCCTCTAGGCGTCGTCGGAAAAGTGCCAAGCAGGTTAAGCCTACGCGAAAAAACGGTTCAGAGGGAACTTCAATTGGATGGAGTCATCCGACAGGTGGCAGGGGAGGATTCTTCTTGCGCTGACACAATTCGCAAGTTGCGACATAACGGCTCACGAAGCGGTAGAGAACCGGCCAGAAGAACCGGCGTCGTATGCGGTCGTATGTACGCAAACCTCCAAGGTGCCCCGCCGTCGGTACATGGTGAAGTTGTTCGAGAGCGACGGATTGCAGATGACGAGGAAGGACAAGGAGCAACTTAGGTCTGTCCGCGTTGATATTGCGGCAGTAGAGGATGCCGTAGTGCAGCACGAACATGCGGCATGTGCCGTCGCTGCTGATGGCACTCCAGTGATGATGGACTGTAAGGGCTCGCCGCGTTGTTGTTCGGCTTTCATGTCAGTCACATCAGTGAAAGCCATCACGCAGGTCACTGGATCATGCGCAGCTGGATCAGGTGGATCCATCGGGTGACGAGAGAGGCAGTAAGCGTCCTTGTGGAGACGTCCAGTCATGTAATTGACAATAAATGAAAATTCTTGGAGCCGCAAAGCCCAGCGACCAAGCTGCTCTGTCGGATTCCGGAGGGAAGACACCCAACAGAGTTCGTGGTGGTCTCTGGCGACCGAAAGCGTGGGGTCGCACAGATATGACCGCAATTTTGGCAACCGCCCAAACTAAAGACAAGCACTGCCGCTCGGTGATGGGGTCATTTCTCTCGGCAGGTGAGAGTAGGCGGGTGGCATAAGCTATCACGCACTCGGTACAATCAATGTCATGGCCCCTTGCGTCAGTGTGGACTTTGGTCGGTGCACATGGATCAAAGTGGGCAAGTATGGGATGGGTGGCCAGAAACGCGATGAGAGCGGCGAACGCGTGAGCCTGCTCGGGGCACCATGAGAATGGCATGTTTTTTAGATCTGTCAAAGGCCGAGCAATGTGTGCAAAGTTTTTGACGAAACGGCGAAAGCACGAACACAGGCCGACGAAGCAGCGCACGTCAGAAGCAGAATGTGGCACAGTGAAACTGCGCACTGCGCGAACTTTTTCCGGATCTGGTTGGAGACCGGATGCGTCAATTAGGTGTCCCAACACTGTAGTGTGACGGCGCCCGAATCGACACTCACACAATATGTGATCTAAAATTTAGCATAACCTTCTTTTCCCTCTAGACTTCGTGCCGATCGCCAATGTGTTATGAAAACAATGCGACATTGCAACTCGAGCTTACCTTAGTACATGTTTGCTGAGCACTTCTTAGGTTTCTTTTTTTAATCTAGCTGAAGTTGTCGAATACAGACAACATACGTATAGTATGTAACACGTCAAACAGCACTGTATGCAAGACAAGTACTAGTGTAGGCGAGCACAATATCGGTGTCATTGCGTTAGTGGCACGCCAAACGCGATGAGAAAACTTCGCTCGAATTCAGCTTTCAATTCCGTTAAATAGATTACTATCTGTGTTCCTGTATGTTATAAACTCAGTAAATGACAGCATTAGCGCCACCTCACCTGTACTAAAATTGTGATCATGTACTGCTTCATTCACGATTGACAATAAACAATTAGGCTTACTTGTCTGACGTTTTTTTTTTGCCAGTTGAGGCCTCTCGGTCACCTGGCGATATAATAAAGGTATCGATAGTTATTTTAGAGTATCGTACACACAAACCCCGCTCCAAAAGCGGTAGCAAAAGACCCAAAACTAGCGAGCGAGCAGGACAACGAACTCAACCAGCCGCTACCGTAGCGGATATATTGCTCACTACGTAATGATGATGATAATCCACCGCTACTCTTATTTCAGTTGCACTGTGGAAGGTACAGTTTCCCTTTCCTAAGTTTTTATAGGTGTTCTGTTCGGAAATCGCGTTGCCGGAAGCGCATTTGAAAGCTATCAGCGAGAATTGCTCGGCAACGTGTGTGGTAGAACGATTTTTTTTGCCCCAATCACGCCATGTGAAACAGCCTTAAGCAGTTTCTATAAGATGGCGTGCTTGTGTTGGGGCTATCAGCAAGGGTCATCAGCAAACGAGCAGGGCGAAAGATGAAAGAGCAAACGAGGACTGGGAGGATCAAAGAACACGAGCCCTGAACGGCGGAGACCAATGAGTGGCTCCTTCAATAACGTGCGCGCGGGAAACTGCTGTCATGCCGACCCGCCCGACTGCTCGTTTCATACTATCGTCTGCTCACATCTGCTCTCGCTCGTGCTTGTTTGGTTTGGTTGGTTTGGTCTTGCACTCGTTTGTTTCGATTGTCATGGTTAAAAGAACTGGTGAACAGGTTCACAAAACGGTTCATACTGCGAAAAACTGCAAAAGCAACACCCGTATACGAGCACAATGTACAGAAGTCTTCACAACTGCATGCGACGAACGCAAACGATGTGGAAGCGACGCCCCTCAATGCATGACCGAAACACATGCAAGTTGCTGGCGTGCCCTCATCACAACGAGGCCCTGCCAATCATAAAACTCTGATAACAATCTTATACCTCGCTGAACACTTCGCTTTTGTTTGAGTTTTGCAACTACTGAGTTAATCTTCGTATCCTGTGAAGCAGACTTGAAGTGAGCGCCTTCAGTTTAAACATCACATTTGTGAACATATGATTCACCTGTTCTTTGTTTTTTTGTGCAGGAGCACCACGACCAGGCCAACAGCGAAGATGATAACGATGAGTGCCAGGTACGGTGGCGTTCTCACAGGGTGACTGCCGAAAGCAGTCATCTATTGATTGAACGAAGACTTGCTTGGTGAAAACGTGCGATGTGTGCTTTGTCGTCGTTGTCCTTCGTGACTTCTTGCGCGTGCAGAAAGTGAATGACCAATGATTTTGTTGAAATATCAGAGTCAAACTTTGGCATTTAAACAAACGTGAAGCAATTAGAATAGTAATCGCATGTGCTCTGTGCCGCAACGCTCAAACCGCACCGTAAACGGCATTGCAAGCTGCCATAGTTTTCCTTTGGACAATCGATAAAAGAAAGCAATGGGTGATGAAATGGCGCATCAGAAAGCCCGTTTTGGCTCATAAAGCCCGGAATTAACCTTATTCGATCACCCGTTAGACAGTCTAGCACTCACATACTTGTAACACCGGTATTGCGAAAGTAGAATGTTCGCATTCTTCGTTTGTACAATTTAGGCTCTTTACGGTCACTGTTAAAAACCAGTCGTGATTGTATAATTCTGTACCGATCGATCTCAATCGCGATGGGAAGCGTCCCATTTGATCGCTGTGGTACGGGCACTTCAATCGCGATCAAGCCCAGTTGAGATAAAATTCGTCGATCCCCACTGGCTAGTTTGCGAAAGCTATAGAACGACACCATATGGGATATAAAGTAGATCCAAGTTGTGGGGCTTCGGGCTAACGTGCCCGGACCCGGCTAGCTAAGGTCTAAGGAGACACGTAGCTCGTCCCCACTCCTCAGCGCACGCAAAGGGGCGCCGCGGCGGGTTCGCTGACTCACCGGCAAGGCGTAGAGACGACTCCAGCCGTGGCACCAACGAATGGGGCTTTATTCCCTGCTATGTACAAAATGCGTGTACAATACAGGAATACGGCACTGGGTTGGCAGTCGCAGACTACAGGTGAAAGCTCCCGGGAAGTCTGCTCCGCCACGCTGGCTCTTCCGAGCAGGTTCGCCACACATAAGGGCGCCGCCTTGCTGAGAGGGGCGCGGGACCAAGAGGGTCCGACTGCCAAGGGCACCGAAAGTCAATCTACGCGAATACGCGTCCGGGCGAAAGCGCCCGCGCACCTCTGATGCTGAAGGAGAGAGAAACCGAACAGAGGGCGAGAGAGGCCCGCTCCTCGGGCACTGTTCTTACGCACGGCGTAACGTGAGCCGCGCGCGCAAGCAGCAGGCTCCGCGTCGCGCCGGTGCCAGCGGCCGCGGGGAATGTACGCTATCCAAAATAAGGCTTGGAACTGCGTGTCCCCAGCGATCGCGCGGGCGAATGGCCCAAGTCGCCCGTGAACAGGAGGTAGGGGTCCCAAAAGGGGTCCCCACAAAGTCGGGCTCGATGGCGATTGAAAATGAACAAGTGCGTGGCTGAATTTGTCATTGATATTTCTTGATATATTGATTATGAGGCAGCGCATTGGTGACCCTGTGGTGGCTGATAAGTGTGACATTATGCACTGAACCGTGAGCTGCTTTCTGAATGGGAAGTGCAATGCCATGCAAAATGATTTTACTATCAGTAAGCGATGGCAACCAGCGGCCAAAACAACACAGCCACCACGCAGGTGATCATCTAATCGACAACCATATTGGATGGTGGTGGCACTCTCTATAGCCGATGAAAGTTACGAATACATAAAATAGACAAACGAATGCAAATGTGTGACTAAAAATCGGCAGCTTGCGTCAGCTAAAAAATTGTCCCTTTTAAACGCAGAACCGATTAGCTCCATTATCATCAATGGTTCTGGCCCGTGGTAACGTTACCAGCTGTATGGAACTTCGGAAATCTACAAAGTTTAGTCAAAGGCAGAGCGACCCATCAGATTCCTGCAAGTTGCTTGACAATGATAAAATCAGAAAACTTTAAAATGAAATTTTATTTTTTGAGCGAGCTTTTGAAGCCGCGTTTGCGTCTCACCGTGCAGTCAGGAACACACGGTGATCTTGGCCAAATGGCTATTAGTACCAGTGGCAATTAGTACTCACCTAATGAGTGCATGCAATCCGCAAGAGCTTGAAGACAACGAAAATGTTACATTTTTCTATCATGACACAACCTTCTCTATTTTCTTGTTTCAGCGATCTTGTGGTGATAATCATCTTCGCCATTGTCGCGGTTGGTAAGACATATTTCGTCATATGCGTTCTCTTGTGTAGTTGACTGCACTTAGTGCAAGAAAACAATGACGAGTAAATCAGTAACTCTAATGTTAGCAATATTCTGTACAGAGTTGTGAACCAGCAAGGCTTTGGTGTTTAAATTGTACTGGATTTTGCGGGAGGGTATTAGATGTTATACATATATATATACATATATATAGATATATATATATATACATATATATATATATATATATATATATATATATATATATATATATATATATATATATATATATATATATATTCATAACATGCGAAAAACAAGCAGATATCGAAAACCCGCCGTGGTTGCATCGTGGCTATGATGTTCGACTCAATGTCACGGGATCAAATGTCAAATACGTAAAATGTCAGATGTCACGGCGGCCAAATTTCATTGGGGGCGAAATGCGAACACTCGTGCACTTCGAATTACGTGGACATTTACAAGAACCGCAGGTAGTCCGAATTATTCCAGAGTCCCCAGCTACAGCCTGGCTCATGATAAGATTGTGGTCTTCGCACGTAAAAACTCATAATTTTTTCCTTTACCAGATATCGAGATTCAAGTATGTGCAGATGTTTGCTTACCTGTCAATTGATCTGGAGCGTATATTTAAAGCTTACAGAACTTAATGCGATCCGTTCAGTTGTGTCAATTTTATCCGGTGCAATGTGTAATCCCATCATTCCCATGTAATGTTTATGTTCATATTTTACACATGTCAGATTATTTCATGGGATTTCAATCTTTGTGCACTTGACCACTCACAAGCTATGCCAAAATCAAAACACCAAATCACACAAAGAAAGAATGTTGTGGTTGATGCAGCCGTGTCACTCATGAGGAAGGAGGCGATGTTAGCTGAATTCGGTAGTTTTACGTGCCTAAAGAGCAATACGATTATGAGCATGCCGTAGGGAGGTGATCAGGGTTAATATCGGCCACCTGGGGCTCTTTAACATACACCCGATGCATAATACACTGGCACTGTTTCATTTCGCCTCTAACTGCGGCCAGGGTTTGATATCCGCCATCGGGCTTAGCAATGCGACGCTACTACAACATGTCGGGCGAATGTGACGTGCAGACGTGAGCAGCCTTGTCTGGAACGTTCCGTCGGGCCTCCGTGGAGCAAGGCAGCGCCGTTTAACGGCAAATTCAGCAAATCGCACCCGTGAGCCCTGGGGCAACGATGATTGGATGAAACGGCACATTGGGCGCCCTGGTGCTCACCGGTGCGATTTGCTGAATTCGCCATAACATCAGCCGCTGGGTTCGAGATGGTGTTCACTGCTTATGCGCAGCAAAAAAGCCGCGTGCCTACTCATCGCTTCCTTGTTCTAGTTCCCGCCTCGTTAGTTTGCTTCGCAGAGGCGACGCTGCATGCTTATGTGGTTTTAATATGACGTTGCCACGGAAGCTAGTGCAGTGCCGTGCTTCCATGTTTTACGCGTGTAACGGGGTGGCCAGGCAAGGAAGCACCTGTGATGGCGGGTGACCGCACATTCTTGCAGATTTGGCAAGGTTGCCTTACTGTGTACATACAAAATGCGCCATCCATCGTTGCTAACATGCAGCGCAAAGACAGGCGAACAGGCAACACAGCCGATAAGCGTGGTGCGAGAACGTGCGGCCACCCGCAATCAGTCGCGCTTGCTTACTTGCCCTCTCCTGGCTACACGAGTAAAACAAAACTTTTGAGGTTGCTTCCTTATGAAATTGAACGTACTTTAAAAGAAATTATACAACTTTTATTTCTACCTTCAATTTGCATGTGAGCTCTCTTACCTCTGCAGAAGTTATCCTTTTTCTTTGTCGTCTTTCTGATTTTTGTTTTAGGTGAGTTATGCTCCTGTGATCCATGGTGTTTTCCGCGCAGTTCTTTCAAATTTTTTTTCGCACTGCATTATACCCTCTTTCAGTTTTACCGAAACACTGGCAATGCCTGCGCAGGATTGAGCTGAGAAATTATCAGAGGTGTAATCTAAGTTATCATTAACACTATCATCATTATCTCGTCTATATTGTATGAAAGCTATTCATGATGCTTTGGCCTTGCAGCTAGTGCTCATACTCAGGATGAAAAAAATGTTATTTTCGCCGTGTGATTTGAGATCCCTCATTTGATATCGTAGTGTTGAAATGCAATTAAGTTTTACTCTTTCTGTTTCTGCTATACCGCTGTATTATGCTTTTTTGTTACTTCTCAGTGCATTGTATATTTGAATTTTTACTTTGTATTACATTAAGCTTAATTGAAATTCTGCATTGTGTATGGTTCCTTGATTCATGATGTATGTCAAATTGTACTTTTTTCCCTTCACTGCTGCCATTTTGTAAATGGGCCCCGGACCCCGTCAAGCTGCTTCAAGGCAGCTTTTTGTCCCCGGCCTTTTTCTCTTGGAGAAATAAATGAATTTTGAATTTATACTAAAACAAGATCAAGCACTGAGCAGGCGTCTTCTTGGACACGCGTAGGTTCTTTAACAATCTGTGATAATGAAAAACTGAACAATGTATCAAACAGGTGCTCACAATTTTTTGCATTGCCGATAGTCAACTTAACCCAGTCTATCCCACCTAGATTGAAATCATCAGTTAATAACAGCTTTCTACAATTAATCATTCTGCTGTGTAGGTAGTCATGCACTTTAAAAAATTAAATTATGAGGTTTTACGTGCCAAAACCACTTTGATTCTGAGGCACGCCGTAGTGGAGGACTCCGGAAATGTTGACTACCTGAGGGTCTCTAACGTGCACCTAAATCAAAGTACACGGGTGTTTTCCCATTTCGCCCCCATCGAAATGCGGCCGCCGTGGCCCGGATTCGATCTCGCGACCTCGTGCTCAGCAGCCCAACATCATAGCCACTGAGCAACCACGGCGGGTTCATGCACTTTCAAAAGGCATTCCTCAGGCTCTCCATGGCACCTGCAAATACCTACTAACAATGGCATATCATCCAATTAAGTAGTGCACCAAGCACTTTCATGGTTCCATATTCCAGGCTCTTCTTGAAATGTTAAACTGCTTCTTATATATATGATAGCTACGCCCGCCACTTTCACGGTCGTCACTATCAGTGTTCGTCAGTGAATATCAGGCAAGTTTTAAGGAACAAAGGTAACATTAAGAAGATATAGGTTAAATGCTGGACTGATAAATATGTATACATTAGTTCATAAGCTGAAGCAGGCTAGTTGGCTATTCGTCGCCGCCTTGTTTCGAAGTGGATGGCAATAAATCATAATTGTGGGGTAGTGGGAGCTTAAAGTAGGACAGTTGGAGAAGGCTAGGACGATACCGAGGGGGGAGGAAACATTCGCCCATGGAAGGATGGGGGGTTGGCAGGGGCTGTTGAAAAGGGGAGGCCACAGGGAAGGGTGTCCCCTCTCCGCCATAGTTGCTCGCTTTTAACTGTGAGACCGCCTTCAACTCAGTTATGCACTCAGTATGCACACTCGCCAAAGAGTTGCACGAATGCGTATGCTCAATGGCCTCTGGGACTCTAACGACGCAGTTTTGCCATATGCATATGTGGGATGCGTATATATATATATATATATATATATATATATATATATATATATATATATATATATATATATATATATATATATATATATATATATATATATATATATATAATCATTTCTGAAGTCGTGGGTGGTGGGTGATACGTAATACCCATATTTGTTAAACCTTTCCCTCAGTTTTTTTAACCATTTTTGCAATGACGGAGCACATACGACAGACTGCTTTATACTATGTACTCTACACTATGGATAAGAATTCGTCCTGGTCCGGAACTCGAACACGGGACCACCCCCTTTGTGGGGCAGCCGCTCTACAATCTGAGCTAAACAGCCGGTGTTAGATATGGGGCCGTTTCCTGAGGCTACTTCGAGTTCCCCAGACCACATCGAATCGCGCCACTGCTAAGTAAGGGATGCAGAAACACGGATGCCACATTCCTGAGGCAAGACACGTGCAAACAAGTTGGCGGCCCCCACTTCGTGTGCCTCCGGGGGAACTATTCACTGCTTGACTCATCCAGAAAGCGAGGGGATAGCCCGGCACTGTTGGAAGTAAAGTGGGTCCCAACCTGACGGCTGTAATGCGCCGTGACAACCGGACGGCTGTGGTGTACCGGGAAGGCCTGGCAGCGTCGCACCGGCCGCCTTTGAAGAGGGCATTTGTAAGCCAGCGAGGCCATACCGCCGGGAGTAGAGTGACCTCGGACAATTGGGGCCCAAGCGTCGTCCCCGTTTTCTCATTGTGCCGACGCGTTGCGAGCGAGCGAGGCAAGACCGCAGAGAGCGTGAAATTCTGCCCGCCTTGGTCCACCGTCGCCCCACCTGGCTATTGTGACGGCGCGCGAGTCAGCAAGGCAAGACCGCAGGGGGACCAAGCGGCGACTCTCTTCGCCGGATATGACACCACCCCATGGGTGCCTACTATTGGCCGAAGATGGCGTCATCTGAGCGGGCTCTCCCATTGGCCGAACATGACGCGTCTTCCAGTCATCGAAGGGCTTAAAAGACGGAGACCGGGAGCAGACTTTCAAGTCACGGACCAGGACAAATTTTTCTTCAACTACAAGGCTTTTCTTTCGAGGAAGGCGTATGGGTTCGCTTAGTAGCAATTGCTAAGAACGTCTGCACGTCACATTCGCCCGTCATGATGTAGTAGCGTCACATTGCTAAGCCCGATAGCCGCAGCGAATCCATTTCGTTGGAGGTGAAATCAAACAGTTCCCCTGTACCATGCATTGGGTGCATGTTAAAGAGTCCCGATAGTAGAGCGCCTGCCCGCGAAAAGGGGGCGGTGCCGGGTTCAAGTCCTCGACCAGTACGAATTTTTGTTCAACCGCGAGGAACCCATATGGGTTTGGTTTTATCAATTGCTACGACTGGGTGGATGTCTCATTTTGCCTTAATTAATCGTAGTTGATTGAATGAGTGGCACGCATGCTTGTGTTTGTGGTTCGTGTTTGTGGTTCGCTGTCTTTGTGGTTCGTTTGTTCGCGCAGTTAAACAATGTTCGCTAATATCTACCAACTCGCCCAACAACAAGTTCTTCTAAACTATGTGTTTACCCGTCTGATAAATGAATCGTTCTTGCTTGAATTCAATTTGATGCGTGCGCGCGCGCGCGCCTTCACCCACGAATTACCTGAACAAGATAGATTGCAGTTTTTAGATATTAACATCACTTTAACACCAGATCACACGTGTTGGATGTACTCACCACGAGCCCGGAAAGACCTGTTGCCTTTTGAGTCCGCTCATTCTAAGACGGTAAAACGCGCCATTGTTATGCTGTACCTGAAGGAAGCCCTGCAGAAATCATGTGTTCACCTGGTAAAGGACAGCCTCAACAATCAGATTGGCAGGATACAGAAGGCTGGTTTTCCCGTTTCCGTCGTGTCTGCTGTGGCAGAGAAGCTTCTGCAAAGCTTGAAACCTAGAACACCTCGAGAAGGTGGCGGTCAACTGAAGACCAGACCGGCGGTTCTCCCCTATATTCATAGGGTCTCCCACAACCTAAAGAATGTAGCCAATCGCTACGGTGTGCCGGTGGTATTTTCTGCCCCGCGCAAGTTGGCCTCTTTGTGCCCCCGGATTGTCTCCGGCGAGGAATGCGTGCGAGACTGCACGAAACGTCACGCCACCCAGTTTGTCAGGTGTTCGGTCGGGGCTGTTTATGAAATTCCCCTGACATGTGGAAAAGCTTACATTGGTCAGCGGGCCGATGTATAAATGAACGACTAAGGGAACATAAGCTTTCTATGGTTAACGAAAAAGGGTCAAATTTGGCTTTACATTGCGGCGCATGCCCTTTGGCTACGCCTGATAAAGCATGCCAGCCTGTGCTGGCTAGAACCAAAATCTTAAGGCGCAGTCGTAACCAGGTAGCACGTGAACTCGCAGAGGCTTTTTACATTGATAAGTCAGATGATGAATGCGTAAGCGATTCTATTATCAATTTGTATAACAAAGAGAAAACGTTCTTGGCATGTGCGCTTAGGCAATGATTGCATAAGAATCTAGGTATATATATATTCATGTTCTTTCTGAATAAAATCAGTCGCGAGATTGCGCCCGTCCATGTCATTACTCGTCCGTGTCTTTTTTAGCGCAGTTCCCTTCCTTAAGTAAATACATACATACACACACACACACACACACACACACACACATACATACATACATACATACATACATACATACATACATACATACATACATACATACATACATACATACATACATACATACATACATACATACATACATACATACATACTAAAGAATAGAATTTTTAAACTGTTTGGATGGTTAATCAAATGAACTGTAGTTTCACCATGTGAATTTGTATAGGAAGAAAGACAAAGCCACCTTTATCCATACTGCTCTTTTCGACGCTCTAACTAGAAAACTTACAAGCCTACTCGCTTGTATGAAGGTACGTTATTATTTGCAGAACGAACACGCTTTCCCTAAGTGCCCCCCTGATCAGGTGCACGATAGTGATAGGCAAATCTCGAGCATCTAGATCACCGATGCAGGCTATTATATTAAGCCATGCAGGAACGACGTGAATTGGAGAAAATATTGTGAGCGCCTTTTATTTTCAATTTTGTCTCCACTTAAACCATCTATTTGCATAAAACATACTTTCCAAGTTTTCCAGAAGGGTCATGTAGCACGTGATATTGACTGAAGATATTATGAGTGGCGCTTGCGATTTGCTACCTTCATAGAGCTTCAATATCAGAATGCTGACTTAATTACCACCATGCATTTTCTCTCATTATTTGCAGGCCTGGCAGTGGTGATTGGCATTATTCTTGGACGCCGAATAAAATGAGGTGAGTCGTTGCAATGGTAAGCCCCGTCGCCTTGTTCCTGAACTGGGGACTTCATACATAAGTAAAAGCCGCCACTGGCTGTTTGGTGTTCTATACGTTCACTGGACGATACGTTAGAAATTAATGACAATGTGAGCGCAGCTCCGGCTTCCAACCCCTTTCAGATTGAGTTGTAGATAAGTTAACTACAGTCGAATCTCGAAAATTCAAACTCCAAAGGACCCAAAAATTTGTTTCATTTAAAAGGAGGAACTGTTTTTGAAGTAGTTGTGCACCATAGCACGATGCATGAACGGTGAGAATTGCGAAATATTGTAACGTGCAAGCCCACAGTGAGCGAGGACCACGAAACTGCCTGCGCCAGCCAGCGCTCGCTTCCCGATAACGGTAGAAAACAATACTTCTGAGAGCATGCTAAGCCGGTGCTGGCGAGTGCGAAGTCGGGTTTGATCTGCGCGCCTCGAGACTACCTGGCTGCCTGCGCTGCCACCTTTCCTGGAAATCCGCTAAACGCGACCAGATAACACGGCCAGCTCAGCGGGGGGCGCCTCGCGTCATTTTGGCTGCAGCGGTGGAGCGTATCGTGCAGGAAGGCCTGAACGGTCTTCTGTTTTACAGGTTGGTCTATCTCTAATTTGAACCTTCCTATTTTTGCGCTCCGCTGCTGCCGCTGCCAAACTGCTTGTCTGTGTTAGCTGCCAAATTGATTGTCTGCGTTGATCCTTAAGAGGAAGCTTTAGCTGAATTATTGCTCTGATTTGAAATTTTTTGTTCAACAGATGGCGCAGCCTACGCGACTAAATCGAGGCACATCCTAGCTGTTTTAAGAACTCTATGCAGAGCGTGTAGCAATTTATGCCGCTCGAGAAAGTAGTGCGCAGTATGAAGACCGCGTACGGGGAAATAACAAAATATTGTAAAGCAGAGCCTTACAAGGAACACTTGAATTGCGCTACAAAGCATCTTGACGTTGCTTAAATTGCCAAAAACATTGTATGCTTTTTCAAGAGTCGCCCATTGAAAATGCACAACAATATGGCGGCCGATCAGCTGTTTAGATTCTGTGGTAGGTGTATTTGTGAAAGCGGTCTTTCTGGAATAAACAACGCGTTGTGTGAAAGGTTTGTACAATATTTTGCATCTTCGCTGGTACTTTGCTTCCAACGAATGTGTGCCATCACAAAAGAAGCCTGTTTCTTTCGAGGAGGCGCTTGAAAGTGCTCGAGTACGCGCTGGTGTCTTTGTGCGGTTCTTGTGCACATGTAGTTTATTTTTTTTTGCTCATATTTTATGCAGGGCGTAGGACTGCATAGTTTATCGGATTTTAGACAGTTCTGAGATAGCGTAGCAGTACAGGTGTGTACCGCTGCGTCGTTGAGTGTCATTCCGTTCGTTCATAGTACGTAGCGGTATAGGCCTAATCTCGCCCAGCGGCTGCCGAGTCCGTCACCCTATCGTGCTGTCGCTAAGTTTTGCAAAATTCGTTGGGCACCTAGGGGCAGGTGGGTTGTTGTATATACAATATCACAACGCCTCGCATGGCGGCAGTTTACACCTAACTTTACGACGTCCGCGAGCAGCGTGCATGGTCGTGGAACGAAGAAGTTGTCGTGCATTCGGCACTGTGTAACGCGTACCTCGCGAGGTAAAGACTATTCTCAAATGAAAGTGGATACAATGCCAACGTTGTCCTGCCTTTTTGCTACAATGTGCTGGTAGTGGCTTGTGCCAATGGGAAATAGACTCGCCTCGGTCGTGCAATGACAAGGCGCAAACGAGGAACTTGACGTACGCGACAGGCAGCGTAGTGTCTCATGTGGCAATTCTGGGGTTTTACGTGCCAACACCACGATCTCGTTATGAGGCACGCCGTAGTGAGGGACCCCAGATCAGTTGTGACCGTCCTATACGTGACCCCAACGCACGGGGCACGGACGTTAGCGCATTTCACCCCCATCGAAATGCATCCGGGCTCGCACTTAGCAGTGCACCACCACAGCCGCTAAGCCACCGCGGCGGGGATCTCTTATGAGGTACCTTCACAGTTTTGCGCGGTGTCTGTAGGAACTTATGTCTCATAGCCTTGCCACTGAAGATCCAGCGGTTGTAAAAATTGCTCTACACAATAAGATACTGGAAGAGAAGCTAGCGTCTCCGCTACGATGGCAGATCTCTTGCAGAGATTTTGAGGCTCTTTCCATAATTGACAACAGCCTTGAGCAGACTATGTCAAGCATGCGCCCCCACAAAGCATGCGCCAGACATGTTGGCCGGTGCTCCCTCAAATCTTCAATGTTTTCCTGGAAAGGGAATTAAGATACCATCCGTCACAACCCCATGCAAAGGGAATATGCCTAAATTGTACGAACTATACGTAGACTAATTTCCACGACGCCAATTGGCAACCACACAATGGAGACCTGAAATGTGCTAAGAGCTACCAATACGGTCCTCAACCTGGAAGGTGCTGTGATGTTGTTCTTGCCATGTTCGCTGCAGAACGTTCTTGCGTGGTTGCGAGACATTCTCTTACAGAAAAGTCAGCACATCGCTTTGCCTCTGCTCATTGTGCTAGTTACCTTGAGGAACAGTGTAAGGACATACACTGTTAATGTTTTCAAGCGTTACATTTGGCGTTTGGTGCATTCCAAATGTGTGGGTTGGTCGCCTACACGTGTGGCTTTCATTTCCTTAGCAGCAGCGCGACCATTAACCCTGGAGTGTGTACGAACGGTCCCTTTTCTGTTTTTCACGTTATCATTGACCATCATCTCGGCTGCTGACAGTACACTCATGCGATATTCTTGAATGCATGGGGACGTCAAGAAAAGTTGGTGCCGACATTGTTAAAATGCCCACCAAAGCAACAGTCCTGCCGATACTCAAATACTACAGCTGAAAGTGCGCTCCCTCATCCACCCATGCAACTCGCCTCATCGCTCGGGTTGGTGCAATGTCAAGTTGCGTACATCGCTGTCTGGTGCCGTCTTGTATGGAACACATGTCCCTACCACGAGCGACAAGGTTTGGTTGGTTGCGAATTGCTGAATTTCTGCCACTAGGTAGCCACAGTATGCTTCCTAGCGAGATTATTAGGGTCTAGATTCTGTCACTCTCTTGTGCTGAACTGCCATCAGTAGAGCGCATTCGATATTTAGAACCACAAATGGAATCATCGCTCACACCCTGTGCTTTTTTTTTTGGGGGGGGGGGGGGGGGGGGAATTTGCCTGCCACGGTCGCATCACCTGCGTTTGTCCTCTCGGATTCTGTCGTATCTACCCCGACGACCGTAGTTCCCGAGCCAGACTTCGACATAAATCCAAGTCTCCCCGTGATTAAGCACCAACAGCTCAGAAGTCTGCTTCGACGATACAAAGGCTGCTTTTCGACGTCATCGAGGATTCAATAAACACCAGTCGCAAAGCATCGCATAATAACCGAAGAGTGCGCTCGACCACTCCGCCAGAGCCCTTACCGAGTTTCGACGCGAGAACGCGAAGCTATAAGACAACAAGTCGACGAAATGCTGCGCGACGACATCATCCAGCCGTCGAAAAGCCCGTGGGCCTCTCCTGTAGTCCTGGTAAAGAAAAAGGACGGAACCCTACGTTTCTGCGTCGATTATCGTCGACTGAGCAAAATCACGAAGAAAGACGTATACCCCCTCCCACGGATAGATGACGCATTGGATCGGCTCTACAATGCTATATACTTCTCATCGATGGACCTCAAGTCTGGCTACTGACAAATAGAAGTCGACGAAAGGGATCGCGAAAAGACCACCTTCATCACGCGAGACGGCCTCTACGAGTTCAAGGTCATGCCATTCGGACTGTGCTCGGCGCCTGCAACGTTTCAGCGCGTCATGGACCCGGTGTTAGCCGGACTGAAGTGGCAGACGTGCCTTGTTTACCTGGATGACGTCGTTGTCTTCGCCGGAAATTTCGACGATCACCTTAAGCGGCTTGCGACAGTGTTAAAAGCCATCAAGTCATCAGGGCTCACTCTGAAACCGGAAAAGTGCCGTTTCGCTTACGACGAGCTTTTGTTCCTAGGCCACGTGATCAGCGAATCAAGAGTACGCCCCGACCCACAGAAGACAGCTGCCATCGCAATGTTCCCGCAGCCAACCGACAAGAAGGCAGTGCGCAGATTCCTTGGCATGTGTGCCTACTATAGGCGCTTTGTCAAGGACGTTTCACGCATCGCGGAGCCGCTAACACATCTAACCAAATGTGAGTTCGCGTTCAAGTGGGAAACGCCGAAGGCCAAGGCATTTCAAGAACTCAAACGACGCATGCAGTCGCCGCTGGTACTTGCACACTTCGACGAGGACGCCGATACCGAAATCCACACTGACGCCAGTAGCCTAGGCCTCGGTGCCGTCCTAGTCCAGAGGAAAGAAGGACTTGAAAGGGTGATATCGTATGCTAGCCGGTCGCTGTCAAAAGCGGAAAGCAACTATTCTACGACTGAAAAGGAATGCCTCGCCATCATTTGGGCTACAGCTAAATTCCGCCCTTACCTCTATGGCAGGCCATTCAAAGTCGTCAGTGACCATCTCGCATTGTGTTGGCTAGCTAACTTAAAGTACCCTTCAGGACGGCTGGCGCGGTGGAGCCTCAGGCTACAAGAATATGACATCACGGTAATATATAAGTCCGGAAGAAACCACTCCGACGCCGACTGCTTATCGCGCGCCCCCATCGATCCCCCGCCGCCAGACGACGAGGACGACGACGTTTTCCTTGGGATAATAAGCGTGGAAGACTTCACTAAACAGCAACGAGCCGACCCGGAGCTAAAAGGCCTCTTCGAGTATTTGGAAGGGAACACCGACGTTGTCCCTAGGGCATTTAAGCGCGCGTTGTCTTCGTTCACGCTACAAAACAACCTGCTCGTGAAGAAGAACTTCTGACCAGTCCGCGCCAGCTACCTTCTTGTACCGTCAGCGCTGCGTCCAGAAATACTGCACGCCCTACACGACGATCCAACCGCTGGGCACCTCGGATTCTCCCGAACGCTGTCGAGAATACAGGAAAGGTATTACTGGCCGCCTCTGACCGCCGACGTCGCCCGTTACGTCAAGACATGGCGAGACTGTCAACGACGCAAGACACCACCGACAAGGCCAGCAGGAATACTACAGCCGATCGAACCTCCTCGCCGACCATTCCAGGAGATTGGGATGGATTTGTTGGGGCCGTTTCCGATATCAACATCCGGAAATAAGTGGATCGTCGTGGCGACAGACTATCTCACCCGTTTTGCTGAAACTAAAGCTCTACCAAAAGGCAGTGCAGCCGAAGTGGCGAAATTTTTCCTGGAGAACGTCCTGCTGCGACATGGTGCCCCAGAAGTCCTCATCACCGACAGGGGAACGGCTTTTACAGCAGAGCTCACCCAAGCCATTCTGAAATACAGTCAGACAAGGCACAGGAGAACCACGGCCTACCACCCGCAGACGAATGGTCTTACGGAGCGGCTGAATAAGACCCTCGCCGACATGCTAGCGATGTACGTCGACGTCGAACACAAGACCTGGGATGCCGTCCTGCCGTACGTAACATTCGCTTACAACACGGCGGTGCAAGAAACAACACAGATCACGCCGTTTAAGCTGGTTTACGGCAGGAACCCGACGACGACGCTCGACGCCATGCTGCCCCACGTCACTGACGAAGAGAATGTTGACGTCGCTAGCTATCTCCAGCGAGCCGAAGGAGCCCGACAGCTCGCCCGCCTACGGATCAAGAACCAACAGAGGACCGACAGCCGACACTACAACCTCCGACGACGCTTTGTTCAGTACCAGCCCGGCGACCGTGTTTGGGTTTGGACCCCGATACGCCGACGAGGACTCAGTGAGAAACTACTCCGACGCTATTTCGGACCCTACAAGGTCATCCGACGTATTGGCGCTCTGGACTATGAGGTCGTGCCAGACGGCATTTCGCATTCACAGCGGCGCCGCGCACGACCTGAAGTGGTCCACGTGGTGCGCCTTAAACCCTTTTACGGACGCTGACGAACTTCGTCATTTTGTTCTTTTCTTTGCTACGAGTGCTTTTGTTTATTACCTTCGTTTGTTTGCAGCATCGGGTCGATGCTTTTTAAGAGGGGGGTATTGATACGTGTACTTATCTTTATCGGGCGACCACGTTTCGCCGCTTAACAAATGCAATCGCACAGCGCGGGACGCGCCTGCATGTATCCGACGTTTCTGGAAAGTTATCGATGCTTCTACCCGGCTGTCTGTTGTCGCCGAACCTCGTGTTATCTGATTTCATCGCGTAGCGCGAATGGTGTAGAACTTTGTGGAAAGCACGCGGGTCCAAACGATTAGTCTGGAACATTCGACGACTGCTCTATAAAAGCCGACGCGCTTGACCCGCTGAGCAGATTTTCGACGATCGCCGAGCGTGTTCGCCGCTATCGTTGCGCTATAAGTGTAGCCTGTTTTGTGGGCACAGGTTCGCCCAATAAAAGTTAGTTTTCTTGTTCACAGTATTGCTACTGTGTTCTTCAACGTCACCACCACGTGACAATATATATATATATATATATATATATATATATATATATATATATATATATATATATATATATATATATATATATATATATATATTCATTCATAACATGCGAAAAACAAGCAGATATCGAAAACCCGCCGTGGTTGCATTGTGGCTATGATGTTCGACTCAATGTCACGGGATCAAATGTCAAATACGTAAAATGTCAGATGTCACGGCGGCCAAATTGCATTGGGGGCGAAATGCGAACACTCGTGCACTTCGAATTACATGGACATTTACAAGAACCGCAGGTAGTCCGAATTATTCCAGAGTCCCCAGCTACAGCCTGGCTCATGATAAGATTGTGGTCTTCGCACGTAAAAACTCATAATTTTTTCCTTTACCAGATATCGAGATTCAAGTATGTGCAGATGTTTGCTTACCTGTCAATTGATCTGGAGCGTATACTTAAAGCTTACAGAACTTAATGCGATCCGTTCAGTTGTGTCAATTTTATCCGGTGCAATGTGTAATCCCATCATTCCCATGTAATGTTTATGTTCATATTTTACACATGTCAGATTATTTGATGGGATTTCAATCTTTGTGCACTTGACCACTCACAAGCTATGCCAAAATCAAAACACCAAATCACACAAAGAAAGAATGTTGTGGTTGATGCAGCCGTGTCACTCATGAGGAAGGAGGCGATGTTAGCTGAATTCGGTGGTTTTACGTGCCTAAAGAGCAATACGATTATGAGCATGCCGTAGGGAGGTGATCAGGGTTAATATCGGCCACCTGGGGCTCTTTAACATACACCCGATGCATAATACACGGGCACTGTTTCATTTCGCCTCCAACTGCGGCCAGGGTTTGATATCCGCCATCGGGCTTAGCAATGCGACGCTACTACAACATGTCGGGCGAATGTGACGTGCAGACGTGAGCAGCCTTGTCTGGAACGTTCCGTCGGGCCTCCGTGGAGCAAGGCAGATTCAGCAAATCGCACCCGTGAGCCCTGGGGCAACGATGATTGGATGAAACGGCACATTGGGCGCCCTGGTGCTCACCGGTGCGATTTGCTGAATTCGCCATAACATCAGCCGCTGGGTTCGAGATGGTGTTCACTGCTTATGCGCAGCAAAAAAGCCGCGTGCCTACTCATCGCTTCCTTGTTCTAGTTCCCGCCTCGTTAGTTTGCTTCGCAGAGGCTACGCTGCATGCTTATGTGGTTTTAATATGACGTTGCCACGGAAGCTAGTGCAGTGCCGTGCTTCCATGTTTTACTCGTGTAACGGGGTGGCCAGGCAAGGAAGCACCTGTGATGGCGGGTGACCGCACATTTTTGCAGATTTGGCAAGGTTGCCTTACTGTGTACATACAAAATGCGCCATCCATCGTTGCTAACATGCAGCGCAAAGACAGGCGAACAGGCAACACAGCCGATAAGCGTGGTGCGAGAACGTCCGGCCACCCGCAATCAGTCGCGCTTGCTTACTTGCCCTCTCCTGGCTACACGAGTAAAACAAAACTTTTGAGGTTGCTTCCTTATGAAATTGAACGTACTTTAAAAGAAATTATACAGCTTTTATTTCTACCTTCAATTTGCATGTGAGCTCTCTTACCTCTGCAGAAGTTATCCTTTTTCTTTGTCGTCTTTCTGATTTTTGTTTTAGGTGAGTTATGCTCCTGTGATCCATGGTGTTTTCCGCGCAGTTCTTTCAAATTTTTTTTCGCACTGCATTATACCCCCTTTCAGTTTTACCGAAACACTGGCAATGCCTCCGCAGGATTGAGCTGAGAAATTATCAGAGGTGTAATCTAAGTTATCATTAACACTATCATCATTATCTCGTCTATATTCTATGAAAGCTATTCAAGATGCTTTGGCCTTGCAGCTAGTGCTCATACTCAGGATGAAAAAAATGTTATTTTCGCCGTGTGATTTGAGATCCCTCATTTGATATCGTAGTGTTGAAATGCAATTAAGTTTTACTCTTTCTGTTTCTGCTATACCGCTGTATTATGCTTTTTTGTTACTTCTCAGTGCATTGTATATTTGAATTTTTACTTTGTATTACATTAAGCTTAATTGAAATTCTGCATTGTGTATGGTTCCTTGATTCATGATGTATGTCAAATTGTACTTTTTTCCCTTCACTGCTGCCATTTTGTAAATGGGCCCCGGACCCCGTCAAGCTGCTTCAAGGCAGCTTTTTGTCCCCGGCCTTTTTCTCTTGGAGAAATAAATGAATTTTGAATCTATACTAAAACAAGATCAAGCACTGAGCAGGCGTCTTCTTGGACACGCGTAGGTTCTTTAACAATCTGTGATAATGAAAAACTGAACAATGTATCAAACGGGTGCTCACAATTTTTTGCATTGCCGATAGTCAACTTAACCCAGTCTATCCCACCTAGATTGAAATCATCAGTTAATAACAGCTTTCTACAATTAATTATTCTGCTGTGTAGGTAGTCATGCACTTTAAAAAATTAAATTATGAGGTTTTACGTGCCAAAACCACTTTGATTCTGAGGCACGCCGTAGTGGAGGACTCCGGAAATGTTGACTACCTGAGGGTCTCTAACGTGCACCTAAATCAAAGTACACGGGTGTTTTCCCATTTCGCCCCCATCGAAATGCGGCCGCCGTGGCCCGGATTCGATCTCGCGACCTCGTGCTCAGCAGCCCAACATCATAGCCACTGAGCAACCACGGCGGGTTCATGCACTTTCAAAAGGCATTCCTCAGGCTCTCCATGGCACCTGCAAATACCTACTAACAATGGCATATCATCCAATTAAGTAGTGCACCAAGCACTTTCATGGTTCCATATTCCAGGCTCTTCTTGAAATGTTAAACTGCTTCTTATATATATGATAGCTACGCCCGCCACTTTCACGGTCGTCACTATCAGTGTTCGTCAGTGAATATCAGGCAAGTTTTAAGGAACAAAGGTAACATTAAGAAGATATAGGTTAAATGCTGGACTGATAAATATGTATACATTAGTTCATAAGCTGAAGCAGGCTAGTTGGCTATTCGCCGCCGCCTTGTTTCGAAGTGGATGGCAATAAATCATAATTGTGGGGTAGTGGGAGCTTAAAGTAGGACAGTTGGAGAAGGCTAGGACGATACCGAGGGGGGAGGAAACATTCGCCCATGGAAGGATGGGTGGTTGGCAGGGGCTGTTGAAAAGGGGAGGCCACAGGGAAGGGTGTCCCCTCTCCGCCATAGTTGCTCGCTTTTAACTGTGTGACCGCCTTCAACTCAGTTATGCACTCAGTATGCACACTCGCCAAAGAGTTGCACGAATGCGTATGCTCAATGGCCTCTGGGACTCTAACGACGCAGTTTTGCCATATGCATATGTGGGATGCCTATATACATATATATATATATATATATATATATATATATATATATATATATATATATATATATATATATATATAATAATTTCTGAAGTCGTGGGTGGTGGGTGATACGTAATGCCCATATTTGTTAAACCTTTCCCTCAGTTTTTTTAAGCACTATTGCAATGACGGAGCACATACGACAGACTGCTTTATACTATGTACTCTACACTATGGATAAGAATTCGTCCTGGTCCGGGACTCGAACACGGGACCACCCCCTTTGTGGGGCAGCCGCTCTACAATCTGAGCTAAACAGCCGGTGTTAGATATGGGGCCGTTTCCTGAGGCTACTTCGAGTTCCCCAGACCACATCGAATCGCGCCACTGCTAAGTAAGGGATGCAGAAACACGAATGCCACATTCCTGAGGCAAGACACGTGCAAACAAGTTGGCGGCCCCCACTTCGTGTGCCTCCGGGGGAACTATTCACTGCTTGACTCATCCAGAAAGCGAGGGGATAGCCCGGCACTGTTGGAAGTAAAGTGGGTCCCAACCTGACGGCTGTAATGCGCCGTGACAACCGGACGGCTGTGGTGTACCGGTAGGCCTGGCAGCGTCGCACCGGCCGCCTTTGAAGAGGGCATTTGTAAGCCAGCGAGGCCATACCGCCGGGAGTAGAGTGACCTCGGACAATTGCGGCCCAAGCGTCGTCCCCGTTTTCTCATTGTGCCGACGCGTTGCGAGCGAGCGAGGCAAGACCGCAGAGAGCGTGAAATTCTGCCCGCCTTGGTCCACCGTCGCCCCACCTGGCTATTGTGACGGCGCGCGAGTCAGCAAGGCAAGACCGCAGGGGGACCAAGCGGCGACTCTCTTCGCCGGATATGACACCACCCCATGGGCGCCTACTATTGGCCGAAGATGGCGTCATCTGAGCGGGCTCTCCCATTGGCCGAACATGACGCGTCTTCCAGTCATCGAAGGGCTTAAAAGACGGAGACCGGGAGCAGACTTTCAAGTCACGGACCAGGACAAATTTTTCTTCAACTACAAGGCTTTTCTTTCGAGGAAGGCGTATGGGTTCGCTTAGTAGCAATTGCAAAGAACGTCTGCACGTCACATTCGCCCGTCATGATGTAGTAGCGTCACATTGCTAAGCCCGATAGCCGCAGCGAATCCATTTCGTTGGAGGTGAAATCAAACAGTTCCCCTGTACCATGCATTGGGTGCATGTTAAAGAGTCCCGATAGTAGAGCGCCTGCCCCCGAAAAGGGGGCGGTGCCGGGTTCAAGTCCTCGACCAGTACGAATTTTTGTTCAACCGCGAGGAACCCATATGGGTTTGGTTTTATCAATTGCTACGACTGGGTGGATGTCTCATTTTGCCTTAATTAATCGTAGTTGATTGAATGAGTGGCACGCATGCTTGTGTTTACCCGTCTTATAAATGAATCGTTTTTGCTTGAATTCAATTTGATGCGCGCGCGCGCGCCTTCACCCACGAATTACCTGAACAAGATAGATTGCAGTTTTTAGATATTAACATCACTTTAACACCAGATCACACGTGTTGGATGTACTCACCACGAGCCCGGAAAGACCTGTTGCCTTTTGAGTCCGCTCATTCTAAGACGGTAAAACGCGCCATTGTTATGCTGTGCCTGAAGGAAGCCCTGCAGAAATCATGTGTTCACCTGGTAAAGGACAGCCTCAACAATCAGATTGGCAGGATACAGAAGGCTGGTTTTCCCGTTTCCGTCGTGGCTGCTGTGGCAGAGAAGCTTCTGCAAAGCTTGAAACCTAGAACACCTCGAGAAGGTGGCGGTCAACTGAAGACCAGACCGGCGGTTCTCCCCTATATTCATAGGGTCTCCCACAACCTAAAGAATGTAGCCAATCGCTACGGTGTGCCGGTGGTATTTTCTGCCCCGCGCAAGTTGGCCTCTTTGTGCCCCCGGATTGTCTCCGGCGAGGAATGCGTGCGAGACTGCACGAAACGTCACGCCACCCAGTTTGTCAGGTGTTCGGTCGGGGCTGTTTATGAAATTCCCCTGACATGTGGACAAGCTTACATTGGTCAGACGGGCCGATGTATAAATGAACGACTAAGGGAACATAAGCTTTCTATGGTTAACGAAAAAGGTTCAAATTTGGCCTTACATTGCGGCGCATGCCCTTTGGCTACGCCTGATAAAGCATGCCAGCCTGTGCTGCCTAGAACCAAAATCTTAAGGCGCAGTCGTAACCAGGTAGCACGTGAACTCGCAGAGGCTTTTTACATTGATAAGTCAGATGATGAATGCGTAAGCGATTCTATTATCAATTTGTATAACAAAGAGAAAACGTTCTTGGCATGTGCGCTTAGGCAATGATTGCATAAGAATCTAGGTATATATATATTCATGTTCTTTCTGAATAAAATCAGTCGCGAGTTTGCGCCCGTCCATGTCATTACTCGTCCGTGTCTTTTTTAGCGCAGTTCCCTTCCTTAAGTAAATACATACATACATACATACACACACACACACGCACACATACATACATACATACATACATACATACATACATACATACATACATACATACATACATACATACATACATACATACATACATACATACATACACACACATACATACATACATACATACATACATACATACATACATACATACTAAAGAATAGAATTTTTAAACTGTTTGGATGGTTAATCAAATGAAGTGTAGTTTCACCATGTGAATTTGTATAGGAAGAAAGACAAAGCCACCATTATCCATACTGCTCTTTTCGACGCTCTAACTAGAAAACTTACAAGCCTACTCGCTTGTATGAAGGTACGTTATTATTTGCAGAACGAACACGCTTTCCCTAAGTGCCCCCCTGATCAGGTGCACGATAGTGATAGGCAAATCTCGAGCATCTAGATCACCGATGCAGGCTATTATATTAAGCCATGCAGGAACGACGTGAATTGGAGAAAATATTGTGAGCGCCTTTTATTTTCAATTTTGTCTCCACTTAAACCATCTATTTGCATAAAACATACTTTCCAAGTTTTCCAGAAGGGTCATGTAGCACGTGATATTGACTGAAGATATTATGAGTGGCGCTTGCGATTTGCTACCTTCATAGAGCTTCAATATCAGAATGCTGACTTAATTACCACCATGCATTTTCTCTCATTATTTGCAGGCCTGGCAGTGGTGATTGGCATTATTCTTGGACGCCGAATAAAATGAGGTGAGTCGTTGCAATGGTAAGCCCCGTCGCCTTGTTCCTGAACTGGGGACTTCATACATAAGTAAAAGCCGCCACTGGCTGTTTGGTGTTCTATACGTTCACTGGACGATACGCTAGAAATTAATGACAATGTGAGCGCAGCTCCGGCTTCCAACCCCTTTCAGATTGAGTTGTAGATAAGTTAACTACAGTCGAATCTCGAAAATTCAAACTCCAAAGGACCCAAAAATTTGTTTCATTTAAAAGGAGGAACTGTTTTTGAAGTAGTTGTGCACCATAGCACGATGCATGAACGGTGAGAATTGCGAAATATTGTAACGTGCAAGCCCACAGTGAGCGAGGACCACGAAACTGCCTGCGGCAGCCAGCGCTCGCTTCCCGATAACGGTAGAAAACAATACTTCTGAGAGCATGCTAAGCCGGTGCTGGCCAGTGCGAAGTCGGGTTTGATCTGCGCGCCTCGAGACTACCTGGCTGCCTGCGCTGCCACCTTTCCTGGAAATCCGCTAAACGCGACCAGATAACACGGCCAGCTCAGCGGGGGGCGCCTCGCGTCATTTTGGCTGCAGCGGTGGAGCGTATCGTGCACGAAGGCCTGAACGGTCTTCTGTTTTACAGGTTGGTCTATCTCTGTAATTTGAACCTTCCTATTTTTGCGCTCCGCTGCTGCCGCTGCCAAACTGCTTGTCTGTGTTTGCTGCCAAATTGATTGTCTGCGTTGATCCTTAAGAGGAAGCTTTAGCTGAATTATTGCTCTGATTTGAAATTTTTTGTTCAACAGATGGCGCAGCCTACGCGACTAAATCGAGGCACATCCTAGCTGTTTTAAGAACTCTATGCAGACCGTGTAACAATTTATGCCGCTCGAGAAAGTAGTGCGCAGTATGAAGACCGCGTACGGGGAAATAACAAAATATTGTAAAGCAGAGCCTTACAAGGAACACTTGAATTGCGCTACAAAGCATCTTGACGTTGCTTAAATTGCCAAAAACTTTGTATGCTTTTTCAAGAGTCACCCATTGAAAATGCACAACAAAATGGCGGCCGATCAGCTGTTTAGATTCTGTGGTAGGTATGTTTGTGAAAGCGGTCTTTCTGGAATAAACAACGCGTTGTGTGAAAGGTTTGTACAATATTTTGCATCGTCGCTGGTATTTTGTTTCCAACGAATGTGTGCCATCACAAAAGAAGCCTGTTTCTTTCGAGGAGGCGCTTGAAAGTGGTCGAGTACGCGCTGGTGTCTTTGTGCGGTTCTTGTGCACATGTAGGTTATTTTTTGCTCATATTTTATGCAGGGCGTACGACTGCATAGCTTATCGGATTTTTGACAGTTCTGAGATAGCGTAGCAGTACAGGTGTGTACCGTTGCGTCGTTGAGTGTCATTCCGTTCGTTCATAGTACGTAGCGGTAGGCCTAATCTCGCCCAGCGGCTGCCGAGTACGTCACCCTATCGTGCTGTCGCTAAGTTTTGCGAAATTCATTGGGCACCTAGGGGCAGGTGGGTTGTTGTATATACACTATCACAAGGGCTCGCATGGCGGCAGTTTACACTTAACTTTACGACGTCCGCGAGCAGCGTGCATGGTCGTGGAACGAAGAATTTGTCGTGCATTCGGCACTGTATAACGCGTACCTCGCGAGGTAAAGACTATTCTCAAATGAAAGTGGATACAATGCCAACGCTGTCCTCCCTTTTTGCTACAATGTGCTGGCAGTGGCTTGTGCCAATGGGAAATAGACTCGCCTCGCTCGTGCAATGACAAGGCGCAAACGAGGAACTTGACGTACGCGACAGGCAGCGTCGTGTCTCATGTGGCAATTCTGGGGTTTTACGTGCCAACACCACGATCTCGTTATGAGGCACGCCGTAGTGAGGGACCCCAGATCAGTTGTGACCGTCCTATACGTGACCCCAACGCACGGGGCACGGACGTTAGCGCATTTCACCCCCATCGAAATGCATCCGGGCTCGCACTTCGCAGTGCACCACCACAGCCGCTAAGCCACCACGGCGGGGATCTCTTATGAGGTACCTTCGCAGTTTTGCGCGGTGTCTGTACGAACTTATGTCTCATAGCCTTGCCACTGAAGATCCAGCGGTTGTAAAAATTGCTCTACACAATAAGATATTGGAAGAGAAACTAGCGTCTCCGCTACGATGGCAGATCTCTTGCACAGACTTTTGAGGCTCTTTCCATAATTGACAACAGCCTTGAGCAGATAACGTCAAGCATGCGCCCCCACAAAGCATGCGCCAGACATGTTGGCCGGTGCTCCCTCAAATCTTCAATGTTTTCCTGGAAAGGGAATTAAGATACCATCCGTCACAACCCCATGCAAAGGGAATATGCCTAAATTGTACGAACTATACGTAGACTAATTTCCACGACGCCAATTGGCAACCACACAATGGAGACCTGAAATGTGCTAAGAGCTACCAATACGGTTCTCAACCTGGAAGGACCTGTGATGTTGTTCTTGCCATGTTCGCTGCAGAACGTTCTTGCGTGGTTGCGAGACATTCTCTTACAGAATAGTCAGCACATCGCTTTGCCTCTGCTCATTGTGCAAGTTACCTTGAGGAACAGTGTAAGGACATGCACTGTTAATGTTTTCAAGCGTTACATTTGGCGTTTGGTGCATTCCAAATGTGTGGGTTGGTCGCCTACACGTGTGGCTTTCATTTCCTTAGCAGCAGCGCGACCATAAACCCTGGAGTGTGTAGGAACGGCCCCTTTTCTGTTTTTAACGTTATCATTGACCATCATCTCGGCTGCTGACAGTACACTCATGCGATATTCTTGAATGCATGGGGAC
The DNA here is from genome assembly GCF_023375885.2 of Dermacentor andersoni. NCBI lineage: Eukaryota > Metazoa > Arthropoda > Arachnida > Ixodida > Ixodidae > Dermacentor > Dermacentor andersoni. Next base: position 50,945,276 of record NC_092818.1, read on the forward strand.
GTCAAAAAAAGTTGGTGCCGACATTGTTAAAATGCCCCCCAAAGCAACAGTCCTGCCGATACTCAAATACTACAGCTGAAAGTGCGGTCCCTCATCCACCCATGCAACTCGCCTCATCGCTCGGGTTGGTGCAATGTCAAGATGCGTACATCGCGGTCTGGTGCCGTCTTGTATGGAACACATGTCCCTACCACGAGCGGCAATGTTTGGTTGGTTGCGAATTGCTGAATTTCTGCCACTAGGTAGCCACAGTATGCTTCCTAGCGAGATTATTAGGGTCTAGATTCTCTCACTCTCTTGTGCTGAACTGCCATCAGTAGAGTGCATTCGATTTTTAGAACCACAAGTGCAATCATCGCTCACACCCTGTGCTTTTTTTTTGGGGGGGGGGGAATTTGCCTGCCACTGTCGCATCACCTGCGTTTGTCCTCTTGGATTCTGTCGTATCTACCCCAACGACCGTAGTTCCCGAGCCAGACTTCGACATAAATCCAAGTCTCCCCGTGATTAAGCACCAACAGCTCAGAAGTCTGCTTCGACGATACAAAGGCTGCTTTTCGACGTCATCGAGGATTCAATAAACACCAGTCGCAAAGCATCGCATAATAACCGAAGACTGCGCTCGACCACTCCGCCAGAGCCCTTACCGAGTTTCGACGCGAGAACGCGAAGCTATAAGACAACAAGTCGACGAAATGCTGCGCGACGACATCATCCAGCCTTCGAAAAGCCCGTGGGCCTCTCCTGTAGTCCTGGTAAAGAAAAAGGACGGAACCCTACGTTTCTGCGTCGATTATCGTCGACTGAACATAATCACGAAGAAAGACGTATACCCCCTCCCACGGATAGATGACGCATTGGATCGGCTCTGCAATGCTATATACTTCTCATCGATGGACCTCAAGTCTGGCTACTGGCCAATAGAAGTCGACGAAAGGGATCGGGAAAAGACCGCCTTCATCACGCCAGACGGCCTCTACGAGTTCAAGGTCATGCCATTCGGACTGTGCTCGGCGCCTGCAACGTTTCAGCGCGTCATGGACCCGGTGTTAGCCGGACTGAAGTGGCAGACGTGCCTTGTTTACCTGGATGACGTCGTTGTCTTCGCCGGAAATTTCGACGATCACCTTAGGCGGCTTGCGACAGTGTTAAAAGCCATCAAGTCATCAGGGCTCACTCTGAAGCCGGAAAAGTGCCGTTTCGCTTACGACGAGCTTTTGTTCCTAGGCCACGTGATCAGCAAATCAGGAGTACGCCCCGACCCACAGAAGACAGCTGCCATCGCAAAGTTCCCGCAGCCAACCGACAAGAAGGCAGTGCAGAGATTCCTTGGCATGTGTGCCTACTGTAGGCGCTTTGTCAAGGACGTTTCACGCATCGCGGAGCCGCTAACACATCTAACCAAATGTGATGTCGCGTTCAAGTGGGAAACGCCGCAGGCCAAGGCATTTCAAGAACTCAAACGACGCATGCAGTCGCCGCTGGTACTTGCACACTTCGACGAGGACGCCGATACCGAAATCCACACTGACGCCAGTAGCCTAGGCCTCGGTGCCGTCCTAGTCCAGAGGAAAGAAATACTTGAAAGGGTGATATCGTATGCTAGCCGGTCTCTGTCAAAAGCGGAAAGCAACTATTCTACGACTGAAAAGGAATGCCTCGCCATCATTTGGGCTACAGCTAAATTCCGCCCTTACCTCTATGGCAGGCCATTCAAAGTCGTCAGTGACCATCTCGCATTGTGTTGGCTAGCTAACTTAAAGGACCCTTCAGGATGGCTGGCGCGGTGGAGCCTCAGACTACAAGAATATGACGTCACGGTAATATACAAGTCCGGAAGAAAACACTCCGACGCCGACTGGTTATCGCGCACCCCTATCGATCCCCCGCCGCAAGACGACGAGGACGACGACGCCTTCCTTGGGATAAGCGCGGAAGACTTCACTAAACAGCAACGAGCCGACCCGGAGCTAAAAGGCCTCGTCGAGTATTTGGAAGGGAACACCGACGTTGTCCCTAGGGCATTTAAGCGCGCGTTGTCTTCGTTCACACTACAAAACAACCTACTCGTGAAGAAGAACTTCTCACCGCGCCAGCTACCTTCTTGTTGTACCGTCAGCGCTGCGTCCAGAAATACTGCACGCCCTACACGACGATCCAACCGCTGGGCACCTCGGATTCTCCCGGACGCTGTCGAGAATACAGGAAAGGTATTACCGGCTGCGTCTGACCGCCGACGTCGCCCGTTACGTCAAGACATGGCGAGACTGTCAACGACGCGAGACACCACCGACAAGGCCAGCAGGAATACTACAGCCGATCGAACCTCCTCGCCGACCATTCCAGCAGATTGGGATGGATTTGTTGGGGCCGTTTCCGATATCAACATCCCGGGAATAAGTGGATCGTCGTGGCGACAGACTATCTCACCCGTTTTGATGAAACTAAAGCTCTACCAAAAGGCAGTGCAGCTGAAGTGGCGAAATTTTTCGTGGAGAACATCGTGCTGCGACATGGTGCCCCAGAAGTCCTCATCACCGACAGAGGAACGGCTTTTACAGCAGAGCTCACCCAAGCCATTCTGCACTACAGCCAGACAAGCCACAGGAGGACAACTGCCTACCATCCGCAGATGAATGGTCTCACGGAGCGCCTGAACAAGACCCTCGCCGACATGCTAGCAATGTACGTCGACGTCGAACACAAGACGTGGGACGCGGTCCTGCCGTACGTAACACTTGCGTACAACACGGCGGTGCAAGAAACAACACAGATCACGCCGTTTAAGTTGGTTTACGGCAGGAAACCGACGACGACGCTTGACGCCATGCTGCCGTCCGTAACTGACGAAGAGAATGTTGACGTCGCTAGCTATCTCCAGCGCGCCGAAGAAGCCCGACAGCTCGCCCGCCTGCGAATAAAGAGCCAGCAGAGGACCGACAGCCGACACTACAACCTCCGACGACGCTTCGTCGAGTACCAACCTGGCGACCGTGTTTGGGTCTGGACCCCGATACGCCGACGCTATTTCGGACCCTACAAGGTCATCCGGCGTATTGGCGCTCTGGACTATGAGGTCGTGCCAGACGGCATTTCGCATTCACAGCGGCGCCGCGCACGATCTGAAGTGGTCCACGTGGTGCGCCTTAAACCCTTTGACGGACGCTGATGAACTTCGCCATTTTTGTTCTTTTCTTTGCTACGAGTGCTTTTGTTTATTACCTTCGTTAGTTTGCAGCATCGGGTCGATGCTTTTTAAGAGGGGGGCATTGACACGTGTACTTATGTTTATCGGGCGACCACGTTTCGCCGCTTAACAACTGTAATCGCACAGCGAGGGACGCGCCTGCATGTATCCGACGTTTCTGGAAAGTTATCGATGCTTCTACCCAGCTGTCTGTTGTCGTGCACTACGTCATCAGGCGTCGGACTTGAGGATGCATCAAACTGATGCGGGGAAATTTCGTAGTTTACGTCGTTAACATTACGTTGGACTTCATAAGGCCCTGTGTAGTGAGAGAGAAGCTTCTGGGAGAGACCAACCCGACGACATGGTGACCAAAGGAGCACCCAAAGACCTGGCGCGAACTTAACATTGCGATGACACCGGTCATAACACTCATTTTGTATATGCTGCGAGGCTCACAAACGAGATCGAGCGACTTGACATGCCATGTGAGCGCGATCGATGCCTTCACGAGCGTACTCAGTTGCAACACGTGGCACAAAATGGAGGATGGTGTCAAACGGCAATGTGGGGTCGCGACGATGCAAGAGATAAAAGGGTGAATATGCTTTGGTGTCATGTCGGGACGAGTTATACGCGAACGTCACGTAGGTCAGCGTGGCGTCCCAGTCGCGGTGATCGTTGGACCTACATAGACAGCATCTCTGATTTTTCGGTTGAGGCATTCCGTAAGACCGTTTGGTTGTGGGTGGTAGGCGATGGACAGCTTGTGCTCAGTGGCACAAAAGCGGAGGAGGTCGCCCACAACTCGAGACAAGAATGAGCGGCCACGGTCTGTATGTAACTGTCAAGGTGCACCGTGGTGGAGAATGGCGTCGTGGAGGAGAAAATCGGCGACGTCTATTGCGCGGCTAGTCGGCAACGCCTTTGTTATTGTGTAGCGTGTCGTGTAATCAACAGCGACGGCGATCGACTTGTTGCCTCTAGGCGTCGTCGGAAAAGTGCCAAGCAGGTTAAGGCCTACGTGAAAAAACGGTTCAGAGGGAACTTCAATTGGATGGAGTCATCCGACAGGTGGCAGGGGAGGATTCTTCTTGCGCTGACACAATTCGCAAGTTGCGACATAACGGCTCACGAAGCGGTAGAGAACCGGCCAGAAGAACCGGCGTCGTATGCGGTCGTATGTACACAAAACTGCAAGGTGCCCCGCCGTCGGTGCATGGTGAAGTTGTTCGAGAGCGACGGATTGCAGATGACGAGGAAGGACAAGGAGCAACTTAGGTCTGTCAGCGTTGATATTGCGGTGGTAGAGGATGCCGTAGTGCAGCACGAACATGCGGCATGTGCCGTCGCTGCTGATGGCACTCCAGTGATGATGGACTGTAAGGGCTCGCCGCGTTGTTGTTCGGCTCTCATGTCAGTCACATCAGTGAAAGCCATCACGCAGGTCACTGGATCATGCGCAGCTGGATCAGGTGGATCCATCGGGTCACGAGAGAGGCAGTAAGCGTCCTTGTGGAGACGTCCAGTCATGTAATTGACAATAAATGAAAATTCTTGGAGCCGCAAAGCCCAGCGACCAAGCTGCTCTGTTGGATTCCGGAGGGAAGACACCCAACAGAGTTTATGGTGGTCTGTAACGACCGAAAGCGTGGGGTCGCACAAGTATGACCGGAATTTCGGCAACCGCCCAAACTAAAGACAAGTACTGCCGCTCGGTGATGGGGTCATTTCTCTCGGCAGGCGACAGTAGGCGGCTGGCATAAGCTATCACGCACTCGGTACAATCAATATCATGGCCCCTTGCGTCAGTGTGGACTTTGGTCGGTGCATATGGATCAAAGTGGGCAAGTATGGGATGGGTGGCCAGAAACGCGATGAGAGCGGCGAACGCGTGAGCCTGCTCGAGGCCCCATGAGAATGGCATGTTCTTCTTTAGATCTGTCAAAGGCCGAGCAATGTGTGCAAAGTTTTTGACGAAACGCCGAAAGCACGAACACAGGCCGACGAAGCAGCGCACGTCAGAAGCAGAATGTGGCACAGTGAAACTTCGCACTGCGCGAACTTTTTCCGGATCTGGTTGGAGACCTGAGGCGTCAATTAGGTGTCCCAACAGTGTAATCTGACGGCGCCCGAATCGACACTCACAAAATATGTGATCTAAAATTTAGCATAACGTTCTTTTCCCTCTAGACTTCGTGCCGATCGCCAATGTGTTATGAAAACAATGCGACATTGCAACTCGAGCTTACCTTAGTACATGTTTACTGAGCACTTCTTAGGTTTTTTTTTAATCTAGCTGAAATTGTCGAATACAGACAACATACGCATGGTATGTAACACGTAAAACAGCACTGTATGCAAGACAAGTACTAGTGTAGGCGAGCAAAATATCGGTGTCCTTGCTTTAGCGGCACGCCGAACGCGATGAGAAAACTTCGCTCAATTCAGCTTTCAATTCCGTTAAATAGATTACTATCTGTGTTCCTGTATGTTATAAACTCAGTAAATGACAGCATTAGCTCCACCTGACCTGTACTAAAATTGTGATCATGTACTGCTTCATTCACGATTGACAATAAACAATTAAGCACGTCAGACAAGTGTCTGACGTGTTTTTTTTTTTTTTTGCCAGTTGAGGCCTCTCGCTCACCTGACGATATAATAAAGGTATCGATAGTCATTTTAGAGTATCGTACACACAAACCCCGCTCCAAAAGCGGTAGCAAAACACCCAAAACTAGCGAGCGAGCAGGACAACGAACTCAACCAGCCGCTACCGTAGCGGCCATATTGCTCACTACGTAATGATGATGATAATCCACCGCTAATCTTATTTCCGTTGCACTGTGGAAGGTGCAGTTTCCCTTCCCTAAGTTTTTATAGGTGTTCTGTTCGGAAATCGCGTTGCCGCAAACGCATTTGAAAGGTATCAGCGAGAATTGCTCGGTGACGTGTGTGGTAGAACGATTTTTTTTGCCCCAATCACGCCATGTGAAACAGCCTTAAGCAGTTTCCATAAGGTGGCGTGCTTGTGTTGGGGCTGTCAGCAAGGGTCATCAGCAAACGAGCAGGGCGAAAGATGAAAGAGCAAACGAGGAGTGGGAAGATCAAAGGACACGAGCCCTGAACGGCGGAGACCAATGAGTGGCTCCTTCAGTAACGTGCGCGCGGGAAACTGCTGTCATGCCGACCTGCCCGACTGCTCGTTTCATACTATCGTCTGCTCACGTCTGATCTCGCTCGTGCTTGTTTGGTTTGGTTGGTTTGGTCTTGCACTCGTTTGTTTCGATTGTCATGGTGAAAAGAACTGGTAAACAGGTTCACAAAACGGTTCATACTGCGAAAAACTGCAAAAGCAACACCCGTATACCAGCACAAGTACAGAAGTGTTCACAACTGCATGCGACGAACGCAAACGATGTGGAAGCGATGCCCCTCAGTGCATGACCGAAACACATGCAAGTTGCTGGCGTGCCCTCATCACAACGAGGCCCTGCCAATCATAAACCTCTGAAAACAATCTTATACCTCGCTGAACACTTCGCTTTTGGTTGAGTTTTGCAACTACTGAGTTAATCATCGTATCCTGTGAAGCAGACTTGAAGTGAGCGTCTTCAGTTTAAACATCGCATTTGCAGGAACAGCTTGGGGTACCCTCGGCACCACTACCCAAAATGATCACGATGACGGTGAGGTACGGTGGCGGTCTCACAAGGTGACTGCCGAAAGCAGTCATCCATTGATAGAACGAATACTTGCTTGGTGAAAACGTGCGATCTGTGCTTTGTCGTCGTTGTCCTTCCTGACTTCTTGCGCGTGCAGAAAGTGAATGACCAATGATTTTGTTGAAACATCAGAGTCAAACTTTGGCATTTAAAAAAAAACGTGAAGCAATTAGAATAGTAATCGCATGTGCTCTGTGCCGCAACGCTCAAACCGCACCGTAAACGGCATTGCAAGCCGCCATAGTTTTCCTTTGGACAATCGATAAAAGAAAGCAATGGGTGATGAAATGGCGCATCAGAAAGCCCGTTTTGGCTCATAAAGCCCCGAATTAACCTTATTCGATCACCCGTTAGACAGTCTAGCACTCACATACTTGTAACACCGGTATTGCGAAAGTAGAATGTTCGCATTCTTCGTTTGTACAATTCAGGCTCTTTACGGTCACTGTTAAAAACCAGTCGTGATTGTATAATTCTGTACCGATCGATCTCAATCGCGATGGGAAGCGTCCCATTTGATCGCTGTGGTACGGGCACTTCAATCGCGATCAAGCCCAGTTGAGATAAAATTCGTCGATCCCGACTGGCTAGTTTGCGAAAGCTATAGAACGACACCATATGGGATATAAAGTAGATCCAAGTTGTGGGGCTTCGGGCTAACGTGCCCGGACCCGGCTAGCTAAGGTCTAAGGAGACACGTAGCTCGTCCCCACTCCTCAGCGCACGCAAAGGGGCGCCGCGGCGGGTTCGCTGACTCACCGGCAAGGCGTAGAGACGACTCCAGCCGTGGCACCAACGAATGGGGCTTTATTCCCTGCTATGTACAAAATGCGTGTACAATACAGGAATACGGCACTGGGGTGGCAGTTGCAGACTACGGGTGAAAGCTCCCGGGAAGTCTGCTCCGCCACGCTGGCTCTTCCGAGCAGGTTCGCCACACAAAAGGGGGCCGCCTTGCTCAGTGGGGCGCGGGACCAAGAGGGTCCGACAGCCAAGAGCACCGAAAGTCAATCTACGCGAATACGCGTCCGGGCGAAAGCGCCCGCGCACCTCTGATGCTGAAGGAGAGAGAAACCTAAGAGAGGGCGAGAGAGGCCCGCTCCTCAGGCACTGTTCTTACGCGCGGCGTAACGTGAGCCGCGCGCGCAAGCAGCAGGCTCCGCGTCGCGCCGGTGCCAGCGGCCGCGGGGAATGTACGCTATCCAAAATAAGGCTTGGAACTGCGTGTCCCCAGCGATCGCGCGGGCGAATGGCCCAAGTCGCGCGTGAACAGGAGGTAGGGGTCCCAAAAGGGGTCCCCACAAAGTCGGGCTCGATGGCGATTGAAAATGAACAAGTGCGTGGCTGAATTTGTCATTGATATTTCTTGATATATTGATTATGAGGCAGCGCATTGGTGACCCTGTGGTGGCTGATAAGTGTGACATTATGCACTGAACCGTGAACGGCTTTCTGAATGGGAAGTGCAATGCCATGAAAAATGATTTTACTGTCAGTAAGCGATGGCAACCAGCGGCCAAAACAACACAGCCACCACGCAGGTGATCATCTAATCGACAACCATATTGGATAAGTGGTGGCACTCTCTATAGCCGATGAAAGTTACGAATACATAAAATAGACAAACGAATGCAAATGTGTGACTAAAAATCGGCAGCTTGCGGCAGCTAAAAAATTGTCCCTTTTAAACGCAGAACCGATTAGCTCCATTATCATCAATGGTTCTGGTCCGTAATAACGTTACCAGCTGTATGGAACTTCGGAAATCTACAAAGTTTAGTCAAAGGCAGAGCGACCCATCAGATTCCTGCAAGTTGCTTGACAATGATAAAATCAGAAAACTTTAAAATAAAGTGTTATTTTTTGAACGAGCTTTTGAAGCCGCGTTTGCGTCTCACCGTGCAGTCAGGAACACACGGTGATCTTGGCCAAATGGGAATTAGTACCAGTGGCAATTAGTACTCACCTAATGAGTGCATGCAATCCGCAAGAGCTTGAAGACAACGAAAATGTTACATTTTTCTATCATGACACAACCTTCTCTATTTTCTTGTTTCAGCGATCTTGTGGTGATCATCATCTTCGCCATTGTCGCGGTTGGTAAGACATATTTCGTCATATGCGTTCTCTTGTGTAGTTGACTGGACTTAGTGCAAGAAAACAATGACGAGTAAATCAGTAACTCTAATGTTAGCAATATTCTGTACAGAGTTGTGAACCAGCAAGGCTTTGGTGTTTAAATTGTACTGGATTTTGCGGGAGGGTATTAGATGTTATACATACATATATATATGTATATATATATATTCATAACATGCGAAAAACAAGCAGATATCGAAAACCCGCCGTGGTTGCATTGTGGCTATGGTGTTCGACTCAATGTCACGGGATCAAATGTCAAATACGTAAAATGTCGGATGTCACGGCGGCCAAATTTCATTGGGGGCGAAATGCGAACACTCGTGCACTTCGAATTATGTGGACATTTACAAGAACCGCAGGTAGTCCGAATTATTCCAGAGTCCCCAGCTACAGCCTGGCTCATAAGATTGTGGTCTTCGCACGTAAAAACTCATAATTTTTTCCTTTACCAGATATCGAGATTCAAGTATGTGCAGATGTTTGCTTACCTGTCAATTGATCTGGAGCATATATTTAAAGCTTACAGAACTTAATGCGATCCGTTCAGTTGTGTCAATTTTATCCGGTGCAATGTGTAATCCCATCATTCCCATGTAATGTTTATGTTCATATTTTACACATGTCAGATTATTTGATGGGATTTCAATCTTTGTGCACTTGACCACTCACAAGCTATGCCAAAATCAAAACACCAAATCACACAAAGAAAGAATGTTGTGGTTGATGCAGCCGTGTCACTCATGAGGAAGGAGGTGATGTTAGCTGAATGCGGTGGTTTTACGTGCCTAAAGAGCAATACGATTATGAGCATGCCGTAGGGAGGTGATCAGGGTTAATATCGGCCACCTGGGGCTCTTTAACATACACCCGATGCATAATACACGGGCACTGTTTCATTTCGCCTCCAACTGCGGCCAGGGTTTGATATCCGCCATCGGGCTTAGCAATGCGACGCTACTACAACATGTCGGGCGAATGTGACGTGCAGACGTGAGCAGCCTTGTCTGGAACGTTCCGTCGGGCCTCCGTGGAGCAAGGCAGCGCCGTTTAACGGCAAATTCAGCAAATCGCACCCGTGAGCCCTGGGGCAACGATGATTGGATGAAACGGCACATTGGGCGCCCTGGTGCTCACCGGTGCGATTTGCTGAATTCGCCATAACATCAGCCGCTGGGTTCGAGATGGTGTTCACTGCTTATGCGCAGCAAGAAAGCCGGGTGCCTACTCATCGCCTCCTTGTTCTAGTTCCCGCCTCGTTAGTTTGCTTCGCAGAGGCTACGCTGCATGCTTATGTGGATTTAATATGACGTTGCCACGGAAGCTAGTGCAGTGCCGTGCTTCCATGTTTTACGCGTGTAACGAGGTGGCCAGGCAAGGAAGCACCTGTGATGGCGGGTGACCGCACATTTTTGCAGATTTGGCAAGGTTGCCTTACTGTGTACATACAAAATGCGCCATCCATCGTTGCTAACATGCAGCGCAAAGACAGGCGAACAGGCAACACAGCCGATAAGCGTGGTGCGAGAACGTGCGGCCACCCGCAATCAGTCGCGCTTGCTTACTTGCCCTCTCCTGGCTACACGAGTAAAACAAAACTTTTGAGGTTGCTTCCTTATGAAATTGAACGTACTTTAAAAAAAATATACAGCTTTTATTTCTACCTTCAATTTGCATGTGAGCTCTCTTACCTCTGCAGAAGTTATCCTTTTTCTTTGTCGTCTTTCTGATTTTTGTTTTAGGTGTTATGCTCCTGTGATCCATGGTGTTTTCCGCGCAGTTCTTTCAAATTTTTTTTCGCACTGCATTGCACCCTCTTTCAGTTTTACCGAAACACTGGCAATGCCTCCGCAGGATTGAGCTGAGAAATTATCAGAGGTGTAATCTAAGTTATCATTAACACTATCATCATTATCTGGTCTATATTCTATGAAAGCTATTCAAGATGCTTTGGCCTTGCAGCTAGTGCTCATACTCAGGATGAAAAAAATGTTATTTTCGCCGTGTGATTTGAGATCCCTCATTTGATATCGTAGTGTTGAAATGCAATTAAGTTTTACTCTTTCTGTTTCTGCTATACCGCTGTATTATGCTTTTTTGTTACTTCTCAGTGCATTGTATATCTGAATTTTTACTTTGTATTACATTAAGCTTAATTGAAATTCTGCATTGTGTATGGTTCCTTGATTCATGATGTATGTCAAATTGTACTTTTTTCCCTTCACTGCTGCCATTTTGTAAATGGGCCCCGGACCCCGTCAAGCTGCTTCAAGGCAGCTTTTTGTCCCCGGCCTTTTCCTCTTGGAGAAATAAATAAATTTTGAATCTATACTGAAACAAGATCAAGCACTAAGCAGGCCTCTTCTTGGACACGCGTAGGTTCTTTAACAATCTGTGATAATGAAAAACTGAACAATATATCAAACAGGTGCTCACAGTTTCTTGCATTGCCGATAGTCAACTTAACCCAGTCTATCCCACCTAGATTGAAATCACCAGTTAATAACAGCTGCTGTGTAGGTAGTCATGCACTTTAAAAAATTAAATTATGAGGTTTTACGTGCCAAAACCACTTTGATTCTGAGGCACGCCGTAGTGGAGGACTCCGGAAATGTTGACTACCTGAGGTTCTCTAACGTGCACCTAAATCAAAGTACACGGGTGTTTTCCCATTTCGCCCCCATCGAAATGCGGCCGCCGTGGCCCGGATTCGATCTCGCGCCCTCGTGCTCAGCAGCCCAACATCATAGCCACTGAGCAACCACGGCGGGTTCATGCACTTTCAAAAGGCATTCCTCAGGCTCTCCATGGCACCTGCAAATACCTACTAACAATGGCATATCATCCAATTAAGTAGTGCACCAAGCACTTTCATGGTTGCATATTCCAGGCTCTTCTTGAAATGTTAAACTGCTTCTTATATATATGATAGCTACGCCCGCCACTTTCACGGTCGTCACTATCAGTGTTCGACAGTGAATATCAGGCAAGTTTTAAGGAACAAAGGTAACATTAAGAAGATATAGGTTAAATGCTGGACTGATAAATATGTATACATTAGTTCATAAGCTGAAGCAGGCTAGTTGGCTATTCGTCGCCGCCTTGTTTCGAAGTGGATGGCAATAAATCATAAATGTGGGGTAGTGGGAGCTTAAAGTAGGACAGTTGGAGAAGGCTAGGACGATACCGAGGGGGGAGGAGACATTCGCCCATGGAAGGATGGGTGGTTGGCAGGGGCTGTTGAAAAGGGGAGGCCACAGGGAAGGGTGTCCCCTCTCCGCCATAGTTGCTCGCTTTTAACTGTGTGGCCGCCTTCAACTCAGTTATGCACTCAGTATGCACACTCGCCAAAGAGTTGCACGAATGCGTATGCTCAATGGCCTCTGGGACTCTAACGACGCAGTTTTGCCATATGCATATGTGGGATGCGTATATATATATATATAAATATATATATATATATAATCATTTCTGAAGTCGTGGGTGGTGGGTGATACGTAATACCCATATTTGTTAAACCTTTCCCTCAGTTTTTTTAAGCGTTTTTGCAATGACGGAGCACATACGACAGACTGCTTTATACTATGTACTCTACACTATGGATAAGAATTCGTCCTGGTCCGGGACTCGAACACGGGACCACCCCCTTTGTGGGGCAGCCGCTCTACAATCTGAGCTAAACAGCCGGTGTTAGATATGGGGCCGTTTCCTGAGGCTACTTCGAGTTCCCCAGACCACATCGAATCGCGCCACTGCTAAGTAAGGGATGCAGAAACACGGATGCCACATTCCTGAGGCAAGACACGTGCAAACAAGTTGGCGGCCCCCACTTCGTGTGCCTCCGGGGGAACTATTCACTGCTTGACTCATCCAGAAAGCGAGGGAATAGCCCGGCACTGTTGGAAGTAAAGTGGGTCCCAACCTGACGGCTGTAATGCGCCGTGACAACCGGACGGCTGTGGTGTAGCGGGAAGCCCTGGCAGCGTCGCACCGGCCGCCTTTGAAGAGGGCATTTGTAAGCCAGCGAGGCCATACCGCCGGGAGTAGAGTGACCTCGGACAATTGGGGCCCAAGCGTCGTCCCCGTTTTCTCATTGTGCCGACGCGTTGCGAGCGAGCGAGGCAAGACCGCAGAGAGCGTGAAATTCTGCCCGCCTTGGTCCACCGTCGCCCCACCTGGCTATTGTGACGGCGCGCGAGTCAGCAAGGCAAGACCGCAGGGGGACCAAGCGGCGACTCTCTTCGCCGGATATGACACCACCGCATGGGCGCCTACTATTGGCCGAAGATGGCGTCATCTGAGCGGGCTCTCCCGTTGGCCGAACATGACGCGTCTTCCAGTCATCGAAGGGCTTAAAAAACGGAGACCGGGAGCAGACTTTCAAGTCACGGATCAGAACAAATTTTTCTTCAACTACAAGGCTTTTCTTTCGAGGAAGGCGTATGGGTTCGCTTAGTAGCAATTGCTAAGAACGTCTGCACGTCACATTCGCCCGTCATGATGTAGTAGCGTCACATTGCTAAGCCCGATGGCCGCAGCGAATCCATTTCGTTGGAGGTGAAATCAAACAGTTCCCCTGTACCATACACTGGGTGCATGTTATAGAGCCCCGATAGTAGAGCGCCTGCCCCCGAAAAGGGGGCGGTGCCGGGTTCAAGTCCTCGACCAGTACGAATTTTTGTTCAACCGCGAGGAACCCATATCGGTTTGGTTTTATCAATTGCTACGACTGGGTGCATGTCTCATTTTGCCTTAATTAATCGTAGTTGATTGAATGAGTGGCACGCATGATTGTGTTTACCAGTCTGATAAATGAATCGTTTTTGCTTGAATTCAATTTGATGCGCGCGCACTCACACACACACACATACACACACACACACACATACATACATACATACATACACACACATACAAGCATACAGACATACAAACATACACACACATACAAACAGACACATACATACACACATACATACATACACACACACATACATACATACATACATACATGCATACATACATACATACACACATACATACATGCATACACACATACATACATGCATACATACATACATACATGCATACATACATAGTACATACATACATACATACATACATACATACATACATACATACATACATACATACATACATACATACATACATACATACACACACACATACATACATACATACAGGAGAGCACGTTGTTGGGCGAGTCGGTCGTACATACTTAAGGAAGGGAACTGCGCTAAAAAAGACACGGACGAGTAATGACATGGGCGGGCGCAAACTCGCGACTGATTTTATTCAGAAAGAACATGAATATATATATACCTAGATTCTTATGCAATCATTGCCTAAGCGCACATGCCAAGAACGTTTTCTCTTTCTTATACAAATTGATACTAGAATCGCTTACGCATTCATCACCTGACTTATCAATGTAAAAAGCCTCTGCGAGTTCACGTGCTACCTGGTTACGACTGCGCCTTAAGATTTTGGTTCTAGCCAGCAAAGGCTGGCATGCTTTATCAGGCGTAGCCAAAGGGCATGCGCCGCAATGTAAGGCCAAATTTGACCCTTTTTCGTTAACCATAGAAAGCTTATGTTCCCTCCTTAGTCGTTCATTTATACATCTGCCCATCTGGCCAATGTAAACTTTTCCACATGTCAGGGGAATTTCACACACAGCCCCGACCGAACACCTGACAAACTGGGTGGCGTGACGTTTCGTGCAGTCTCGCACGCATTCCTCGCCGGAGACAATCCGGGGGCACAAAGAGACCAACTTGCGCGGGGCAGAAAATACCACCGGCACACCATAGCCATTGGCTACATTCTTTAGGTTGTGGAAGACCCTATGAATATAGGGGAGAACCGCCGGTCTGGTCTTCGGTTGACCGCCACCTTCTCGAGGTGTTCTAGGTTTCAAGCTTTACAGAAGCTTCTCTGCCACAGCAGCCACGACGGAAACGGGAAAACCAGCCTTCTGTATCCTGCCAATCTGATTGTTGAGGCTGTCCTTTACCAGGTGAACACATGATTTCTGCAGGGCTTCCTTCAGGCACAGCATAACAATGGCGCGTTTTACCGTCTTAGAATGAGCGGACTCAAAAGGCAACAGGTCTTTCCGGGCTCGTGGTGAGTACATCCAGCACGTGTGATCTGGTGTTAAAGTGGTGTTAATATCTAAAAACTGCAATCTATCTTGTTCAGGTAATTCGTGGGTGAAGGTTAGACCCCTGCCGTGTCGTTTAAAGACAGATAAGGTCTCTTGCACGGTAACCTTGCAAGTCTCTTGCAAGTAACGAGTGGATAGGTGAAGCCAGGTTACAGTCCTATCGGCGACAGACTTTCCAAGCGGTCGAATTTTGGTGGGGGTGCCTTTTGCTGCGGCTTCCAAAGGGCAGGCCTAGAGAAAAAAGTATTGGCTGTGCGATTTCTCTGCTGGCCGACACGGTACTACCATCCAAGATTGCCGATGTGCTAAAGAAAGGACCTAAGTTCAGCATGGAGCCTAATGTGCCAGCGCACGAGTTGCTGTCGTTGAATCGACAAGTGGCGCGCAAAACTGGTGAAGAGGACCGTGAAAGGTGTCTTCTTGATGGGGTCGAGTGCCTGCTGCGTACGGCCACCAAGCCTCAAGTGTCTGCGTGCCAAAGACAGTCAACTGTGGAAAGGGACGCCGAAGAAGTCGTCTCTTTCTTCAAAGAACATCAGCTGATGCTTCTACAGGCGGACGAGGAGGGAGGATTTGCCGTGCTACCAAAGGGGATGTTTCACGACAAAGCCGTTGAGGTCGTGGGAAGGAACTTTGTCACCAAAAACGTGAAGACTTCCAAGGTAAAGGCTCAAGCCATAGAACTGTGCAAGGACTTGGCTTTAGATAGACTTTCAAGAGCTGTTAACAACTGTAAGCGCAATAGCCTAGAACTGTTTTTTACCGTGAAGACACACAAAGATGACAAGCCGTTCCGGTGTATTGTGAGTGAAAGGGATATGTGGCAACGAGAGATTAGCTCTTTTCTCCAAAAGTGTTTAAGGAATTTAGTTATACAAGACCCTTTTGTTGTGAAGAATTCAGGTGATGTGGTTTCTTTCCTACAGGGTTCCTCATCTTTAGGTTACGCTGTCTCTTTTGACATAGGAAACCTGTTCTTTTCTATACGGCATGATGACCTATTTTGTGCAGTTAGGTCTTGCATCGACGAAAATGGCGTAGTAGATTTTCAGAATACTAGCGGCCTAACCGTGGACAATTTCATGAAGCTACAAGAATTTTATCTTGAGTCCACTTTTGTAACTTTTGACAACCGTTTTCATGTTCAGCGTCAGGGCATTTGCATCGGGTCTTATGTGGCACCGGTACTGGCTAACATTTTCCTGGCCAGCATTGATCGTGATCTGGTGTGTTATTTGAACGACAAGATAGTTCTGAGAGTTTTTAGATACGTGGACGATTATTTGGTGATTTTTAAGAAGCAACCTGGAGGCCGAGAAGCAACCGAGAAGCAACCGAGAAGCAACCCGGAGGCCGAGGAGATTGCCGTAGCGCTGGCGGCAGCGGAAGGTTATAGAACAGGCCGATCTCTCAACATACTGACGGACTCAAAAGATGTGTGCAGGAACTACACGAGAGGCAGAATCAGCAAAACTGCCCTCAGAATACTCAGCGGAGCCACCTCCGCCGATAAGAAAAAGCCCAGGCACAAACTAATCTGGATCCCGGGTCACGTAGGCATAGTGGGGAACGAAAGGGCAGACAGCCTAGCTCGAGGAGAAGCGTTCCGAGCTGGGCGGTCGAATGCCCCGGAGACCCACCTGCAGGCTTGCGAGGGGGGATACGCAGAGACCCTGAACTTACATAGAGGAACTAGAATTAGATATCCGCCACCACACAAAGACCTCACAAAGGAGGAAGCGACCAGCTGGCACAGACTACAAACAAACTCCTTCCCCAACTTACACGTGCTCAATAAGATGTTTCCGACACAATACAGGGCCACCTGCCCTTGGTGCGGTGCCAAACCTACACTCTACCACATCACCTAGGAGTGCGAACGCAACAAAGCATTCCACAAACACGAACACCCGAGTGCGGAGCAATGGGAGAGTCGGCTCACCAGTAGCGAGCTCACGGCCCAAAGGGCCCTAGTGCAGCACGCGAGCGATGCAGCGCGACTCAGTGGAGCCTTGGAATAGGGGCGCACCCTTGCTGAAGAGAAGTCTCAAGTCGCCAGCGCCAAGAAGATGAAGACGACGGAGACCTCGTAACCGCGAAACTCTTGAAAGACTCAAAAGTTTTCACTCACTCACTCACTCTAAGGCATCCAGATCTCGCTTCGAAAAGTAATGAGCTTCCCTTTGAGTTATCATAAATGGTTTCTTTTCTCATTTCGTTTTTTCCTCTTAAAGGGACACTAAAGGTTACTATTAAGTCAACGTGGACTGTTGAAATACCATCCCAAAAACCTCGAAACGCTTGTTTCGTGCCAAGGAGAGACTTATTTTAAGAGAAAATGCGTCCTGAAGCGTCCGCGTACCTCTAGCGCAGTTCAAATCGCCCGCCCTCCGATCGAGGAGTACTGACGTCATGGTCTCATAGTGACGTTGCGCCATCGGTGAGTAGAACGGCGTCCGCAGACGGCGCTACGGCTTTTCTGCGCAAAACGCAAACGCGCGGCCATAAACAGAGCCAAGACAGAGCCGACAGCAGTGCGAAAGCGGGACTATGGTGGCTGGCGGAAGGAGAAATGCGCGACCAAGAGCTGGTACTTCATTCTATGACGCAAACTTCGACGCTCGTCGCACTGGGCCCTGACAACGACAGATTGACTCGCGATGCTGGGCTCAACTTCAGCGATTTGAGCACTGACGAGCGCGACCTGCTGCTGAGGGCTCGCGCTGCCGGCGTCGTTGCGTACTACGACGGCGGCCTCGACACCGGCTCTCCGGAGTGGGAAAGCAACGAGGGCTTCCCACGACATCACATGGACGTGGCATTCTCGCTGCTTGTTCCAAATGAAAGTTTCGCGAGCCAGCAGAACCTGTACAGCACGACGCGATAACGCAACTATTGAAACTCCAAAGCGTGCGAGGCGCAGAGTCGAGCGAAAACGAAACCTTTCGACCACCCAACTACTGAAGGGTGACGTCAAAATGCTATTTTTTCTTAGAATCGAATAGACGTAGACAAGTAGCATTTTCTTCCGTCTTATAATCGAATGAACTGATATTTTTAATACGAGTAGTTGAGTATTAGTAACACAAATTATGAGGAGTGCTTTCGTCATCGGGCTAGTACCGGAATGTCGCTGGGGGGTCTCAAATCGTGTCATGCATTTACCTCAATTTCTCGGTTACTAAAGCTCTGTTCGCGATTATATTGACGCCTTAGACGTTCTAGAACATTGCTCTACCACTTTAACTTGACTTTCTGGTAACCTTTAGTGTCCCTTTAAGCAGTTACTCATAGCAGGTTTCTTTTCCATTGCCGCCACCCATGAGATTAATTCAGCCTCTCTGACTTTCCGCTTGACCTTCTTTGTTGCTGTGTTGCCCACCCCACAGGCCGCATACTTGCTGGTAAGCTTCCTAAAAATTATTGGGTTTTACGTGCCAAAACCACTTCCTGATTATGAGGCACGCCGTAGTGGAGGACTCCGGAAATTTCGACCACCTGGGGTTCTTTAACGTGCACCTAAATCTAAGTACACGGGTGTTTTCGCATTTCGCCCCCATCGAAATGCGGCCGCCGTGGCCGGGATTCGATCCCGCGACCTCGTGCTCAGCAGCCTAACACCATAGCCACGGAGCAACCACGGCGGGTTGGTAAGCTTCCTAGTTCTTTTCCTCCACTGTGAATCAATATTTTGCCTGTACAGATACCTGAACACTCTCCCAGCCCATTTGCTTTCTTCCATATTCCTCAGCCGTTCGTCATACTCAATTTTACTGCGAGCTTCCCTCACTTCAAAACTAGTCCAGCCCATATGCCCCTGCACAGCTTCATTTGTAGTCTTCCCGTGAGTGCCCAATGCGAGGCGACCCACTGACCTTTGGTTCCCGTCGAGTCCTGATTGTACCCCTGATTTAAAGCAAACAACCGCATTCCCAAAAGTAAGTCTTGAAACCATTACCCCTTTCCACATACCTCGGAGGACCTCGTACCTATTGTATCCCCATAGCGCCCTGTGCTTCATTATGGCTGCATTTCTCTTCCCCTTGATTGTTTTGGTTTTTTCCCGTGTTTCATATATCCACTGCCTTCGTTTATCCATATACCAAGGTATTTAAATTCTGTTGCCCGAGGTATTTCTTGGGCCTGTATCTCCACTGTCTGTTCACTGTTTTCATTGAATACCATAACACCTGATTTTCTAACACTAAATTTCAAACCTAAATTGTTGCCTTCCTGTCCACTAATATTAGCCCAAAACTATGGAATTAGCATTGCGGCCAAGAGCGCCACCTACGCCCGGCTTGAAATGAAGAAGCTGCTTCCATCAGCTATCCCGTCTAGCCCTACGGAAACTCCCCACATCTATTTCTTCAGCCGTAATCTTAACCGACTCCTTCTCTGTTTGCTCCGCTTTATCTGTGCCCAATTCAAGTATAATTCTCTGAGAATTTCATTCATTGGTTCCCCAACATTTACGCCTCATCCACCTGGTATGGGTGCCAGGGCACGTGGGGCTCACCTTAAACGAGTCAGCAGACGCACTAGCAGCGGCATCTCTTAAAGGCCCGGTACTGAGGATCCTAAAACCTTCGGCATACGTCACTTCTGCAAGATTTAAAAAATTTTCCATTCAAGAAGAACATGCCAAATCATGTGTATTAGATAACGCCTATTTTCAGCACCTTAGATTTCCTTGGCACAGTGGATGGTGTGCAACAAGAAAATTTGAAGTTTCATTTACGCATCTGCGTTGCCGAATACCACGGCTTAATTTCTATTCCCATATGTCTGCTTTGGCACCTTCTCCTAAATGTGTTTACTGCAATGAACCCGAAACTATGGATCATTTCTTTATATAGTGTCGTAGGTTCAACGTGCATAGAAAACGACTTCTAGAAGGTCCCTTCCGCCAACTTGGATTAGCCATTACGCTACCTATCATTCTGTCTCTGGGGGCGTCGGCACTAGGACACTGTAATAGGAACGTATGTGATGCCATATATAATTTTATAATGGAAACAAGTAGACTTCCATGCTAATTTTACTGTTTTATTTTCGAAAACAATAAACCAAAAATATTAACTTCTAATTTCAAGAAACTATAGCATGAAAATTATTATTAACGATTAGAATTAATTTAATATCGCATTTTCAGTAAAAGAAAGATCCTATTTAGGTATTTATTCTTTTTTAACCCACTGCCGCCCGATTCATGGCCAATCCCCCGTAGTGGGTCGTTCTATAACTGCACGCATTACCCCGAACCTAAGAAGCCATGAAGGCGATTAGTTGCATCACATTGCTGTTTGCAATAGAAGGAGCAGTACTACTAAACACTGTGGCAACCTATTGGAAAACTGGAGCAGCTAACTTGGTGGAAGAAGAAGATGGCTTGAATGTGAGTAATATATTTGTGAGCAGCTGGTCGGGAAATGTATCTCTCGACTTCAGTGACCGCAGTGGCGTAGCTAGGTCATCTGGCACCCGGGGCCCATAGGTCTCCTGTCACGCACCCCCCCCCCCCCCCCCCGCCGCCGGCTGTAGTCGAGGATATCGACAATTTCCCAGGTGTCTTCAAACGTATATGACACCCCCCCCCCCCTCTAGCCCCTTGCACCCAGGGCCCACGGCCCCCTCTGTTGCTACCCCACTGAGCAAAATGGCTCACTGGATACGACACTCTGCTCGTGAGCATCCTGCAGGAAACTACATTTCTAAACGCGACGGCAGGGCACCGGGACCCGAACCCCCTCCCTAGGCGATGCCGAAGCCTACTCCCCCCACCATTACCAGTGAGTTGTTACTCGCATCATTAAAGGTTTCTTGAGTTTCTTTTGCGACCCGAGCAGCTGGTCGCCTACCCCCCCCCCCCCCCCCCCCCTCCTGGAAAAATTAACTTTCCGCCTATGGCCTTCATTCATTTGCCGTGGTTTATGTTGTGCGTTGAAGAAACGCGCGTTGTAGAAATTGATCCCAAGCGCACCACTATGGCGTCTTATAGACACCTCCCCCCCTTCCCCGAGTTCACGGCAGGATCACTGTGTTATCGCACTGCAGCAAAGTTGTGCGATCGAGTGTTTACACTTCCGATGTGCCATTATTCCTTTGCTCTTAATGTTGGCCTCACTGTTTGCTACTTTCAGGTTATGGCAGTCGTACCCAGTGTCTCACAAGTAATGGCAGAGAAGAGCATGAAAGCCTACTGGACAGTGACACTGGCTCTAGAAACCTACTGTAAGCGATCGGTGGCAGAACGCTTCCGGTTAAACGCGATAGCGGCGGCAGCAGCACAGCTGCCTATGCAGCAGCTTGAAGCATTAGACTCCAGGCTGTCCCACATAGAGAATATCGAAGCGGTGGCCCGAGGGATTCTGGCGCTGTTACCGAGCTACGGCCCCAAAGAGTGGCCGAAGTTTCATGCATTCATCGTCCTCTTACATGTGTTCATCGAGCAAGTGGTAATGTGGAAGGCTGCAGAAGCCACACGCATACTCAGGGCAGGGGGCCCGGTAAGTATTTCCACGATACACTTGTGGCCTATGTTTGTGACGAATTAGTGCAGATTTCTCAAAGATGTCATGTGAGGAAAAAGATTGGCCGTCACACATACAGGAGGCATCCCAAAGATTAAAAAGTCTTGTCTGTTATATTGTACTTAGTAATTAGGCACTTGCAGCTGGGTTTTCTCGAGAGAAGTAGGCATAACGGTCACTCAATATACTGGCAAATTTTCCTCCCTGGGGTGCTGAAATACTGCCGGTCTTTGTTGGCGCTTGCATTAGGATAGGTAGGCCACTCAGGTATTGTGCTGTGACAGCGCTGTGGCATTACCTTAAGAGCCTGTCCATACGTCGCAGTTCGTGAAAATGCGAGCTTCACATACCTCGGCGAGCAAAAGACGCAAGACCTATTCTGCATATCACAACATCGTGTTGAATTTTGTGTCCATGTGTTACATCTGTGTTCTTACACCAGTGTTACACATGCACAATCACCCGGAGCTGGATTTAGTGCGAACCGAGGCGGTCTGTAAGCAACGCGTAATATATGCAAATAGAGACATCTCCTCCAGCACAAGTATGTTGTCGTCACTCTGATGTCTTTTCGCCACCTCCATCTTATCGTCAGCATTTCTTGTTGCTATGCTATCATAATCGTACAGTCCACAATCGAATGCTGTGCTGCCCTCTTCGTCATGCCTTAGTGATTATTTCATCGTTGTCATTCAAGCATTGTAATTATCAGTAGACATTAGTAGCACGAAAAGTCGAAACCCATTCAAATAATTAAAGATTCAGGAATTAACTTCTTAATTGGTTACTTTACGGCACATACTGAAATTATCAATTGTAGGTGGCGAGTTTGCAAGACGTATCTGCTTAAGATGAATCTCCAGGATAACACCAGTTTTGAGAGTATATTTTCCAAAGCGTAGGACGGTTCAATTACTTTTGTTCTTTTATTTATAAAAGTGCATTTTTTAATAGAGTCAGTTGAACAAAAGTTCACTTTGCGGCATGTTTGATCGTGCACATCTACAAACTAGTGTAATACTGGGAATTCGTTCAAAGTCGATACACCTTGCAAACTCGCCGGCTCCAATTTGCAAATTGCAGTATGTGCCATAAAGTGATTAATTAGGAGGTTAATTACTGTATTTTATTTAGATGAATATGAGTTTTAATTTCTCGTGTAAGTGTTTTCGCCTCCGTGAATAATCCAGCTCAAAGACTAGAATTGTGTTATCTGCAGCAGGCAATTTCTAAATATACTGGAAAACGTAAAAATTACCGCCCCGTACATAGCTCTCTATAGAGCACACAGTCTATCTTTGATTGTACTTGTCATCGCTATACGTTTTGAGCTTTTCCCACGTGCTGCTCATAACAGTCATCGGCACATGTATGAGTCCAATTGTTCTGACATCCTGCACCTGGATCCGAAAGTTGTGGCTTGCACTTCGAATTATCATTACAATTGTCTCTTCCTTTCATTATTTCCTGTTTCATATACTTTCATACTTAGCCTTATCTCTAACATGCCTGTTGAATGTCAGTGATGCATCTCTAATTTCGCATTAAACGATCATTTTCTGTGCCTCTGTCCTGTTAGTGTAGTATTTACTGGTTATAATTAGGCCTAGTTCCATTTTTCCCCACTGTGGGTCAACTTTTCTCCTATGCAGTTATGCTAAAATACCCCAGCCATCCATGCATTCTTTACGTGTTCGCTAACACTGGAAATGTGCTAATCCCCCCTTCTAAATAACCAACCATGTACCCCTTGGCTTCTTGAACGTATTAGTACAATGGATTGGCATAGAGCACAGCACTTTGACATCAGCAATAAGCAGGCTCTTGGAGCCGATAGACTCGGTCTGCTTTCTGAGCATGCTTGAACCAATTCTTCGACTCCTGCTAGTGGAAGTTTTCGCACAAGTTCAGGGAAACGTCCCACCGTGGTGCTTCTATGGCGAGTGCTGGCAACTAACCCCCCTGAATCCCACAGGGGTCTCTGAAGACGTACGTCACAATGACTTCATGGGTGCAGAGATGGGTGTAGAGACGCTCTCCTGCAGAAATGTCCAACTTGTCGGCATTCAAATGGTGCCGGCACATGCTCTGATGCTGGAATGGCGCTCCTAACGGGGTAGAGATATGAACTAGAGAATGATAATTTGATCGTGATATCACTTGGCACATTTGACTGTCGGAGTAAGCTCTGCTCTCGCAGCCGCTTGGTTCGAAAATAATGGTTGGTAGCCATGCCACTCGAATATCAGAGTGTGAAGCAAGTGCAGAAGAAAATCCACAGAACAAGCATTTTAGTACCACGTTAAATGCGTGTGCTAGCCTTAGCGTGCGGTGCAAAGCTAACGCTGTCATATGCTACAGTACACGGTTCAAATTAGTATAGCGGAACCAAGCAGAACGCTAACGTGACCAAAATAAAGCCACTGGAAGTTCAATAAGTGCCCTGAGAGTGCCTCCTGGATGTGCGAAGAGAAAAACAATTTGGCGGTGTGTCCATCATTTGGAGATGCTTGAAGACTTGAATGCTGTTGGCAATCTATCCAGCATCGTGAGCTAGAGCCCCATCATCTGTTGCCTATACTGGGCATAGACAGTGTGTAATCACACAAGTCCTTATTTTTGGTACTATACGCTACACTAAAAGCATCTAATGAATAGCGTGAATGACAAATGTATTCCGCTTAAATGCGCTCGATTTTAAATTATTTTCTTATAAAAGGACAGTGTGCCTCGTGAAGTGATATTAGTAATTATTCGCAATGTCATTACCTTAGAATGTTTTCTAATTTGATTCAGTCATTTTTTGTCAAAATATTTACCAGCAAAATTATAAACATTTTATTTACTCCCAGGGTGCCCTTCCCACCCCCCCCCCCCCCCATAGCAACCTCTCGTATTTCTCAATACACACTTCAATAAATTCTTAGAATAAAACACCAGACTAGCGTATCACGTAATTTGTGACATAACACGCAAAGTCACTCACTACGGAGCTTCTTTGCAACAATACATCTCAGACATTGCTATTTTCTTTCCCACGCTGTGCAAATGAGCTGTACTTTCAGTGCATCTTATCTCCTGCAGATGGGCAGAAAATTTACCTGCTGTATTTTCTATTACAGGCAACAGTCTTAGTAGTCGTGGCGGGGCACTACGTAATACAAGCTACTTTACTGATACTGCACGTAGCTGCAAGAGATATATCTTTTTCATACGCCATGAGATAGAACTCTTGGTTTGCTTACACCCAGATAAGTGAGTAAATGTTAACATTTCTGTCCATTTAACTTTTTGTTTGCGAACACATTCTTCGGATCTCTCGGATTTTCGAAATACAGAACAAATCTTGCAGAACTCATCAATGACGGTTATCAATGTGAGCGAGTAGCCAAGTTCATCTAGAAGGCTATTCGCGTTAATGAGCATATAGCGAGGGTTGTTCCCGTGTGCTCGACCGCAGAATCTAAACCTTCAGTCGCCCCACAGCTGTAGACGCTAGCACCACACAGCGATGTGGGAGAGAAATGCCCTGAGGAGGTTTGGCAGACAAGGCAGTATGACCGAGTTTTTTCGTGGCAATAGTCCGGGCTGTGCCAACACCAGCCAGGCAGCCACAGGTGCTGCTGTTAAGCCATTTTGCGCGTGCGATGGTTCAAGCACTACAATAGTAAGCACGCGTGGTGCTCTTCACAGTGCACAAACAGACTTGCTCGCAACAAGCTAATGCTCCTTTCCAGCAAAATTCTCAGAATGTGGTGAGGCAAGCCATTGAACCAACCGGTGAGACAATGTGCGAGATCGTTTGTTTTCCAGTTCTATATTACAGCGAAGCTGTTGGCGGTTGGTCGGGAATTTTCATGGCATCATCCTCACGAAAAAAGAAAACATTCTACGACTAAAAGAAAGAAAAACCTTCAGCGACTGAAGCGAAGAATGTATAGATTCCTTCTTATCACGCACACAGTACACAGCACAGCATTCGTTTCAATGAAGAGCAAGCATCCAAACCACATCCTTGATGACAAGGTGCTCCTAATTACAATACGAAGCACGCAGCACATAGGTTTCTCAATAAAGATCACAGTTGTGCCAGCTGTGGCGGCGACGGCGACTTGCGACATGGCGAGTGACGTCGTTAAGCCTTTCACATATAAGAGAACCAGCCAAGTGGCTGATTTCATTGTTGTTCCAGCACCGCTATGGGTGGACAATGCGTAGTCAGGACTCCCGAGAAGCAGCATGAATACGAGGGAGCAGCAAAGGGAAAAGAAATAGCAATACGACCAGTGGCGGCGTGCTGCTAAAGTTATCATTACGCCTATCATTATTATTATTCTAAATTATCATTACTACCGGTCCCGGGTACTCGCTTTATACCACACCTTTGGAGATTTAGGCTGTATAATCGCCATGCCAAAAGCCTGCTATTTACAAAATCTTGCTTTTGTAAAAGTGCAGCTTGTGTGATAAATGTGTACGATGTGTGGGAACCTCCGCCTGATTGGGCCCACTTGTTGGACGCATGTATGTGTTTGCCAGGGGTCTTGAGTGTGATGTTCTCTCTACAATACCTTGTTAGTGTTGTTTTCCATGTAATAAATAAATAATCGAAAAAGCCCTCATGGTCTACTGGTTAAGGCACTTGACTCAGGAATGCAGGGTCGAAAGTTTGAATCCTGCTGAAGTTAACTCTCATTTGCCCAATTTCTTACGATCCCATAAATGCCTACTATCAGTAATTCTAATATAATTTACTTGCGACCACAGATGTCAAGTTTATTTGCCACTGAAGATAAAGGTCTAATATAAACTCTCACAAACTTCCTTCAAGAAGCCTCTAAGACCTCTAAAAACGTGGCATCAGCACAGCCACAGGAGATTTTAATGAAGTGTATATGCAGATGTTTAAACTTGACACTTCATTTAGACGTTTCGATTATCCATTAACGAAGTATTTCAGTCGTTACTTAGTTCTTTCGGTGTCTCATGGGATATGTCACGTAATGACACCGGCATTTTGTCACATTTGTCACAAATTGATCTACAATGTACTGCCGTGCCCTCGGCCTCGCCTGCAGTCCTCCTCCAAACAGCCACTTCGGTTTTAATCTCGATTTAGTGTGCCATCTATAGGTCATGGGTATAATGAATCACTTGGCAATGAATGTGACGCAGTTGCGCTAGAGCACCCTCTCACTGCATCGGCGCCTCTGTATCAAAGCTGAAAGTCCGCTGGCCACTACAAAAACAGACGAAACTGCCGCCCTCCCCACCCTAACCCCCTCCTAAAAAAAAGAAAGAAAAAAAGAAAAAGAGGGAGAAAAATCACTAGGGAATCTGATCTGCTTCATCACGTTCCTAGGTGTGTGCTTTTGAAATGGATGTGCATAAACGAATAGCTTTCTACTGGCCCAATGTGTCCCACATCCTCTTAAACCACCGACGTCTATTGGCCATGTTTTATCTCCAAAGCTGTGTATATGATATGACCGCCTGCCCTTGCGAGAGAGACTGCCTGACGAGCCCGTGCGCCTATGGTCCTTAGGGTACCTCAATGCGCTTGCTCTAATCTCCTCCATGAGTGGGGAAGGAGGAGACCACCTAGGCACTGTAATGGCACGCCGTGGCAGTAGTTCAGATGCTCTATACGTGTAACGTCTTCATTTCTGGGGAAAAATTCTTACTTTACATACTCCTGTTTTCTTTCTTCGTACAGGAGTTCGTGACATAAAAAAAAGCGGGAAAAGCAACCTAGATGTAAAGAACATATTATGGTTGATGCGACAGCTTGCATGTTGGAGCATTGAAAGACAATCAACAAACGCGATGTACGCACTGCTAGTCTAAAAAACACTTTTTCTTCCTTTTCTTACAGATCATATCGAATTTGTTTCGAAAGAAATCATTTTAGCAAGCACGGAATTTTTTTTTTCTTGCTGCCTTTTTTTTATTTTTTAGACAGCTTTTTTTCATGTCTTTTTTTCTTCTTTTTTGACTGGTTTTTTTAGGTTTCTTATTTTTTTCAACGTTTCAACGACAATTTTTTTCATTTTTCTTTCTTTTCTTTATGGTCCCTTTTTTTACATTTTCTTTTTGTTCCCCGCATTCCACCCACGGAATTTTTTTTTCATTTTGTCTTTTTGGACTGCCTTTTTTTATTTTTTTATTTGGACGGTGTCGGGCGTTTGCAAGATGTTCCCGCATTGCACAAAATGCCAAAACGACCAGGAAGCAGCCATCGCCCTCTTGCGCTGCCTGCTCAGAGTGCACCGATGCATGATGATGATGATGTATGGGGTTTTATGGCGCAAGGGCCAGGTGTGGCCAAAGAGCGCCATGTCTGTGGTAGTGGGTGTGCAGTGGAACTATGATTACTATGAAATTGGTGTGACGTGGCTGTAAAGGGGCCTTAAAATATACGCTCTAAAGTGCGTAAAATATGTGTAATAAAATTATGGCGATGACGTATGACTTGTACTATGAACATATAGATGCATATAAAAAGAATGATGCGATAGCTAAAATATATCAGATTATAAAAAATGCTAGAGCACTACTACCTCCTTAGAGCCCTTGAAGCACAAGGGCCTGGAGGCATGTGCTATTCAAAACAATTATCGCAGCAGCATCCTCTGGAGCGAGGATGCTCTACGAATTTAATGGGCTTATAACGTGTAGAACTACATCCTTTAAGAAGTCAAGGACTGCCTTGGTGTTAAAAAGCGGTTCCTTACCGATAAACGCAGCCGGGTGTAGAGGGATGTAATTACGGTATGCAAGCGGAAAATGTTTCATTCTTTCAGGTTCGGCTTTCCGACACTCCAAGAGGACATGGAGGACGGTCAGCCTCTCACCGCATCTACCACAGGTGGGAGGTTCAATTCCAGTAAGTAGAAAATGATGGGTCCCAAATGTGTGTCCTATTCTGAGGCGACAGAATAGGACATCTGTTCGCCGACATTTCGTTGGGGAGGGCCAAAAACCTAACTGGGGCTTTATGACGTGCAGTTTGTTATTTGTTTGCGCGTCCCACGTGCACTGCCAGTGATTTCGCAGTTTATTTCGTAAGAAAGGCCTCAGGTCTGTGACAGGCACATCAGCGGTAGGCTTAACAGCTTGCGATGTGATAGACGTGGCCATCTCGTCCGCGAGAACGTTACCTTCGATTCCCCTATGGCTAGGGACCCAGCATATTATGATATTCTGGTTAGATGAGTACGCTTTACATAATACCGAAATCTGTTCATTGAATACGGGATTTTTATGTTTGTAGAGTGACATTAAGGCCTTCACAACGCTTAGAGAGTCTGCTTTTGAAAGTTTTGATCTTCTTGTGTGCTTCACGGCAGAGAGTACTGCGTAGGCCTCGGCCGTAAAGATGCTTGTTTCCGGATCATCGGATTCCGAGAAGGATGGGCCGACGGCTGCATAGGATACCCCGGCATTTGACTTTGAAGCGTCTGTGTAGAAATCTGCGCAGGAGTGTTTGTACTGAAGTTCTAGGAAATGCATTCTGATTTCGTCCTCAGGAGCGTGCTTTGTAACTTTTATAAAGGATATGTCACATTGTATCACCTGCCACTCCCAAGGAGGTAAGAGCTTGACTGTGTGCATTAAGCGATGCTCGAGGAGTGGGACATGCATTTCATTGCTAAGCTCCTTCACACGCAGCGAGAAAGGCTGTCTTATAGAGGGGCGATTGCTGAAAAGTGTAGCGCACGTCATATCGGTAACGGTATCAAAACATGGATGTTCAGGATTTGAGCGTACTTTAAGGAAATATGTAAAGCTGTTGTATGATCTCTGTAGGTGGAGAGACCATTCACTTGATTCGGCATATAAACTTTCTATCGGGCTTGTTCTGAAAGCGCCCGTGGCTAAACGGATGCCTAGATGGTGAACCGGGTCTAGCATCTTTAGCGCGCTTGGGGCGGCAGAGTTATATACCACGGCACCATAATCTAATTGTGACCGGATGAGGCTCTTATACAGATTCATTAGGCACTTCCTGTCACTACCCCACGTAGTCTGGGATAGAAGTTTCATTAGGTTCATTGTTTTCAGACACTTTTCTGTGAGTTGTTTAATGCGTGGGACGAAAGTGAGTCTATTGTCAAGTATAACACCTAGAAATTTGTGCTCTTTGTTTACAGGTATCTGTTGTCCACACATTTGTAAGCAAGGATCCGGAACAAGGCCTCTCTTCCTTGTAAACAGCACACAAGAACTCTTTTGAGGATTGATTTTAAAACCATTTTTCTCTGCCCACCCTGACACCTTGTTCAAACCATGCTGTACCTGTTTCTCGCATACTGTGAGGTTACAGGATTTGAAGCCTATTTGAATGTCGTCAACATAGACGGAATACAACATGGCTGGTGGTAAGGAAGCACGAAGCGTTGTCATTTTAACAATAAAAACTGTGCAACTGAGCACGCCTCCCTGGGGTACACCAGTTTCTTGTGTAAAAGGACGTGACAGCACATTGCCGACTTTCACCCGGAAGGTACGATTGGACGAGTAGTTTTTTATTATGTTTAGCATATTACCATGAATGCCCATTTCCGATAAGTCTCGCCAGATCCCGTATCGCCACGTTGTGTCATATGCCTTTTCCATATCGAGAAATATCGAGAGGAAGAACTGTTTATGTATAAATGCGTCCCGGATATTTCCTTCAATACGTACAAGATGGTCGGTTGTGGAGCGCCCTTTTCGGAAGCCACACTGATAGGGATCAAGCATTTTGTTCTGTTCAAGGAAATAGATCAGTCTCTGATTTATCATTTTTTCAAATACCTTACACATGCAGCTTGTGAGGGCTATCGGGCGGTAGCTTGCCACTGAGGAAGGATCTTTCCCTTGTTTTAAAACAGGGACCACAATGGCTTCTTTCCATGCGGTCGGAAGGTACCCTGCGTCCCAGATAGTGTTGAAAAGTGTAAGTAGTGTCAGTTGCGTGTCATTGTGTAAGTTTTTCAGCATTTCGTACATGATTCTGTCAGATCCTATCCGATCCGATCAGATTCTGTCAGATTCTGTCAATCTTGCATGCGCTCAAGGCAGCTCTCAACTCTGCAATACTAAAGGGGCGGTTGTACGGTTCATTCTGCCGATACTTTCTTATGAGTGGCTTGCGTTCTTCTATTTGTTTATATTTGAGAAAGGGTTTTGAATAATTGTTGGAACTTGACACGCTCTGAAAGTGCTCCCCAAGTCAGTCTGCTTGTTCAAGCAGGGTATCGCCTTGAGTGTTTACCAGGGGGAGTGAATAAGTTTGTCGTCCTTTTATCCTGTTAACCCTGTTCCAGACTTTCCCCTCCTCTGTATAAGAGTTGATACCCGATAAAAACTTCTGCCAACTCTCTCTTCTGGCCTGTCGGCGCGTTCTCCTTCCTTCGGATTTTGCTTTTTTAAAATTAATAAGATTCTCCGCAGTGGGAGAGGCGCGTAGCAACCCCCACGCTTTGTTTTGTTTCTTACGGGCGGTCCTACATTGGTCGTTCCACCACGGGACGCGCCGTTTGCATGAGAAACCGCTTACTTCAGATATGCATTTAGATGCGGCATCTATAATGAAGGCTGTAAGATACTGAACGGCAGCACCAATTTCTAAAGAGGACATGTCATTCCATGAGATCCTGGTGAGAGTTCGGAATTTCTCCCAGTCGGCTGTATCGATTTTCCACCTGGTAGCCTGCCGTAGACATTCGTTTTCTTTATATGTTCTTAGTAGTATAGGGAAGTGGTCGCTCCCGTAAGGATTGTCGTTAACTTCCCATTCAACTTCAGACAGTAGTGACGGGGAGATGAGGCTAAGATCTATTGAAGAAAATGTTCTGTTTGCAAGAGAATAGTATGTCGCTTCCTTCTTATTCAGAAGACAAGCACCAGAAGAGAAAAGGAACTGTTCGATAAGACGTCCTCGCGCATCTATACGAGGGTCGCCCCACAGGTAGTTGTGTGCATTGAAGTCGCCAAGAGCAACATAGGGTTCTGGCAATTCATCTATAAAGGACTGAAATTCATGTTTAGTTAACTTGTAATGTGGGGGTATATAAAGCGAGCAAACAGTGATGAGTTTGTTTAGCAGAACAACTCGCACCGCCACTGCTTCAAGGGGCGTTCGAAGCTGTAAAGGTTGACATGCTATACTTTTATGAGTGAGAATCGCAACACCGCCCGACGATGCGACGGCATCATCGCGATCTTTGCGAAACGTAACATACGTACGGAGAAAGTTTGTGTGTCTGGATTTTAAATGTGTTTCCTGTAAACACAGCACTTTTGGATTATGTTTGTGGATGAGTTCTTGCAAATCATCAAGGTTTGTAAGGAGACCTCTAATGTTCCATTTAATAATTTGTGTATCCATATTTAATGTAAATAAGTGCTGTGTGTACGGAAAGGGAGGTGATGCCTTAGGTTACAGGGCTCTTTCGAGGCCCTGTAACGGGGGTTCTGCCCTTTCTGGAGCGTTCGAGGGAGCCTCGCCGCTCCTTAGGCGCTTGGTGCGCCTTGAGAATAGGTGTAGTGTCCATTGCCTCTTGTGAGGCGCCGGACACGTGCTCTTGCGAGCGAGATGTTTCCCGAGAGAGTCCCGCCTTGGAGGGCAAGACCCCTGCGCCCACCAGCCCGGAGGTCGATGGGGCTCCCTGAGGGATTTGGCTGCGCCGGCTGTTGCCAGCGCTGGAAGGGGCCGGGGAGCTTGAGGCAGCCTCGGCTGCGCCCACCTTCGGGGTCGATGGCCCCGTCTGCTGTGTTGGCGTAGCAGCGTCAGCTGCAGCCGCCGGGGGTGCGGATGGCGTCACTGGCGCCTCACTGGATGTGGGTCGGACAGCCGCCAGAGACCGTTGTGGCGCTGCCCCCTGACGCGCCACATCGGCAAAGGTGTGCTTTGGCAGGAAGAATACCCGCCTGCGTGCTTCTTTGAAACTTATGTTTTCTTTTACTTTGATCGTTACAATCTCTTTCTCTTTTTTCCAAGATGGGCACGACCGCGAGTACGCGGCGTGCTCCCCATCACAGTTCACACAGTGCAGAGTGTTTTCACACGATTCAGCGGAGTGCTCATGAGCGCTGCATTTTGCACAGGTTAGGCGGCCGCGGCAGTTCGATGAGCTGTGGCCAAATCGCTGGCATTTAAAACATCTCAGAGGGTTTGGGACATATGGTCTGACCCGGAGCTTCACATATCCCGTCTCAATACTCTCAGGGAGTACACTTGAACCAAAGGTGAGAATTAGATGTTTTATTTTGATCTCTTTTCCATCGCGCCTTAGCAGAATTCTCTTAACATTGATTACGTTTTCATCGCTCCAGCCTTCTAATAGTTCAGCGTCCGTAAGTTCCATCAGGTCATCATCCGAAACTACACCACGGGTGGTGTTCATCGTGCGGTGCGGGGTAACTGTGACTGGGACATCTCCAAATGATAGAAGGTTAGGCAGTTTCTCGTGTTGTTGTTTTTTTGTCGCGGAGCTCCAAAAGGAGATCACCGCTAGCCATCTTTGATGCTTTATATCCTGGTCCAAATGCCTGAGTTAGAGATTTTGAGACAACAAAAGGTGAGATTGTTCGAGCTTGTTTTCCTTGTTTTTCAGTATGGATTACATGGAATCGCGGGAAAGTTTCTTTTTGGCGTCCTAAAAAATTCAAAGATTTCTTCGGTGCGCCCCCTTTTCAGGGAGCGATCAGATAGTGGAGGGAAAGAACTAGCCATAAGTGGGAGTGTATTTTTCGACAGTAGCGCCAGCCACCCACCATGGAGCCCAACAAGGGGACGCTGCAGGGCCTGTAAAACAGGGCCTACAAGCGCCAGCTGTACGCTACCGCTATAACCAAATATGATATAACCAAGGTTGGCTACTCACACAAGGTTAACCCTTGCTGCCAGGAAGGTCGAAAGTAATAAAGAAATGAGAAGAAGACAGGAAAGGTGGAAAGTAAGGAGAAGACGAAGGTTGTAGGGAGAGAGAGACAGGAAAAGGCAACTACCGATTTCCCCCGGGTGGGTCAGCCCGGGGGTGCCGTCTATGCGAAGCAGAGGCCAAAGGGGTGTGTTGCCTCCGCCGGGGGGCCTTAAAGGTCCAAACACCCAGCATCAGCTCAACCCCCAGGATCCTCCTTTCCCCAGACACGGCTAAGCCGCGCACGGCTACACGCGGGAGGGTCCAACCCTCGTGTGCTCGGGTACGTGGTTGCACCGATGCATCGTTTCGGCGGAGATTAACTACGCCATGGCGAACGCCAGCATGCTCTCCGAAGCCATGGAATCTTCGCCGAGTTTGGAAAGCCTCACACTTTTCGGTATCGCAAGCGATCAGCCAAAGCTATTCGAGGAGTTGGCCCGGTTGGCCGCCAAACCCTGCTCTCTGGAATGCAGGGGCGTATTCGAGTTCCCACAAGGCTACGTGCACTCCTTGGACAGCATGAAGATCCCCGTCCGCTTGCTGGAACAATGGGGTGCCCGACTGACGTCGCTAGACGTAGCGGAGCTGGAAATGAGCCCGCTTACGTCGAGCAAGCTCGTCGAAGCTCTCATTGCGAACCACACCATCACGGACGTCGCCGTCGGAGACTGCGTCTTCGATTCCGGTCCGTTGGACTGGTGGTCGCCGTCGTTCGAGGACTATCTGCTAAAGGAAAACGCAACGCTCAAGAAGCTCACTCTGAGAGGGCGCCACTTCGATGACGAATCCGCCTGGTCGGAGGATCTAGCCGAAGCCATCTCGGATATGACAAGGCTGCAAGAACTAGACGGACCTTTCCGGAGGACGTTGCTGCGACTGCCGGCACCAACCAGTCGTCGTGCCCCGCTTGTGTGTGGGGCGCCTGCCTCCCCGTGTACGCCGCGGGGGCACTGCGCTGCACTCGCCGCCGCAGTACCCGTGTAATGCTCGGCCTGGTCTGCACCACCTCCGGGTTCGGCCCGCCATTCCTTTCCGGAGGTCGCCGCTGTGTACTGTGAACCACGCCGTGCGTACTGCGGCGCACACACCGTGGAAACGACTCGGCAACACCGTGCAGCTATGTGTTTGTGTACTTACGTGTACTGTGTTTTTTTTTTTCTCCTCTATTGTCCCTCTCGTCCCCTCTACGACTTTGTTTTCTCCTGTTCCGGCCCAACGGACGGTTTGCTTTCCTGTTGTTTGTTTCTTTATTTATTTATTCATTTCTTGCTTTGTTTTCATATTTTATTTTATTCTCTCTTTTTTTTATCATCTTCATGGGCGTGCCCATGCCATCACGTCTCCGCCTCATTTATTCATTAAAACATAGCCCTGTGCGAGGGTTTCTGCCCTCCTTGAGACGCCTTCGGACACACATGTGTTACCTACGCCCACACTTTTATTTTTCCAATTGGCTTTTCTTCAAAACATGCGCTTTGGGTCTTACTTCAAAACCCCTATTCATTTATTTTAAATTGGCTTTAAACCTGGTATGCTTTTCTGCAGGTACAGGCTTTCCCCACCTTTTATTTTTGCTTTGCTTTCAGGAATGACGGGGAAGTAGTCGGCCGGGGTCGGGGGTGGTAGGAGGTGGTAAATTTATGCTGTATTGAGCAGGCACACATGATATCGTTGATTACATGGGCCAAAAACGTACGGCCACGGTCTGTTAGCAATTGACGCGGAGCACCATGAATCAAAATGATATCATGCAAGAGGAAGTTCACAACATCAATTGCGCAACTGGTCGGAAGAGCGTGGGTTACGGCGTAGCGGGTCGCGTAATCCGCCGCGACTGCAACCCACTTGTTTCCTGATGTAGATTCTGGAAATGGCCGAGAAGGTCTAAGCCAACACGGTGGAAGGGCTCGGCAGGTATGTCGAGCAGCTGCAGGTAACCAGCGGGGAGCTGGGAAGGCTTCTTGTGTCGTTGGCAAAGTTTACAAGCGGCGACGTAACGTCGTACGAAACGGGCAAGGCCCGGCCAGAAAAAAAGACGACGTACACGGTCATAGGTTCGAGATACACCGAGGTGTCCTGCTGTTGGTGCGCCGTGAAGCTCTTCTAGAACGGTGGAGCGGAGGTGTTTAGGTATTACAATTAGGAACTCAGAGCCGTCCGGATGGAGGTTACGACGGTACAGAGTACCGTCGCGGAGGATGAAGAGGCGTATAGCAGCATTGGCCGGAGAGTGTTAAAAACGGCCGATGAGGGCTTTGATGCAGGCGTCACGGCGTTGCTCGTGGGCGAAATGAAGCAGTTCTGATACAGAGAATACGCAAGAAGCACTGGCAATTTTGGAGTCAGAGTCGTTAACAGGGTAATGCGACAAGCTGTCAGCGTCTTGGTGCAGGCGGCCAGACTTGTACAACACGAAATATGAATATTCTTGCACCCTCAAAGCCCATCGACCAAGCCGGCTTGTAGGATCATTTAGCGATGAGAGCCAGCACAGTGCATGACGGTCAGTGACTACGGAAAAAGGGCGACCGTAAAGGTAAGGACGGAACTTCGCAGCCGCCCACACAACAGCAAGGCATTCTCATTCTGTAATGGAATAGTTGCGTTCTGATACGGTGCTAGGAGGGTGCTCGCATAAGCAATAGAGTGTTTTAGTTGAGCGTCCTTACGGTACGCTCCGCTCCGGGTGGCCCCGCTAAGCCAAAGCCGAGCGGCGGGCGATTTTCACGTTTTAGTCGTTTAGCGTAGCGGAGCGCACGGATGGATGGATGGAAGGTAGCAGCGTCCCCTTTGAAACGGGGCGATGGCAGTTGCCATCATGCTCAGATTTTTATTTTGCCTTTTATTTTTATCTGTGTTGTGTGTTATTGAATTTCTCGATTTTCTTTAAATACGTCTTCCTACCCTTTTAACCTTATGTCACCTCTCTGCCCTTGAGCCACCAATCCTCCAATCGCCTTTTGCTAATTTCCACCGCACATTTATTTACATGACTATCATTATCTCTGAACCCTAGGGCCTCAGGATGGGTGACTGTGGCCGCATCGACATCGGGATTGATACCATCAAATTCTAGTATGGGGTGTTCCATCGTTTCTACATATTTACCACACACAGTACATGTGTCTTCTTCTTCGTTAAATTTCTTTTTGTAGCTCCGCGTTCTAAGACATCCTGATCTAGCTTCAAAGAGTAGGGCACTGCCTCTTGAGTTATCATAAAAACGCTTCCTTCCTGATCTGCTGTTTCCAGTATCGATATAGTTCTACACTATGCTTCTTTTCCATTGAATTTATCCAATTTTTACCTTCCACATTTTCAACCTGTCGTTTAATGCTCTGTCCTTTTTCGTCCTCGTGTCTGGCATACTTACTGGTTAGCTTCCTAGTTCTTTTCCGCCATTGTGAGTCAACGCTCTTTCTGTATAGGTATTTAAATACCTTAGCTGCCCACCTGTTATCATCCAATTTCCTCAGACGTTTTTTGTATAGGATTTTACTCTGAGCTTCCCGTGCTTCGAATGATGCCCAGCCCATATCTCCCTGTAATGCTTCGTTTGTGGTTTTCCCGTGGGCACCTAGTGCTAACCTTCCCACAGCTCTCTGATTTACTTCTAGTCTCGACTGAACCTCTGCCCTTAAACACAGGACCGCATTCCCGAAAGTAAGCCCCGGCACCATTACTCCCTTCCAAATGCCTCTCAGTACCTCATACCTGTTGTAACCCCACAATGCCTTATGTTTCATTATTCCGGCATCTCTTCGCCCTTTTGCTATTAGAGACTGTTCGTACTTTTCCGTGTACATCTGCCCTTTGTTTATCCATAGCCCGAGATACTTGTATTCGGCCACTCGGAGTATTTCGTGGCCTTGTATTGTAAGCTCCTGATCAGTTGTATCGTTGAAAAACATCCCACCGGACTTAGCTGCACTAAAACTGAAACCTAAACTGTCTCCTTCGTCCCCACAGTAAATAACCAGAGTTTGCAAATCTTCCTGGCTATCTGCTAACAGTACAATATCGTCCGCATACATTAAACCCGGTAGTCGTTGCTCAACAACCTTTTCGCCTAATCTGTACGACAGATTATACCCTTAATTGCTTCGTTGTAACCTTCTTTCCATGCTTATCATATAAAGCATGAACAGCAGCGGTGATAGAGGACAACCTTGCCTTAATCCTACCTCGACAGTTGTCGTACTGTTGATTCCTTCCCATGTTATTTCAACATTATTTTCTCGATATAGTTCCTGTAGAAAATCAATTACCTCATTACCGATACCTTCAGCTTTTAATATGTTCCACAGGAGTTCCCTGTTCACATTGTCGTATGCACCACTTATGTCCAGGAAGGCTAAATGCAGAGGTCTATTTTCCGCCTTAGCTATATCTATGCACTGGGTAAGCACGAACAGGCTATCATCTAAGCGCCTACCACTTCTGAACCCGTTTTGAAGTTCTCCAAGTATTCTATTACTTTCTACCCACGACTGATTTTTAATTTCACCGCCTGCATCGCCAGCCTATATATAACTGATGTTATCGTAATTGGTCGGAAAGATTTTATGTTCTTCTTATCACCTTTCCCTTTATAAATCAAATTCATTTTACTCTGTTTCCAGCTGTGCGGAATTTGCTTATTTGTTATGACTGCCTCCAATGCTTTTATCAGCGTTTCCTTGCTTCTTGGGCCAAGTTCATTAATTAACTTGATTGGAATTTCGTCTATCCCCGCGGACGTGCATTTTGGAACATTTGCTTCCGCCTTTTTCCAGTTAAGATTGGTCAATTCTAAGCTCTTTTCTATTATGCTATTCTGTGTTGCTCCCTCACTTGCGGCGATTACCCTATCGTCTTTCCTAAATGACTCTGCTATAACTGAACCAATGTAGTTCACAGCGTCATCTCCCTCTAAACAATTTCCTTCGGCATCGTGAATCTGTTCCTCTTTTCTGTGATTAGCTTTACCCAGCCAGCTTATATGGTTTCAGAATTTTCTTGACCCCCCTTTAGTTGCATCGCGAACTTCAGCCAGCCAGCGATCAGAGGGCTGCTTTATTTTAGCCTGGACGAGGACCTGCACTTGTTGTTTCTTTTGTCGATAATATTCCCATTTTTGGCCTATTTCCTCTTCAGATAACTGCGCCCTCTTTGCTTCTCTGTGTTCCCGAGATACCCACCGTTGTTGTTCGATGGCCTCTCTAATTTC
Source organism: Dermacentor andersoni (assembly GCF_023375885.2). Classification (NCBI taxonomy): domain Eukaryota; kingdom Metazoa; phylum Arthropoda; class Arachnida; order Ixodida; family Ixodidae; genus Dermacentor; species Dermacentor andersoni. Next base: position 50,984,174 of record NC_092818.1, read on the forward strand.
CTTATTCCACCAACTTCGTGGCTTCCCCTTTCCTCTCCAGCGGTTTACTCCTTCTGCCTCTTTTATTTTTGTACTAATGAGTAGTTCTAACTGATTATAATCCCACCTTTCCATGGGATGTTTCTTTATTGCTTCCTCTATGCCAGCTGCTATTTGCGCTATTTGCGCGTCATTTAATTTTGCGTACTCTTTTTGGCTTCCCTGCATTTCTCTTTTGAGTAGGGCTCCCAACTGTAGACTAATACGCTTATGATCACTTCCGAGGCTGTACTTCCCCTCTTCATCTATTTCCATTATTGCGAGCTTGCTATACAACCCCTGCGACATTAAGCAGTAGTCAATGGTCGTTTGTCTGTTACGGGACTCCCACGTGATTTGTCCCTCGCACTTAGTTTCTCTATTTACTATAACTAGGTTGTGTCGCTCACAGAAGTCTAGCATCAACTTCCCATTACAATCTCTGTGTCCATCCAGATCCTCGATGTGGCCATTCATGTCACCCAGCAGACAAATATCGGCACCTTCTCCAAACTGCTTTATATCGTCATCGAGACACTTCACTAGATCTTTGTTCTCTTGCCTGCATTTGTCCCCTGTCCCTAAATAAACTACTCCTAGCCATGCCTTTTTACCGGCAATTGTACCTGATACCCAGACATGTTCTTTGCAAGTTAACTTTATTCTTTGCCAGTTTGTTCTTTGGTGTATGAGCATACCTCCTCCTCCTCCTCCTCCTCCCTTCCTCTCCGTTTTTCTATTGCTCCCTCCCCAGACGTAGCCTTCAATAAATGGTGGGTCTTCTAGATCCCTGAGATGTGTTTCGCATAGCGCGTATACACCTACTTCTTCGTCCTTTAACTGCTGTTCTATTTCTAACCACCTCGCTCTCTTTCTACAGCCTTGCATGTTTATGTACCTGATCCTGCTGCATGGTGTTAAATTTCTTTGTAGTTTTCTTCCTGGACCTCCTAGTGGCCATTTTATTGGCGTCAGCCTCTATTGTTGCACTTTCTACACTGTTTCTACCTACCCCTGCGCCCTGAGGCGCAGTGGACCCCCTAAAAAAGCTACTGCCCGACCTGCCAGGCGCCAGCCGATCGCGGCTCCTAGCCTTCCATTTAAGTGGATGCCATCTCGTGTAAAGCCTCCGCCAAAGCCTGCTCTATGCACTTCTCTGTTTATGTCTGCCACTTCAAATCCTTTCTCCTAGCTTAGCTTTCTTATTTCACAATTAACAGCCACAACGTCCTTTGCAATTGCTCCGTTCCTCCCTTGCACCTCCGGCACTGTGCATACCACAATCTGAACTTGCTGTGCTATCGCCCTTAAATCGTCAACTCCCTCCGCTAATCTTTCCACTACTTTTGCAGCTTCACCATTCAACACATCATTTAGCCCCGCCGCTACCACTACCAAATTGCGTTCTGCAACGTTCTCAGAAAGCTCGCTTTTTTGTTTCTCTCAGTACTGCGTCCATTGCCCTGCCTGGGAACGTCCCGACTGCTATCCGCTTATCACCCTTTGCGCGCTCCATTATAGCTCTTTTGCACCTCCTCATATTTGAATCACCACCGATAAGTACTAGGGCATTCTTTCCCTCCCTCCTAACTTCCAAGTTATGCTTATCATTGGCTATGAGCTCGTTCCTTGGGGTTAGCTTGTTCCCCTCCTCTCCTCGCACTCGCTGGCGCCCCTGTAGCTGCAGCGTCGCCTCCCTCGGGGCGTGTTGCGCTGCTTCGCTATAACTACGCCGATTCACCGGCGGCGAGCCGACTATACCGCTTGCTCTGCCGCCCTGCCCCCCACTTCGCATGTAGTGTCTACCCTACCCTGTGCTTTTGCCACCGGCTTGGTGTCCCGACCCATCATTCTTCGCTGCGCGCATCTCAAGCGCATCGAGCCGCCTATGCAGTTCTGCTCTCCTTTGCCTTTCTTTTCCAAGCTCGGCCACGGTTCTTACTAAGTGCGCGGCCTGCACCGCTTCCACCTTGACCAACTCGGCGACTTTCCCCTGCAAAGCTACCCGCTTATCCCGCTCCTCCCTCAGGTCTGCTTTCAGCTCTTCGAACTTGGCTGTCCAATTTCCTTCCAGTTTTTGGACTGCTTCCCTGACCCCTTCGCACAGCCTGCACGTAAAGCTAGACTCCTCCGCGTCTGCTAAGCTCTGGAAACTGGTCTCGTCGAGGGAGCACCAGCGCCGGGACTCGTCGCACTGCACTTCCTCCGCGTCCCCCGCGCCCTTCCCTTTCTTTGGTTTCATCGCTAGGCCTACGTTCTTAGGCTCCACGAGCACGTCCGCCAAATCACTTCGAAGAGCTAGCTGAGATAGTTAAATAGACCTATCAAATAGGTCCCGCCTAGCACCTAGGCCTAACGAGGGAAACCGCCAGACCTAGACAAAGCCGGTACGTTTACCACGCTTACCACGAATTCAAAATTTGCGCTTCTGCTCCATGCAAAATAAAACACTTCAAAAACATCAGCTAATAAGAAGAAAAAAGAGTACTTAGCTACGAACGAAGTCGCTGAAGCCTCGACACAGGAGCGTCCGCGGCATCCACCCAAACATAGAGTTTCCTACAAAAATTGTAGGAAACTCTATAGACGAGCGCACGCCAAGTTTCATCCTTTATTTTCATCCTAGACGCCAGCGCTCGTTTCTCCCCTGGCGGAACGATTTCATCTCCAACGGGTGTAGGTTTCCGCCGCCGCCAGCGTTCAGTTCGCGCTGCGCGCGAAACGTGTCTTGTTTGCGACGGCGCCTCTTCGGATGACCGGAAATTATTATTGTGCTGTTAACTGTCACGACAGCAATGTAAACAGGAAAGGGTTGATGCCACCAGTGAAATTCTGCCAATTCACAAGAAAATGGTACGAAATAAGCAGACGACACACATGGATTACTGCGGTGCGCCAAGCGAAGTAAACAACTGGAAAACGAAGCGAGCTCGTTCATTGATCACTCCTGAGTGTATGACGGTTTTTATATGTAACCCACATGAATTTAATAATTACTCGGTACATAATCCTTTTATTCAAATAACAACTTTAAGTTGTTAGACGAGCGCTTGTCCTGTCTTCTTTCTCGTGTTTCGTTTATGTGTGCGCTGCCCAAGAATGGAAACCACTTCTGTTCTATGCGCTAGCAGTGGCCGAAGTTCACGCGTGCCGAGAAATTGAATATGTGCACGATGCATTGAACATCACCGGAGTTCATTCCCACTTCACCACTGCACCGATCGATCGAATTGCTGGACGATACACGCCCGCGTCTTGGTCGCGCCGGCATTGCTGAAGCAGGAATGATATTACTAATACTTTCAACTTCCGTCTCTTGAGCACTGTTAAAAAATGGCCAAGCTGTCTACACTGCTGCTTCTATTCCATATTGTAGGGGACGCACTAGTTAAAGTTGTGTTCGCATGTCGTACTTGTGCTATGCAGCGATATATTTTTGAGAGCAGCATTCCGGGCAAGTTGGTAATCCATTACTTAAATGATATTGCGCGACAAAAAACGACACGGACGTGAGAGACGACACACCAAGCGCTTGGTGTGTCGACGACATGCGCTTGGTGTGTCGTCTCTCACGTCCGTGCCGTTTTTTGTCGCGCAATATCATTTAAGTCATCGATATATTTTGTTTATTTCCGCACAGTGTCGATGGAAGACCGTTGTCGCCATCAGAAACAACACGGATTTGTAGCAAACATATTGTGAGAAACTGCAAAAATGACTTTAGCTCGTATGTGCCGTATGTATGTGCCGCATCGTATGTGCTGACGATTTTTCCGGCGATACATACGATGTCGTTTCCAATCACCTGCTCAGCGTCACTTACATGGTTAAGCAGACGCTGCCCTTTCGCCGCATTGCTGCCATAAAAACAATCGTCAAGCGTACCGACCTTCTTAAAGGCAAATAGAAACGTGTACAGTCTGTTTCACACTTAGGGGAAAACTCGGAACGTATTGCATCGCGATGCGGCAAGCAATGGAGTCGTGCGGTGGCAGCAGCTCGAGCAGGCGCAGACGCTCGAGGGGCGGAGTCGTGATCTGCGTCGTCTGCTACGGCGGCGCGCGCTGGCCGCATTGTCGGGAAGCGTTCTACTGTCAGGGGCAGTGCACGTATATTTCTTCACTGTGTGTGCTACCGTAATAAGCAGCGACAAGACGCACTAAGGTGTGCGCGCAACGTGTTCAGTCTTTGTTTGACTCGAAAGGGAAACAAAGCACTCAACAATGATAACTATGGGAGTCGAACACGATGAAACAAACGGATACGATCAAATGAGTGTTTTAGGTTCATACAATGAGCTGGAAATTATTTTTCTCGACAATCATTCGCTACACCAGACAGACTCTGCCCGCCGGCGGGGAATTGGACACGTCACGCTCGGAACTTCAGTTAGTATCTCGTCATGTCCCCAGCGGCAGCGATGACAGCGCTCATCCTGGAAGGCAGTGAAGTGCAGAATGACTTGATCAGGGGTGTGTTCATTCGCAGCACGTCTCAGTCGCTGACGATGGTGGATCGAAGCCTATCCTCGGGCGACTGATAGAGGGGATGGTGCGCCAGCGATACTTTCAACGAGCCCCAGACATTTTAAATGATGTTGGCGCCCGGGGATTGAGGCGGCCACTCCAAGAGAGTGACTGTGCGCTCTTCTAGCAGTTGTTGCACCACACGAGCAGTGTGGATCGGCGACCTATCGCGTTAGAATATATAGTCGCTTTCCAGAAACGGGCTGTCAAGAATGTATGGAATCAGTACGTCGTCTATGACTGCCCTGCAGCGATGAACTTACCTTCGAGGCATATCAGTTGGCGTCGCACAACGCATAGTAAAGAATACCGGCTCATTTCACGCCGTAACGATGAGATCGGCGCCCTGCAACTGATAGTAGAACGTTTAGCGACAATGCGGCCAGCGCGCGCCGCCGTTGCAGACGACGCCGTTCAAAATCCCGCCCCTTGAGCACCTGCGCGAGCTGCTGCCGCCGTCTGACTCAAGCGCTCGCCGCATCGCGATGCAATGCACTCCGAGTTTTCCCCTAAATGTGAAACAGACTGTACACCGCCCTTCACGCGCACACACGTAGGCACACACCGCGCGCGGCGCGAAACGTGCCCAAACACGCGCAGTGAAGGAGGCAATCAAGGCGGCGCGAACGAGAGATGGGAGAGGGGTACCACCCGCTAATAGAATTTTGCTTCGCATGCGGCGCTCTCAACGCCGGCGCAGCAGCGCCGCTCTCGGTGCCATTCTTGTCTATGCACCCAACCACTATCCCACGCGAGAAAGGTGCTAAAAAGCGCCCTCTGTCCTAAAATGGGTCGTACCAAGCTCGGTCGTCTGCTTCGGAAAGCACGTTTACAATATGGACCCGCCACTTTCGGTTGTGTTGTAGCACGTACGTCCTGCTGCGTATATCGGGCGCCGAAGATTTTTTCAGGGGTGGCACGCTGCGTAAAGGCAAGAAATTATGCAGTGCCGCATACGTGTACGCCGTTCAAGAATTAGGCGGCGAAGTTTTAGCACGGTGTCAATCGCAAGTGAAGCGAGTCGCGTACGAAGTGGAACTACAGGTAAGGTTTGCACGCTAGCTGCTAGATTCAGGCGCGCTAACGCGAGGAAATGTGTGCTATAAATGAGTCCACAGCAGCGATAAGCAGACATAATGTGTACGGAACTGCTCGAGCACACGACGGTACGCGCCGCGATGTACGAACTGCTCGAGCGCACGATCGTACGCGCCGCGACGGCAGCGGTCTTTCGACATGCCGCCAAACGGCGGCGGGCCTCCTGCAATCTTTGTTGACTGCATGCCGCTAAACTGATACAATGCATGTGAGCTCGCACGTACGTGCGAATCGCGCTGCAGCGCGAGCTCGTGCGCTGCTCGCTTGATGTAGCTTTTAATGACAGCGCTCGAACATCGATGTGCTGCAATGCTGCGCTGCCTCAACGTGCTGGCTTGAGATCAAGGATGAGCGCATTTAACTCTCTTAACCTGTGCTGCTCGTAGAGTAGTAGTGAATTGTCATCGAATGAGCCCGACCATTTGGGCTCATTTGCACACACTTCACCACTTCGCATCGGTCGAATTGTTAATTGTCGCTGTGGCCGGGTCTTGAATCGTGAATTACCAGCCATGCCTGCTGCTATGTCGGTCTGCTGTCGCCGGGTACTGTAGGTGCAAAAGACCGAAATTTCGAACGCAGATAATCAAGCAAGCTTCAAGACAGGCGAAGCAGTCAGCATGGCACGAAGTTTCGCTTACTCAGCGCGACGAACTGCAGCTATGCAGCGCACCCGACGCTCCACTTCGTGAGGCCTTGAAGGAAAACGGTAGAATCTGATGTTGGGATTCAGACTTTCTTGTTCATGGCAGCCCACGACGCAGAAGTAATGACGGTGACGCCTTTTCGAGGTTGGGCTAGGTCTCTCCGGATCGGCATCACCGATTCCTTCTGCTCCCAGCATTACGTCCCACGGCACACGGAGAGTCCGTTTTCGCTAAACTAGATGCTGCGGCGAGCTCGCAGCGTGGTCGGCGTGGTCTGTGAGAAGTGACGAGCCTTTTCGCACTCGCAACAGGGCATAAAAAAGTGCGAATCGATGCAAAACTCGGCCTAGAAACGCGTATTTTCATCCGCTAGCAGCTACAACGGGGCGTGGCACTATAGGCAAAAGCAGGTCACGTGACTTCCGCTGCTTTGAAAAAAGTCAGCTAAAAGCTAAGTGTACTGTGGCGTATGTATTGTTAAAAGATTTCGTAAATCACAAAAATACTGTACGCGACGCCCCATTGCTGAAATTAACGCCTGTTGTCATGGCAATGGTGGAGACGCTGCGACCTTGCTTATGCGAACTCACTGAACAGCCGCGCATGCTCGTCGGCCTCATTACCGTGCGTCGGACTACACTGGACGAAATGTAAGTACAATTTGCATTATACGTGTGCTGTCTTAGCAAGCATGTTGGCAACGTGGCACTTATGCTTGGCTCTGCAACGATACACCCAGCTCTTCTGAGCGCGGGGCTCTTCGCACCACGAAATAACTACACGCTCCCGTGAAGTTTAACATAATTTTCGCTGGATACTTCTATGGCACAAAGGAGCAGCAAAACAGCGCATCTTTACATTCGACCTGCCCCTGTACTAGCGCCAGGAATAATTGTCCTTTGCTCTATTCATGACCACGCGAGCAGCATCGCTGCACGAAGCATTATTGCTGTACATATTTTTTTCTTTCAAAGCTGCCATAAGGCAAATTTAATATATATATATATATATATATATATATATATATATATATATATATATATATATATATATATATAATCTTCCTTAGAGACATTTAGAATAAAACTTCTGATATTTGGATTCGTGAGATGTTCAAACTTCGTTACGAGATTGACTGGGAAATGCAGTGAATACACACCAGCAGCAAGAAGTATGTTTCAAACTTAAGTTGCCACATTATCTTTAGAAAGACCCCAACATTGTCTCAAATATTCACATTCTTGTAACTGTTTGACAATATGCACCATTTGCAACTTCCAGCAATTTTGCAGAAACAAGTCTACTTGCTATAGCAGTATTATGCAAAAGCTGTTGGTCAGTCCAGTATTAATGAACCTGCATAACTGACAATTTGTCTAATTTGTTCAAAACCACATGTGTAAAGAGAGATGTGCCACAAAGGTGGCGACTTTCTGCTGCTTGATGCTGAATTGGTGAACAACTTAAAAGCCAGGAAGACAGACCATGCCTGACTGCATTATTTAGTACAGTAGAAGAGCATTCAGTGCAACTGAGTTCGTTATCTTGAGTCTCTAATGAAAAGCCCGATGAGCCAACTTTAGAATGTAAAACATACTACTACTACTGCTAAAGCCAAGAAACACTAAAATTTTTCGAAAAATACTAGTTCTTTTATTAGTGAAGACATACAGAAATTATTCTCAAAGAATTACCTGTAGAGACACTTTAAAAAATGCACAAAAAATCAGCATCAGAAATTGGCATCAAAACATTATTTGCATCACTGAAAAACAGAAATGTTCATATTGCTTATTCATGGAATATTCATATAATGAGAGCCAAAATTTCACCTGCCATTTTAGTGGTGGCGCTGCCGCTGGTAGGTCAGAGTCAACGATACATGTTTTTCAACGATACAACTGATGAGGAGCTTACAAGGCCATGAAATACCCCGAGTGGCCAAATAGAAATATCTCGGGGTATTTCAAAGACAGATGTACACGGAAAAGCACGAACAGTCTCGCATAGCAAAAGGGCGAAGAGATGCCGGGATAATGAAACATAGGGCATTGTGGGGGTACAACAGGTATGAGGTACTGAGAGGTATTTGGAAGGGAGTAATGATGCCGGGGCTTATTTTCGGGAATGCGGTCCTGTGTTTAAGGGCAGAGGTTCAGTCAAGAAAAGAAGTAAATCGGAGAGCTGTGGGAAGATTAGCACTAGGTGCCCACGGGAAAACCACAAACGAAGTAGTAAAGGGGGATATGGGCTGGGCATCGTTCGAAGCACGGAAAGCTCAGAGTAAAACCTATACGAAAAACGTCTGAGGAAATTGGACGATAACAAGTGGGCAGCTAAGGTATTTAAATACCGATACAGAAAGAGCGTTGACTCACAATGGCGGAAAAGAACTAGGAAGCTAACCAGTAAGTATGCCAGACACGAGGACGAAGAAAGACAGAGCATTAAATGACAGGTTAAAAACGCTGAAGGTAAAAATTGGATAAATTAAATGGAAAAGAAGCATAGTGTGGAACTATATCGATACTGGAAACATCAGATCAGTAAGGAAGCATTTTATGATAACTCAAGAGACAGTGCCCTACTCTTTAAAGCTAGGTCAGGATGTCTTAGAACGTGGAGCTATAAAAAGAAATTTAACAAAGAAGACACATGTACTGTGTGTGGTAAATATGTATAAACAATGGAACACCTCATACTAAAATGTGATGGTATCAAGCCCGATGTCGATGCGGCCACAGTCACGCTTGCCGAGGCCTAGGGTTCAGAGATAACAATAGTCATGTAAATAAATATGCGGTGGAAATTAGCAAAAGGCGATTGGAGGATTGGTGGCTCAAAAGCAGAGGTGACGTAAGGTTAAAAGGGTAGGAAGACGTATTTAAAGAAAATCACGAATTTAATAACATACAACACAGGTAAACAAAAATAGAAGGCAAAATAAAAACCTGAGCATGGTGGCGACTGCCATCACCCTGTTTCAAAGGGGATTCTCCTACCTTCCGTCCATCCAGAATAGTGTAGTGGGTACAAATAGTAACTCTCTGAAAAAACATCTTGATGACTATATATTTGCATTCTGCTGAAATCAGTTCAGCCATAAGTAGGAAGCAAATGAAAAGTTGTTTATGATTGTCGTATGTACGGCAGTAATTTTACGTGGTCTATGAATCGGACATCTTGCCATAAAATCGTAAGAGTTGGCAGATACACAAAGCCTATCAGGCGGTAGTAGTAACAACCGACTTAAAGGCTCTGTGCTGTCTTCAGTTCCCAAGAGAATATATGCTGTTTACATTCTATTTTGATTATAATTGACTAATCGCGGTAGTGAAAGTTATTTCGCTCCCCTGCATTTTGCAAAATGTGACAAATGTTCCATTACATGAGTGCCTTGTTCTCTCTGGTCTTAAGCTGGACTAATTCTGCACTCGTTACAGATGCTGCTCAAGAATGCACATGGACTTCGGAGGTCTTCTTCAGAATATTGGAGTAAAGCCAGCAATTTTAATGGAGTCAATCCGTCCATATGACCACTTGGTGCAAGCTTCATTTTTGTGTTACACATTGACTCATTACAATAACTGTAATAAAAGATTTGGAAAATACATTTCTCAAGTCCTCCATTGCCCAAGAAAAGAAGCATGTGATTGCAGGGAATTCAGAAAATAAAGCCTATTTGCACCCTTCATAGCATGAAACACAGTTTGAAGCAGGTGTACGTAGCATCTGCAACATAAAAAAACGTGAAATGCAATTAAAACTTGCCACATAATGGCAACTACAGAAATATAGAATGCCACACAAATCTAAAGGAAATTTATTTCAGCATAAATATGAAGTTCAAAGGCATAAAGTTTCCTTATTATATGCTGATGGAGTTCTCAAAATAATTTTTTTAGCATGCTATATATCATCCTTGCCACAGGTAACATTTCAAGACTCAATTTTCACTTCAGCATTCGTTTTTATAGAGCTCGCCGCTCTGGCATACAAGTGACTCGTCAAGAAACCTTTGTACCGCAGACAAATTCCTCCCAAATTGGGTAAGATGAAGTGCCAGTAAAAAAGGCCCTGAAAACAAAAGAGGAATGGCAGACATTTTTTGTTACCACAGCAATCAGTCTGCTGCCGAGCTTAATTCTACCCTCGGATACACAAGAACCTCGCACAGTGCTGTGCTTAGTGATGATCTCAGCACTTTCTATTTCAGTAATATTTAATAATATTTGGGGTTTTACGTGCCAAAACCACTTTCTGATATGAGGCACGCCGTAGTGGAAGACTCCGGAAATTTTGACCCCCTGGGGTTCTTTAACGTGCACCTAAATCTAAGCACACGGGTGTTTTCACATTTCGCATTTCAGTAATATTTGACTTGGTTGTTCCCAGCATACTGTTCAATATTGTATTGCTTTCTGTCTGGGCAGGGACTACACAGGAAATGTAGCATTTTGAAATGCACTCAAGTAAACACTGTCTTGCAAATTAAAGTGAAATTCAGAGGAAAATAGTATCAGCAGCCCCCATGACTTCCTGTCCTATGCTGGTAAAAGGCACCAGGAGAAAGAGTGGACAGGGTACGGGTGAGACTTTTGAAGTCATCCTTTAAGGTTTGTGTGGCTCCTAAAGAAGTACGGTGAACTACCTAAAATATTCCACACACTTGAGGATTGGCCTACTGACCCAAGTCTAGTTACTAAACAGGACTCTTATAGGCTTAATGTCTCGGCTGTATAGATTTTTCTAAACAGTGCTAATTTTTGCCTTTGAGTGTGTTTCTTTTATGGCATCGTTCTTTTTACTGTCACTTTACGAAGTGTGCCATTAACTTAAATGCTATGCAATCCTTTCCCAGAGCAGTCAAGAATTTTACATGGAAACACATGCGGCGGAGAGAATTCGGTTAATTTGCACCACTTGTATCAAAATTTTCATTCTGGCATTTCTTGTGCCAAAACCATGATTTTATTATGAGGCACATCATAGTGAGGGACTCCAGGTTAATTTGGAACATCTAGGGTTCTTTAATGTGCTCCCGATGCATGGTATATGGGCGTTCTTTAATTTCACCCTTATCGAAATGCAGCAAGCGCGGCCGGGATTCATTGAGATGGTGTTGCTGTGGTGGAACGTACAAGCCATGCCTGAATACTTAAGAGTGTTTGGAATACGTTGTTGCAATACTGGAATTGATGACATCGCTAAAGGGCATCAAAGTATAGTGCTGTTTGAGGTTAGCGATCGCCTGCTCACTTATATGCTTGCATTTCTTCTTTATGAAGCAAGCATATAAGTGGGGTGCCAAAGTCTCGAGACACTTATAAGTTGCCACTTCAATTGTACCAGCAACTTTGGCTAACCATTTTAGAATGGATATCAGACATCAGTTCATCAAAACACTGCAGTGGCGCCTTTGCTAGCACGATAGTGGCGAGCACGCCAAAAAGCCATGTTCTTCGCAATGTCACTGAGCCCCCCTACGCCCTAAATATGACATGCACTGTAACTAAAGCAATGGCATGTCAGTAATCCATACTGAACTGATGTGGCAAACAGAGGATGAAGATGGACAAGGCTGATTTCCAAAAAAATTGAAACAAGGTGTGAATATATATACAAACCATTCCAGCTTGTGCATCTGTCCTGGTCAACCATCTCAGAACACATAGCAAATGAAAACATATTCACACCTTATTTCGATAAATTTTTTTTGGAGTTGGCACTTAATTTTGTCTCGTCCACAGTCCTGTCTTTGTGTTGTTCCATTAAAAAAGAAGTCCCTGCATTATTTTACTCTAAGGATTGCTTCAATTAGTACCAATTTTTCTGTCAATCACGACAAAGGTTTCTAGAGGCAGACCACAATGCACACATCAGTGTTTTTGTAGTTCGTAGAGATTTCAAATTATTACTTAGACATGAATCTCCTACTCAGCCAATGCAGCTCAACACATGTCAAGTCATTTCAGCGTAGCACAACATGGCAGTGAACGTTTTCACTGCACAATAACTGTATCTGTCATGATTTTAATTCCATTGCAACAAAGCAGATGAAGTGTGTCCTTGAAGAAAAATAAATAGCACCATAAGCAAAATAAAGATCTTGCTCAAAAGCTATTTATTGCAATATAGATAAAAAAAGCAGGAAGAACATTCTGTCAGCGACACTTGCAGAAGGTCATTTGTTGGCAAAACTTGACGCAGCAGCACCACCATCACATGCGCCTGTAAAAAAAAAAAGCAATCCATATTCATCTGCATTGCTACCACACAAAGAAACCCACGGCTTTGCTGTTGTGCCAACACATTCCACAACTCGGCCCATGCATGTTATGCATTACTGGTAAAAGAATAGGGATCCTAAGCATGCTAAGAAAGTATCAGCAATGGTGCAGAGAGCTATTTCAAGAACAGATTTAAAGTTATAGAAATAGAGTTATAGAGTTATAATAGAGTTATAGAAATAAGTACACCTTTGCAAAATGTGCTCTTTCTGCAACATAATGTAGAAGAACTGCCTGCGACAGATTTGGAGCAGTAGCGAAACATCACACCACATTGTGCAACCTCTGATGCCCTACCACTTATTTTGATGCTTTTTTTGCACTTGCCACTAAATTAACGGCACAAATGGCACATACGTTCACTATACTCCATTCCATACGTAGCAGCCAACACTGTGGAAGGTACGCAAGAAGTTCGGTCAAGAAAAGTTATCACTCCGTGTGTTCCATCTATCCTTCGCTCACACGAGCATGTACGCAAGGCTGCTCGACGGGTTGAAAATAAAAAAATTTGAGAACAAAAAAAAATGATCTAAAACAACGATTAGCCACCGTATACCACAATACGTTTGTTTGTAAGGATTAAAATTTGTTTCGTTCAATACTGAGCCTATATATAAAACAGTTGTGCACAATTGTGGTCAGAAAGCATCAAACTAGCTCGAAGTGCAAATGAAGCCACTGCAAGAAGTCTCTTTAGCCTCCACAATGTTGACTGCTATGTATGGAATTGAGTATATGCAGTTACGAAAGGTAACATCATTTCAATGTTCTAAAAGTTGAAGATAAAACATTCACAGAGCTGAAAAGAAGAGAAGTGTGAGCATGTTCCTGCTCCACTAGGAAGACAATCCTGGCTATGAAGGGTACATACTTGGGCGTGTTGGCAGTTCATGTTTAAAAAAAAGAACTGCACGAGAGACAAGCCCAAACAGGTTGGAAGTCAGCACTGAGTGTGTCCCTGTTTCTCATGTTGTTCTTATTTCGAGCTAATCCACTGGCATTGGTGGCGGTGTAGGCCCACCGACACAACTGAAGTAGGAGTGTTCAAATCAAAATTTATTTGATAAGAGTGGAGGAAACTGCTTTTAAAAATGAAAAGTTTCTACAGGAGCTACATTTCATTTTTTATTTTCTTCATCATTGGCTCAGCCACTGGCACACTACGCTGTTGCTGTTATCAGCTGCCAAACACAATGAATGATAAGAAAATTTAAACATTATACTACCAAGTTTAAATTATCTGCTATTGCCCTGGCAGTCAACAATGATAACCATGCACCAGGATAGCACTTCACTGTCAGCAAAATAATGATTTGTGACTTGCAGATAACTTCAGAAAGTACAAGCTCCATAAAGGGCAAAAAGGTCCTGAACAAGGGTAAAAAGGCAGAATGGCCGGAAATGGGAGCTCATCATTGATCATAGGTTGCAGTGCAATGGGCTGAAGGCAGGGGAATCAACAGTGCAGTTGCATCTGAACACAGGGACATTGGTGAAATATATGAATGCTGATAGTTTTGTCAGTAGACCAGCGTGGTTCATGTCTTCAACATTCACGAGGCACGACTTGGCGATTCGAGTTTGCACAATCATGTGCCAAAAGCTGCCAGGCAACTGAGCAGCAGCTGCAGAACTTCAAGGAATAATTTAAGAACGAATTGACAATCTTAATGTTTGCCCTAGTCACATCATCAAGAAGGACAAAGTCCCTTTGCAGGACCCCACTTCACTACCATCAATGTCTCTGATGTGGACAGAATGAAGCTGCCACTATATTTAAAAAATGATACTGAAACGGCAATTGGCTACTGGCGTTCAAGACACCTAAGCCTACTTCACCATTCATACCCTGAAAAACACAGCAAATAATGCCCATTCTGTGCCAATTATGCCAACGGAACCCCACAATACCTCCTATCCCTCACCAATCCCAATGGGAGGCTGTGCTGCTCAGCTCCAGCCTGAAAGACCAGCGTGAGCTGGTGGCCCGTGCCTGCTTAGCGGTCAAAAGAACCTTTGAATAAGGGCCCCTCCCCTGGTAGAAAGTTGGTTCACTAAAGCTTATTCTCTCTCTCTGTCAATTTTAGAAAATACCTTCTATTGAGGTACAGTATAAGGGCGCGTCACAGCTGCAACTCCGAAATCAAATAAGGCAACAAACTGAACATCCATCGTTATTATCAGTGGAAAGGCAAAAATGCTGTAGCCACTTGATACTGCTGCTACCACACAGCTCTATGTCCGCTTTGAAGCGCCAGTGGGATTTACAAATGACAGATGCTGAGCACAGCTACAGATTCTCTTGGCGCATGAAGGCCACTTCATTTGACAAAGTGGCCAAATCGGTCCACAAAGCCTGGGCCACAGTGCCTGGGCCACTACAGGCTTCAGGAAAGCTGGCCTAATTGCATTTCCACCTGAGTGCAACAATGAAGTGGAACCCAGCCGCAATCCAGAGGCCAATGACTGGGACAGTGGCAGTTGAAATGTTTGACATTGCATCACAGGAGAAGAACATTGAATGAAGTGTAATAAAGTTAAGAGTGCTGCTTCTTGGGCAAGTTGAAATTGAATCCTGTGGTGAGGTACGTTTTTAACTCAGGGACAGAGTAAGGCACATAGCTAAACGTTGTCTGCTCTTGTTTGTTGATCTGTGCCTTACTCTGTCCCTGTCCTAAAAGCACACCTCGTCACAGTTTGCAATAATGTTGCCTTCCTGTACCCAAGAGGAGCATTTGTTGAACATTTTTAAAGTTTTCTTGTCCACCATCCTGTGTTCTGGGGTGGATTGATCAGTTGCTGGCTGGGTTCTCCCTGAGTAGACACTTCCTAAAAAAGTTAAGCACATCCAAGACACATGCTGTGAAGCTTTGGCGATACCTATCTGATGCTGTATAAGGACTGGTTTGGTTTGATGAGAGCTAGCCCCAGTCACATGAGCATGTCAAAGGTCCTTTGAAGTTAAGGAGCATCGAGCTTTCAAAGGCACATTAGTTCAAGGGATATGTCTCGGTGCTACACGGTCTCCAGATGGTCTCCGTTTAAGCTTTTAACAGGAACTGCAACGTATCCTTAGCGCTGCCATCACCTCGATAGTAATAAAAAAATATGGCCCAAATGCGTCTTATAATAAATTTGTCATATTCCTTTTCAGCAATATTTATTTTTCCTAATACATAGAAACATCAAAACAAAATCCACGCATAGTAAAGGCATTACTTTACCAAATACAGATGTATTTATTGCAATGATGTCCACCATGTGTACCGCTTCGTACACCGCATGTTGGCGTCGATTATTCAGTGTTGCCCTTGCTTCAGCCGCTTTGTTTCATTCCCTGTGGCTAGGCAGCGGTAGGTAAGCGTAAACGCGGTAAAATAAAGAACTACAAAACAAAAGTGACAAGGGAAGAAGATGCGCAGAAAAAAGCCAAGGAGACTGGGATGCCTAGCAACTGCTAACCAAAGAACCAAATCGCACATGGCACTATTAACTCTATGCATGGCACACGTGTTGCGTCGATGTTGCTGCTGACGACAGGCCGGGCCGGCGCTGCTGTACCGGCGCGTTCATAATGATTGCGGGTGTCCCGAAAGTGTTTAGTACTTTAGCAATAGTATTCAGTACTTAAAAGCTTGTTCTGAAGAGGTAAAAATTGAACTTTCATATTTTAGATACTTTTTTTCTGCTGTTGGACGCCCTCTAGGCTCGAGAGTATTCCCTTGAGCTTTCCAATGACAAATGCGCACTCCTTTACTAAAAGCTCCCTTCCAGTAGGGCTCCTTTGCTGTGCCTGTGTGACAGTGCGCAGTCTCCCTTGAAGTAAAGGATCTTTGGTTCGAAGGACTTTGAAACTGCCCATATGACTGTGTATAAGCTATGTAAAGAAAATCGGCTAAATTAAAGAATCCATTAAACATACTTCACCATTCCATTAAGGGATCGAGGTTCTTTAGAGATGCCCGTGAGCTGACATTGTATGTTGAAGCTTTACGCAGGAAGTTATTTTTGGGTATGCAGACAATTTTTGTGGGCATGCTTGGTGAACATTCAAGGGCTATATAAGCCACTTTGCAGGTACTTCCCGATAACCGTCGTACTTAAATTCACAAATATATCCGACGAAGTAACAAATAACCCAACAGCTAGGCAGGCACACCAGACCCAGGAAAGCAGGCAAGGGAAGCATCACTTAAAAAGAAATGCATCTGGCTATTAATTTCAAACAAGTAATAGCCTGATCTTCTACCCATTTGGTTACAGCTGTAAGTGCAAAAAGCGCGCATTACATGTAGTGGCAGGCTCACCTGTAGAGCAATAACTCTATGTGTATGGAAGGGTGGCATCACCTAGCAATACAATTATTAGCTTACTGATGATGATTATTATCAGCATCCCCTTTGAAATGGAGCGGTGAGAAATAGCCACCTAGCCTGCTTTATATTAATTAGGTACGCTGTACATGTTTTTCTTTCTAGCATTGTTGCGTACATTTCCTGAAGCTTTCTTCTCCTCCTCAAAACTGCTCTATCTACCTTGTGTGGCTACCTGTGCCTGTAACACATCTGGTTCTATCAATCTCTTCCCTGCTTTTTTTCCACCAATACTTTAAATGTCTTGCTTATCTCTTGCTAAATTCAAGCGCTTCTGGACTATGTACATTACCTATGGGTCCCACTGGGTGAATCCCTCCACATTCCATCAGGATGTGCAAAGTTGTCTCCGGATTTTTTCTGCAGCGCACACATGCCTCATTCTGCTGAGAATACTTGTTTTGGTATGTACACGGTCCTGAATATTTGGCTGTGTGTGGTCAATAAAAAAAAAAAAGACTTTGCACTCACCACTGCATTGTTCTTGCTCAAATTTTGCAGAACGATCGCATTTTGGCATTGACTTCATTTAGTATAACACTTGGCAGGACTAGTCGCCTGTTTTTTAAGGGGGGTATAGTAGCGCGATTCAAAGACGGGACAAAAGAAGACACAAAGGGACACACACAGCGCTAACTTCCAACACTCGAAGATGAAGAAGAAGATGCATTACCAACAAGCCCACATTGCAACCGTCGTGAACTGTTTTTTAAGACAAATTAGAAACTCTTGTCGTCTATGGGAAAAATTGTCTGAAAAGCAGCCCTGGCAGTGTAGCCACCTGTCGTCATCTGCAGAAAGCAGCGTTTCAGGGAGGGCTGCCACGTGTTGCCCGCTCCTGGAGCAGGCCACTGTTTATGCTTTATGCTTGCATCGTCCTGGCAGCAGTTCATATGCCCATAAGCGGAGACAAATTTGCACTTTTTTTCTTGGAAACCAGGCAATTAACTGTGCCCAATATTATACTAAACAAAGTCGACTCCAAAATGCAATCCTTCTGCAAAATTTGAACAAGACCAGTGCACCGATGAGAGCAAGATCTTTTTTTGAACACGCGCAGCCATGTAATCAGGACCCTGAATTTGTACTTGGGCAAACAGCTCTAGCCTCAAATAGCAACGCACTGCCCTTTGTGTTATCGCGCTGATTTTCCCTTCCAATTTTTTTCTTCCCATTTTTGTAAATATCCATGGCTTTTTCTTTTTTGTTTCCATTCTCTGCATCCCATTCGCTGTCTCTGTTTCTCTCACTTTCTTTCTGAGGAGTTCTGGTTGTGTATTTACACTTTCAATCACCGTGTACTTGGTTGCTTTCTTAACCTCTTCCTCTATTCTGTGTCCACGCTTTTCAGGTACAGGTACTTATGCACATTAGCCGCCAATTCATTTTGATCCATGTTCCCAAGTCTTCAAAACTAATTTTGCTCTGCGCTTCTGACTCCAAAATAGGCCCAATCCATGGCCCCCTTCACTGCCTCACTTTCAACCCTGACAAGAACAATTACCTGGGTGGCGTCACCTTGTGGCAGCCGAAAAATAGCAGCACAAAAGGTGCTAGTATACGTGATGGCATCTTGACCCATTCCAAAAACACACGAAAGGGCAGTGCAAGCTGGCAGTGGAGCTGGGTGGGTTCTGCATCACCTGGCTTGAGTCGCCTGGCACTGGACGAAAAATGATCGCATCAACAAGGTCTAAAACCAACTCAAATTCCTTTGTTTAGTGAAGCTTTCAGGTTGATGGTCGGTGAAGGTGATGTGCTTTGTTTCTGCAATTCCGCCATTGTTTCCAAAGATACGAAATGCATTCATCGCCAAAATCCACTGCTCAGTCATTACCAAGATGTGCAGTTATGCCTTAGCACCATATGCTGATTCTTGCAATGCTTGGGATTCACGTTTTTTTTTTCCGCTACCATTTGCAGCTCGTAAAAATTTGTTTATGGAACTGCAACGCACTGAAATAGGAAAGTATGGTATTCCACGATCACACGAATTGAGTTAAAGTGGGTGCATCTTATCACAGACGAGAGGTATATACCATTTTTTTATTATACATATCTACATCACTCACAAAGCATTATTGTTGGGGAGATTCATACAACATTACACTGGCATATTATTAAATTGCAGTACAAAACTAGAGAAAAGCAGGACGTGCAACTTAATACTGGAAAATCACTGTTCCCTTTCAAATTTAACATATGTGAAAGCCTCATGTAAATAAGCGAGACCGACTCCATGGATGCTAAGATTAATATACATTACAATAATTTGTGTGCTGGACATGGCTATTCTTTATTTTCAGTGGAAGCTAAGTTAAGTTATTATCTGCTCATGAAACCAAATGGGTTATGAATTAATTCCGAGCTGCATAGCACAGTAAGACATGTGCAGAACTTCTGTCTTTATTGTTCTAGTTTATTGCCACAGAAAGTTGTCCACAAGCTTTATATGTCTTACTAATACATAATTTGGAACAGAAGCATGCAGATTTTTAGTGTGCCAAATTTCATATAGCACTGTTGAAGAAATTTCGATCATGCAAAGTTAGTACTCAGCATACTTGCCACTTTATTTTGATTTCATTTGTATTGAGACACACATTACTGTCGCGAAAGAAGTATGCAGCGTTTTCTTCAAATCGTGGGTATTCCTCAATGCGGCGCTGTCAGGCAGAGAGCGGTGTCTGAGACGTGTAAACACGACAACGAGCGGCGCGGGTGACTGATGTTCACGCTTCTGCGTGGGAATGACCGCGACAGCGCCTCGGCCACTTGCTATCACCCAGCCGATGCAGTCATACCTGCCGTTCAAAGAACTTCTGCACACAGCCGACCTCGAAGGCATCCCGAAACGTGTCGAGATGAGCCTGTGCACGTGCCGCGGTCGGTTCACGCCTACCCATCAGTCATGACTAGTTTCGTTTCCTGAGCAACTCCTCCTCTAGCCCAGCCGCCAGGAGCGCTGGTATGAAATACGAAGGCGATCTCACCTGTTTGGCGTCTGCGGCCGTCTATATGGGCGTCTTGCACTGGAGTTTGAGGTATTAGCCCCGAGAACGAACTACAGGGGTGCTGCGAGCGCCGCTCGCGTGACGTCAGGGCAAGGACTCGCGCCTGTCTGCTACAGTTCGGGCGTTGTCTGGGCGCTTTCTGCGGTATTTTCGTTTGCCCTCGTTCTCTCTGCTTGCATACTTATGGTGGTCGTCTCAAATATATTTTTACAACGTCTCACTTTGCGAACATTTATTCAAAGAGCTAATTCCTTAGACAACAATGCAGCTCTCAAAGGCAATGCTACAGTGCCAGCCGAAGGAACGCAGACCAGCCCATTGCGGGTTTTTTATTCGGTGATGGACAATCGCAAAAACATAGCATATAAGAATCCAGTTATGATACCATACCTGCTGCGGTACAACATGTCACAAATGCTGGCTATCTATGACTTCTACAAGAGTTACGTTGATTTTAATCCGCTAAAACAGGTTTGCTCACGACGAGTAGTTCATGATATAATATGGAATTTTTGCATTTCTTCACAGAAACGCTCGGCAGTAACACGGGGACTTAACTAATACTGCAGTTTAGATTCTACAAGCACCACTTGCTTCTTTAACTGCTTGTCAACATTAGGCGGTTCTTCGCGTGTTTATTTTAAGCGGTGGAAATTTGAAGTAAAGTTAATGAAGGCTTATAGCTATCTACAGACTGCAAATAGGAATGTACCAATATATATTCCCTCAACTCACTTGAGAAATTTACTGGTGCTTGTTGCTTGAGGAATATACATGAGGAATCTTTTTGGCGAACTGACACAGGCTGTTCGGTCCAAATTTTTTAGTGAAATATGCCTGTTGGACCGCATGGCTGCAGCTAGAAAGAAGTCGAAGCGTCAATCATTAGTAGTATGGGACATATTGAAGATATCAAAATTGTCCAGTGGAGGGTCAGAAATCAAGTGAAAGTATATGCAAGGCTTGTAGTGCTTTCTTTATGAATGTTTGCGATTGGATTGGAGAAAACTATTTCTCCTGCAATTGGACAAGGTTCTCTTTTATGTACCGACGAAGTGAATAGTTATCCGTTTGTATAATTAAACACTGGATCGAGACATGGTGAGACAGAAGGTGCTTGAATTTTCCTTTTCTAGGCAATTTAAACTGCGCTGTAGTAGCTCGAGAATACTATAGCCATTCCAGTTGGCGCTGTAAAAAAAATGCTTTATGGTTTGAATTCGAAGTTGTAGTGAACTGATGGGTTTCGCGAACATAGCATGCCTCGCCATACCAGCAGTCGGTTGCTACCGCTACGTGATCAGGGATGTGCCATATTGTCGATAAAGGCTACTGAGGGCCACTATCAAACATTTTATCACTTGCAATTGATTGGCTCTCAATCTTAATAACGAAACTTTTCTCTCAGGTGATTGCTACTATGGTGCTTGTGAAATAACTATGTAAATAGTCTACATGACGCGCCGTCGTGTTAGCAGCCATGAGCAATTCGTTTTTTAGAGGCCTGTTTCAGAGGGGGATGAATGTAGCAGCAAACATTCTCATAAGAAATGCGCGCCTAACTATCTTTTACGCATTAATGAATGGCCATATTTGAATAGAACAACACACCAAAGTAATAGGAATCATGATGACAGCTTTGCTGGGCAGTGTCTTTCTAGCACGGATAACATGCTGACGCCAATTATGAAGATTTTTCTTCTATGTAAAATGCAGTGTCTCTCATAGCTAAATAATAAGGGAATGTTAAATGTTTAGCCAGGCATCATACACAACTTCGCGTGTTGAATTTGCAGACATTCCTTTTACGCAAAGTTTATGGGCAGGCACGGCTCATATATCCATTGCAATGCCAGTAGACTCCTTCAACGCTACGTATAGCTTGCGATATCCAGGCCGCAAATTTTATTGAATCATGCGCTTTAGGAGAAGGAACTGTGGTTCAGTCATGGCAGCAGAAAGAAGCCGACATATCGTTCAATAAGCACGGCTCGACCCACTCATACCCCAAGCATACACGAAGGGAACGAGCGCGCGCGGCAGCCGAGCGAGACGAGCGAGCGGCGTCCTGGCCGTGCCGTCACTCGCGAGAGGGCGCCACTCCTAATTCTCGCCGCTAATAGTAGCGGCGCCTGGTGGTGGCGAGAAACATTATCTGGGTAGTACAAGCTTGGGTAGTATTGATCCCTGGCTGTGGCGATCACACGTTTCTAGCCCAAGTTTTGCGTCGATTCGCACTTTTTTTCTGCTCTGTTGCGAGTGCGGAAAGACTGGTCACTTCTTACAAACCACGCCGACCACGATGAGAGCTGGCCGCAGCCTATAGTTTAACGAAAACGGACTCTCCGTGCGCCGTGGGACGTAATGCTGAAAGCAGAAGGAATCGGCGACGTCGATCCGGAGAGACCTAGCTCAGCCTCGAAAAAGCGTCACCGTCGTTACTGCTGCGTCGTGGGCTGCCATCACAAGGCCTGAATCCCAAGATCAGATTCTACCGTTTTCCTTCAAGGCCTCACGAAGCCGAGCGTCGGGCACGCTGGATAACTGCAGTTCGTGGCACTGGGTAAGCGAAACTTCGCGCCATGCTGACTGCATCGCCTGTCTTGAAGCTTACTTGATTATCTGCGTTGCTAAAATTCGGTCTTTTTCATCTACAGTCCCGATGGCAAACCGTGGGAACCAGCGCCGAACATCAGAACCGCGCAGCGCACGAGCGCACGAGCTCGCGCTGCAGCGCGATTCGCACGTACGTTACTGCGATCTCATATGCATTGCATCAGTTATTTATCAGTTGCTAAAGGAACAGATGACCGCTACTACAGCGCAGGCATAACTACTTGTCTAGCGGCATGCAGTCAACAGATTGCAGGAGGCCCGTCGTTCCGCGGCATGTCGAAAGACCGCTGCCGTCGCGGTGCGTACGATCGTGCGCTCGAGCAGTTCCTTGCACACGATGTCTGCTCATCGCTGCTGTGAATGCATTTATAGCATGCATTTCCTCGCGTTTGTGCGCCTGAATTTAGCAGCGTGCAAACCTTAACTGAAGTTCAACTTCGTACGCGACTCTCTTCACTTGCGTTTGACACCGCGCTGAAACTTTGCCGCCTATTTCTTGAACGGCGGACACGTATTCGGTGTTGCATAATTTCTTGCCTTTACGCAGCGTGCGACCCCTGAAAAAAATCTTCGGCGCGCGATATTCGCTGGAAGCCGTGGTACAACACAACCGAAAGTGGCGGATCCATATTGTAAACGTGCTTTCCGAAGCAGACGACCGAGCTTGGTACTGCTCAGTTCAGGACAGAAGATGCTTTGAAGAACCGTTTTCGCAGCGCCCCCTGGGTAAAGCAGGAGTCCCATCAGCCGTACCTTTGCAACCTGCGCTCGCTACCCACTCCACACGTTTTGCTTTTCATTATAGTAGACGACACCAATGAGCCGCGGTTGACGCGAACACGGTGCTGTTACAGCTGATAACACCGAGGTTTCTTGCCACCGCAAAAATGTGCGACGCCGACGTTCCTGAGTGTGTTGAAGACACTGAATTGTCCACGCTGGAAACGAAGGTGCTCCGCTGCAACTTGAGTAATGCAGCAGAAGCAGAACAGTGGGTGCGCAACTACAGCGCCGAAACCAACACATCGTGGATTGTGGACTTCGTTGCCACAAAATGCACAAGGTAAGCTATTTTGTCAAAATAGTGGATATTCAAAATGCATAGTGTAACAATGGCCGCGTCCGCCATCTTCTCTGGGGCATAGTTGCGAAGCGCCTGCATGCAGAGCGGATCGGCGATCGTCGCTGTGTGGCAACAGTCGCCTTTATCGTCAAGCGTTTAATTAGTAATTAACTTCACTGTGCCCCCAACTATCCAATAAAGCCATGTCCGCTGGTATTTGCACCCTTGGATATCCGTACTGACGGCATTCTCAAGAAGCGTACTGCTTTGAAATCGAAACCTTCGCCGAGCGAGCATCTCGCGGCGATCTACCCTGCTTATACCCTCTCGAATTTCCTACCGAAACCTCCAAAACAACCTTGCATTGCATTGTAATCCTACAGATTCATTGCGTTCGCAAGAAAAGACGTCTCATGTGAAAAAATCTTTGCTGCAAATCGAAGCTCCGCGGTAACAGTGTTGTTCGTCGGGGCGGATAAATCTTAATAAACTGTGATTGCTCCGTTTGCGTTGGAACTGAAATTGTGCGAGTCAGATCGCATATGCAAGTCCCGTGAAAACGAAGGACAAACATGATCTGCGAGTTGGCAGTCGCAACTAACTTGTTCCGTGGCCTGTTTTCTGCCGTTCTCCGCTGCAAGTATCAGATTTTCGCAGGATAGGGCGCTGTGCATGTTCTCTCTGACTCGTGTTCAGCATTGCCTTTGTGCTGCAGGCGTCCGCAAATATTGTGGACTTAGCTATTTACAGGCACTCCGGTTTCAAGCACGTCACAAGCAAGCGACAAATTAAGCAGCCCGGCAAATGCGCGGTTGGGCGCACTAATAGCGCGGCGTCACGCTGCCAGAGCCGAAAACGAAAGAAACGCAAAGTAACTAAATGTCTAATGCAAATACGGAAATCTAACGCACGTGCGATTACACAGCGCGCTGCGTAGCGAAGCTTGAGGACAATACGTGCGGGCCTTCTCTATACCGTTGATGAACTTCTGCGAAAATGTGTAGGGCGATGTGCAACTCCATCTTACCCGCCCTTCAATTTTTTTCTCGAATGGAAGGGCGGGAAGGGCGGTTTTTTTCTTGCTTTGATGGCCTTTTCTGAGCGTACCAAATGCGACCATTACCACTTTTCTATGGCTACCACGCTTTTGATGTGTGGCAGAGCTGTTATGTATAGAAGCCATTCGAATATGATTTACAAAAGTGAAACAAATTCTTTATCTGTATTCACATTTGTTACAGAATGATCTTCCGCAAGGTGTGGCGGTGTCAACACCACAAACGAAACAAAATTACTGCACGGCGCAACACTGACTGCCCAGCAAAACTCGATATAAAAATTAAGAAAGTGAACCCTGACACCCAAAGAAATGATAAGTATTTGTGCAGAAGCACTCCCCTCCCAGCTGTCATCAAATTGGCCGCAACACATAATCACAGCACAGAATGTGCTGACTCACTGAAGTTACTGCGTGCCAGCCCAGAAACAAGGGCCGCATTCGATGCATATTTCGAGGCTGGTTTCACGCCTGCAGCTGCCATTCGGCACCACGAGGAGGCACTGGCAATGCAAGACAACAGCCACATTCTGCTTGCCAACGGTATGGTGAACCCACAACAAAGGAGTGTTTATCACTGGCACCAACAATGGAGGCAAGCAAAGTATGGTTCCATAGGAAACCCTCTTCCAAAACTCCAAGAAAAGTTGGCCGACTATGGAGCACAAGGTAAGATGTCATACCAGCTGTCGAACTGAACATGAATTGAGAACAGTACCAAACCAATAATTTTGAAGAGCATCTAAATCAAGAACAAAACCTGAGCAAAAAAAGTAACGGCTACTGGTTTGGAACTAAATGGATGAAGCATCTTCAGTAACATGGGTAAAGAAACGCATTATGCAAAACAAAACAGCTTCCCTTGCACAATCCATGTAAACCACGCAATATCGGCAATTTTTTTATGCCTTTAAAATTGGCCAATTTTCACTGCTTTTGAAATTTCAGCATTTTTTAAAATTTTATCACGAAATAAATACATAATGCAGTTGCACATTTTTTGCATTAATTTGCAAGAAACTATTTGAAGGTTTGTCCTAAAATCTTTCTGCTTCATCACGTTAGCTACAATGGTCCCAAAAAGCCACCTATCTTGGGGTCACTGATGCGCTTGCTCAAAAAGCAAAGTTTAGCAATTTAAAAAAAATACTCTAGGCGATATAGATCCAACTTTCCTTGGGCCACTAGTTCTAACATCATAAGATTACCAAAAATGTTTGGTGGTGTACAATGTTTTAGTTTTGGAGTGACAAGTCTTCAAACTTGTAATATGTGTATTGAATAAATGCTCTTTTCCACCTTTAGTAAATCAGAATGTTTTTCAAGGAAACTTATGCTATGTTTAGCAAAACAAAGGTTGAGTCTATTCTAGAGAGATATTTGCCCCCCACCTCATACAAAATTATCACTTTAAAAAAAAAAAAGTTGGGACCCCCCCATGTCCTTTCCTGATCATACCCTAGTCCGTGATTTTGTGTGCTGAATGTATATTCCCTTTACTTTAACTTTTAATAACTTTTTTGTTGCGGTATCTCTAAGAGATTGTGTAATTTTGTACCAGATTTCAGAGTTTTGCATTTCAGTGTACTTTTCTCATGAGGCATAAAAAAGATGACTATTTAAATTGACCGGTATATGTAGAAAACAGGCAAAGATTAACAAAGTGACAATGACTTCACTTTTCAGGGAGGGCAATTTCAATTTTAGAAAAGTCATGTGCAAGCAATACACTACAACAGCCGGCACACTATAAAAATTTGGTGCAAGATGTAGCAAATGTGCCGAACTAAATACGTTTCACATAAAAAGTGGCATTGTTCTATACAAAAAATGTGTCAACCAACACAACTGTTATGACATGCAAGTTCAAACTGTTTTTTTAAATATCAGTGTACTGTTTTTTAAATGGTTTACAATGGTCATCAACACTTGGCTTTGTGCTGTCTTGTTTCTCAGGCTGCTTTTAATTTTCTAACACCTAAAAAGCTTCTTGGCAGTTTACTCGGTGATCCCCTCTTAAAGCCACAGTGATGCGGACAAAGCATTGACACAAATGAATGTTCCTCCTCAAAGCCAGGCTTGCTTAGTCGTAGCTGGGAAGTAAGATTGCATCACTTGGCAAGTAGAATTGAAGCAGCATTGCGTCTGTTTACAAAGTGGTACATGAGTGCACTCGCACAATGTCAGCAAAGAATGCATACTTTTCTGAGTATGTGAGACATAAGACGACAATTTATTGTGCGTGTATGTGGCTGTGTGTGAATTTCTTAGTGAGTGCCTTAGGCTTTATCTATGTAATTGTGCTGCATAAGAAGTGAAGTATGTCTTTATTTTTGCATAAATAGTCCACACTGTTTTTCTTACCTATTAACAGCATGTCTCGCTCAGCACTAAAATGGGTGGTGCTACCTTTATGTTTACTTTATCATTTAATTAGACCCAAGACAATGATTTTACATTAGTGACCAACTACTGTGTAGCGAGATATGTGACCTCAGTGCATAAAGTTCATGGTGCACCGAGAATGTACCATGGAGAAAAAAAAAACACTCTGCAAAATACGGCGTAATATTGGCTCATTTTGTCTATGTTGGATTTCATGCAATTTTGCATTCCTCTTGAGAACAATACAAACAGCCATGCCTGTATTTTTTCTTTCTTGAAGTTAAAAAAGCTAGAAAGCTGCCCTTGGATCTCCATGTGCACAGTTGTGGGGCCACTATTTTCTTGCGCGCCAAAAGCATTTGGGTCCTTAATTATGAACCTATGATTTGCAGTGGTGAACATTAGGATCTGTCGGAGGCCAGTAATTACCAATTTAAATCCCACTATTAACACACTCGAGGAAAACACTAAAGGGCACGTTCCTATCACAAAATTAGTCCATCCAGAGCACAAGGCAACACTTCGTAAAAATTGAGACTAGCAATAGTATTCAGCCATTCAAAATGCATTGGTATTATGCTATTTTAGCACCTTATGCACCACTTCACCATTGCCTACATTTTGTTGCTGCAAAGTGTAAAGAATGAATGAAATTACTTTTGTCCTCTTTTTACATTTATATATATCTGTTGAAAACAGTTGAATTTCTTATGTATTCACTTGTGCGTTTAGTCAAGTTTCCCAATATGACGTAGAAGCGGCTCTGAATAATGTACAGTAACAATAACAGCTGTTAAAGAAATTTTAGTAAACAGTGCAATAAAAGCAATTGAAAAGCTCTTCGCGTAACAATGTATTAAATTTATGTAACATGTCATAGAAGCTTTTCAATTCACCGATTCTCTTGCTTGACATTGTGAAGTTCACTTGATGACCGTATGCTCGCATTATGCAGGGACGTGCATCTACACAGCTGGCACACCAGACTGCTGGGCGGTGCTTGTGGTCACTCCTATCATGCAGCGAGCTCAGTCTCTGGATGCTGCTCAGGAGATAATATTTGTTGATTCAACCTCCTCGTGTGATGTGACAAGAAGCACAGTGACAATCATGCTTACCGCCACAAAAGCAGGTGCCGTGCCTATTGCTGTGTTGCTGCACAGCTCTCAAACCACGGAGGGCTACAGCCTTGCCTTCCAACTTCTCAAGGATAGCTGCCCATCATGCTTCGGCAACAGACAGGTACAGGTTCCTGTTAATGAAAAATTCAATCTTGCAGCTATCCACATTAAGTTGCACTAGCCACTAGGAAACATAAATACCCAAGAAAGTGGATGGGGAAACGGTGCCGCTGTAGCTCAATTGGCAGAGCATCACACGTGAAATGCGTGGGGGATCGTTCCCCACCTAAGGCAAGTTGTTTTTTCGTCCACTTTCATTTACGTTAATTTATCGCTTCTTTATTTCATTTATTAAGCACAACTAATTTCCCCTATGTCATCCTTGGTGTCAGTGTTCGTTGACTTCTTAAATATCAGTAGCTATACATATAATTTATTGAGGCATCCTGAATAAGATTTGTTATTGGTCAGTGTTGGCCATGGCAAATATCATGATCTCAGTGCTCCTTCTGAGCAACAGTGGTGTTTCAAACAGAAGACTGTTTCTTGCATTGTAAAAGGGCTATTGAGTGGGCAAGTAGTGTTTTAGGCTAGCAGGGCAACCACTAGAGACAATTAGAAGATAGGCTCATACATGCCCGTTTTCGCTGCATAGATTAAAACTATTGACAAGTGTTGTCTACAGGCGAAATATTTGGAAAAAAATTTCTTGCTCAGTTTCGGTATTGTGCAGAAAGCTTCTGGCTAAATGTATTTT
Organism: Dermacentor andersoni; assembly: GCF_023375885.2. Taxonomy (NCBI): domain Eukaryota; kingdom Metazoa; phylum Arthropoda; class Arachnida; order Ixodida; family Ixodidae; genus Dermacentor; species Dermacentor andersoni. The sequence continues at coordinate 51,013,142 of NC_092818.1, forward strand.
ATCAACACTAAATGACAGGCAGCAATCGTCGTTTGTTCGTTTAGAGCTGGAACACTGGACAAGGAGGAATTTTGGCAAGTGACTCGCTGTCTTTTGAAAGCACGGTGAGAGGAGACAGACTGACGCAACATCTCCGGCTGCAGTGTTGTCACGCACGTGGCGTAAAGCAAATGGTTCACCCATGGTTCACATATTACAAGCGCTGTCTGTGCATATAAGTGCCTTGGGATGAAGCCCACTTCCAGTTTTCTGCCTCGTGTTCCTCCCCTGTTTCTCAAAAAGCTTCTGTGAAATATTTTTCTTTTTGTTCATAACGCTTATTCTCAACGTGTCCTGCACACTTGGACAGAAAATAATAGGCTCTGTAGAACACTGTGTTCCTAGTGTCCATAACATATAAATGTGGCAGCTCTAGTAAAAAAATACAAAGAAGAACACTACCAGGAAAGTAAGCAAGGCTGAATAGGTAGCTTAGTGGCTATGGCATTGCGCTGCTGAATGCAAGGCTGCGAGTTCAATCCCTACCATGGCAGCCACAAACAAGCCCATATACTTAGATTTAGGCATGCGTTAAAGAATCCCACATGGTCAAAATTAATCCAGCGTCCCCTGCGAAGGATCTCATAATCAGATAGTGGTTTTGCCACGCATACCACCAGAATTTATTTCACTGAAGAAAGCAATGAGTTGACTTTGAATAATTACGACAGATACAAATGTTAGTTCAATAAAAAAAATACAGTTGTTAATGCTCCAGTATTCACTGTGGCGATGTGTGGCCAAGTCATGGACCTTGCAGAATTTTGAAATAAACTTTTTTTTTTAGCTCTGGTGCTGCCGCAGAGTTGAGAACTTTAGGGACTGCCAGACACTCTAACAAATAAACTGCAAATGAACATAGTTACCTTGGCCAGACTCTAGAAGAAAGCGATGTTGTGATAGCTGAATTTTTGGTTCTGCTTAAGCCTCATAGAGGAGCTACTTTCCTAAAAATAATACTGGTTAGGATCACCATTGCATGCATTACTGTTGTGTAGTATTATGTACAGGCACCTAAATCTGATATCGCACAAGCACCAACGGCACTGTGAACGAGCGACTTCTGGTGGTGCGATTTAAGTAAATGAGGATAAGTACATGCATGAAAGTGCACACTAACTGCCACATTCTCTAACGAGCCTTGACTTGAAGCTGCCCCACTGAACTAGGTTCTTCATGTGAGCTGGTTAGTACGGTGACATGTTAAGGCAGGTAAAGAACAAATAAAACACTGACAGTGGAAAAAATGAGGACATTGAAGCTGCCCCTCGATTTCGAAGTGGAGCGCGGTGCTTTCCATAAAGCAAACAATGCACTGCAGTCCAATAAAGCTCTTCAGTGATTACTGCAACTGGAAGTTGCTTGAGAAATGCATCTCCACTCCATCGTATTAAACTAGATTCCGAGGGCACCTAGTTACAAAATTATGGTGTCCCCCACTTTTCATTTTGCACTCTTCATTTTTATAACGGTTTAAATTTGTCAAGTTCTATAAATGATAGGAAAAATAAAACTCTCTGGGAATTAGAGCAAGCTTTTTGGTTTTAGGTTCCAATTGTGTGGCATAAAAAACGATGGGCAAGGCATGAAGCAAGTGTTAACAACATTGTTCTAGTGTTGTCAGCAGTTGCTACTGCATATAGTTTCAAAAGATTGGTGAAGTTTCTTTTCCAATAATTTGATTTATTCACAATTTGCATCAGCAGTTAGCATCAGAAATAGCCACTACAATAATGTTTCGACCATAGTTTTACTGACACATGTCCATTAAGTTCGGTGCCAGCTGCATTATAGCATTTGGTATGAACAAATGGATTCATAGCAGTGAAGGTAATAGCCTAGCAGGTGGAGCTCAAACTTGTTGCTACTCTAACTGCAATTGGTTATTGTCATTTGGGTGGCTAATTCATTCAATGTATGGCAGTGAGTGTTCTTGTAATGGTGTTGTATTTAACAAACATTAGAGCCCAGACAGCAAACTTGGTGTTATAAATGCATTGAAAAAGCAAATTTTCAAAATGTTATAAATTCTGTACAAGCACAGGCACAACATATAGATTCAACATCATTCTTATACCATTCATTCAGTATTTTAGTTTAATGAAATAGGGTTATGGAGGAAAGTTAGCAATGAATAGGCAGCAGAAAGCCTACTTAGATATCTACATCCAGATGTTAGAATATATTTGCAATCTATGCAATCCTTATTGCAGGCTCCCTTAGTACTGATGTCGGACAATTCCCGTCCCGAAAAGGATGCTTTGAAAAAGGCATGGCCCGCAGCAGAACAGCTCCTATGCCAGTTTCATGTGCTGCAAGCAGAATGGCGCTGGCTGACTGCAGCGGGTAACAAAGTCCCCAAGGAAGACCGACGTCAACTGATGGCTGCCTTCCAAAAGGTACAGAAATGAACACTTAAAAATTGCATGATGAAGTGACTGTCGTACATACCAAGAGGTGTTGAAATGAGGTAAAGTGCAATGGAAATGAACTTTTTTTTATGACATCCTAGTAAAAAAAATTTATGTGGCATACATCATGACACTCATCAAGGAAGCACAAATTACTTTTACTTGTGACATACAGTCCACTACCAATAAAAATAAAGCAGTGGCTGCCCTTGAGGTATTCAGGCATACAGGCCTCAAGACTTAATTAAAAGCTATCCTGTGTTGACAGTGAGACTGCATGTGTTTTCTTTAGAAAAAAAAAAAAACCTTACATCTTTGGGGCATGTGTATATTTGCAATGGTAGCTGCCACAGGCTTTCTTGCATTTCAGTAAGCTTGATTGTATGTTGAACATGAAAAAGTGCATAATGCAACTATTATTGCCGAGCCTAAAAGGAGGGAAAAATATTCTAAAATAAGCCTGCATAAACAGCACTCACCATGAGAACTTGGTATAACATGTCCATCTGCTCATACTAATGACTATAATTAGCAGTGCCATTGCAAATATCCCAGCTCTAATGGGAGAGTAAGAAATCAAATACAAGAAGGAAAAGGGGACCTACTAATTGTGAGCAGTATTGCTTGTTTCTAGAAGCAAAAGAAAAGTCACTTATATATTTCTATAAAATCAGCTTTTTTCTTGTTTTCAATGATTCAATGCTTCTAAGCCCATCTGCAGACTGCAAAAAATGAAGGGCTGCTGGTTATATTTGTCCATTAGTGTAACAAATGAACTCATTGGCTACCTTTGAAACGTTTATGCCATTAGGTCTGACAGCTTGTTAGACCACAGCTGATCATATCTTCTTTTCTAATTTACTAAGTTGCTAGATTTCTTGACTTTCTTACCTGACAAGGCATGTTTTACTAAAATACTATCTTACCAAGCATAAAGTGATTGTTTTATTTAATATTTGGTCAATCAGATTTCTTTCTTCCTCACTACTGAAAAAGATTTGTATTAGTACTTCTACTCCCAACTGAACAAGCCTTTGGGAAACTTGGTTTTGTCTACCATTTTTATTTTAATCTTAATTCCCTTTATTTCCTATTTTGCAGGAAGGTAAGCCCACTGTATGATCAGCCCCTGCTAGCATGTTTGAATCTGCTTTTGTTTTCTTCAGCCCTGCTTGCAAATAACAGCAGGACCCATACCTGTCGTTTTTCTATATCAGCTAAACACCATCCCCTTTTCTATTTATCCTCCCTCACCCTTTCTTTAAGCAATAACTTCCACTTGCTAGGTGCACCTTCTTATTGTCTTCCTCATCCCCACTCAGGGTGGGGTATGTGAAGTATGTATATAACCGTGAATGTCCTGAGCGAGATCCTACTTGCCTTGTAATTTGCAGATACTGTATGCAAAGGACAAGAGCCAGCTGGAAGCAGCAAAAGAGCACCTCCGCACTGTTGGCCATGAAGGCTATGTCCACCGAGTCGAGGCATTTCTTTGCTGCGAAAAAGAATGGGCACAGATGTACCGAACAAATCTTGCAACAAGGGGGCACAACACAAATAACTATTCAGAAGCCTCAATAAGAATTCTCAAAGATGTTGTCCTTTGCCGTACAAAGGCATACAATGCAGTTGCCTTGGTCGAGATAATAGTCTCGACTTGGGAGAAGTATTTTGAGACCAGGCTTCTGCGGCATGCGCACCACCGAGAGGCATCACATCGCCTCACGTTTGAACACCTGCTGCAAGACCTTCCAGAGCTGCCCGCAGGGAGTGTTACCAAATCTGGCGAAACATACTATGTGCCCAGTTCCTCCAGCAACGCAACATATCAGGTACAAGCTGATGTGGGCGTTCACCTGTTGGGTAGGCAGCCAAGGTGCCTTCTGTAAGCACCAGGCTGCAGTGCAGAGGGCCTTCGGAGGGTGCTTCCCTAATAGCCCTAAGCTTACACCAGCAGACTGTAAGCAGCTTGGGCAGCTTGCATTAGGTGAGCGATGCCCCCCGCTGGATTTCTTTTTACCAATGAGGCCAGCACAACAAGGCGATGCCCCAATGAGCTAATAGAAGATGAAGCCCTCAACATGGCGGAAAGTGCCTCAGGCGCGCCATCGCAACAACAGCCATGGCAAAGAATTGCTCCCAACTCCTGTCCACAGCCAGGACCAAGCACCACTCCCGACTTCTGTCCTCAGCCAGGACCAAGCACTGCTCCCGACTTCTGTCCTCAGCCAGGACCAAGCACTGCTCCCGACTTCTGTCCTCAGCCAGGGCCAAGCACTGCTCCCGACTTCTGTGCACAACCGGAGGTATTCTGACTCTTTCCATATGAAGTCATTTCGAGGTGTGAATGACAGTGTGCAGTGCTTTATATCCAAGATTGAGTTGTGCCCCATGCGTAGAAGAGTAATAATAGTAGTCGAAAATGTACAACTGCAGCTGACATAATTGTGGCTGATTGTGTACAATGGCAGCTGCGAACACAAAAGTCTTCTTAACATATTGCTCCACGCATATTTGAAACCGCATGGGTACTTCAAGGCCACAAAGTGTGTTTATGTCATCCAAGCCTATTTGAGGGTGACTTATTTCTCACAACCTTTGCTACTTGCCAACCTTGCCAGCCATATGCAGACAGCATATGGCTGGCAGTAATGTTCGGTATTAAAAGGACACAACGAACAGACAACCAAAGCATGTGCAAGAACATTGCATAATGTGACAACGCCAAATCAATAAGAATACAGGTTCGTCTACGCAAAGACAGAACAAAGTTTGCCCATAATGCAAATAACCTATAGGCATGTGATGTAACTAAAGATTACAGACTTCACGATGGAACTGCTTACAATAGTTAACATTATGTGAAGCTGCATGTCTGACTCTGCTTGATGTTTGAGCTTTTGTGCTGTTTCCCTGTGTGAACAGAATGGTGCAATATGATGTAAAATAATTTTGCAGGACACTGAAGAAAGCTACACTGCATTGGAGAGGGCATTCAGGAGAATGCACAAGCTTGCAGAAGGGAACCCCGGCTATGGAGTGTTGCTGAGGAGCTTTACTGCTGCAATAGGAAAAGTTTCCAGCAGCAGTGGAGCATACAGCATGCTCCTGAGGCTAAATGCTGCTGCTCGAGCGCACAGACACCATGGTAAAAAAAATGCGGGTCCAGCCAACAGCTTCGGCAAGGCGCCGAAGCGGAGTAACCAGAAAGTCCGGTCGAATTCCTTCTGGTCGGCCAGCCAAAGCTGGCAATACAAGGAAACCAAAACGCGGGCACAAATTAAGTGACTCAGTCCAAGCGAATGTGCCGGCAGCTAAGAGCCACTAAAACTGGTTAGGAGGAACTCTTGTTATCTTTAATATGTCAGGGTATGTGCCTCGGCTTATACAGTTATTAATTATTTTAGTGAGTACTGGCACAAGAATATCCATATTGTCTTTCAATGCTTTTACGGTAATGCCATCGTGGCCAGTAGCTTTGTAGCAAGACATGCCTGATATTATTGAGGTTATGGCATGCTCGTCCACTTGATCCAAGGAAAAACATGCATGGATGATGGGGCAATCGACATTGCTTTCAGTAACTGGAATACGCTCCGCTAGCTTTGGGCCAATGCTAGTAAAATATGCATTAAAAGTGTCGGCGCACTTGGCATCAACATGTTCAAGAGTGATCGGTTTTTTTTATTTGGTTTATCAATTACTGCTTTTATAATTTCCCACATTTTTTTGGTATTGCCTTGTGCTTGTTTTATTAAGAATGCATTGTATTCTTTTTTCCGCCCCCGGATAACAGCTACTACATGGTTACAAGATATTCGATAATTTTGCAAATAATAGGCGTTATCTCTATGTTTTTTCCATTTTTGGTACCACCAGTCTTTTCCTTTTATTGCTGCAACTATGGCGTTATTCATCCACGGGCACAAAGGTTCCTCGTATTTGTTTTGTTTATATGTGGTACACTGAGATATGATGTGGGCTAATGCATTTGTAAAGTTTGCGCATTCGATATGAGCGTCACTGCTAAATTCATCTTGAAATTCCTTTTCCTTAATTTTTTGCCGCAGTATTTTGTAATTTATCCTGCGATTTGCCAAGATGGTCTTTTTTGCAATGGTATTATTTGCACTGTGTAATAACACAAAATATGGCAGTGGTCAGTGAGACTCGTATCGTATACGCCAGAATGTATGTTATCACTGTTACACAATACATGGTCTATAGTTGTAGATGCACTTGGTGACAATCTAGTAGGTTCTTAGATTGTATTCTTAAAGTTGTATGACTCCAGTAGGTGTGTGTATTCACAATTTGTGTCTTTGCTGATATCAATGTTAAAGTCGCCAACAATAGTGATGGTACCATAGCTCTTACTGCTTAGGGTGGAAAGGATAGATTCCAACGATTGATAAAAAACGGGCAGACTCGAGTTTGGTGGCCGGTATATCGCACCAACAACTGAACATCAATCTAAAAGAACAAAGAGAGATTCAACCGTACTGTTACTAATCTCAGTATCGGTGATAATCCTAAACGGTACCGTCTGCTTGATTAGTAGAGCCACGCCACCACCGCGCGATACAGCATTCCTGGGATTGCTTACAAGACTGTATCCCGGAATGGAGATGTGCTCACCTTCTTTTAACCAAGTTTCCGTTAAGCCAATTACATCAAAGGTAAGATTATGCTGTGCCAAAAAGGAACACAATGCATCTTTGTTTCTTCCAAAACTTCGAATGTTACAGTGAAGTATCGATATACCCTGGGTTTTGTGGAATTCCCGTTCAACATCACGGATTGAGAATGCCATGATTGGTGTGGCAAACAAGACTTAGCTCTAGAGGCTCTAAACTACCTTTTCCAGGTCGTCTTCAGAAATGATGTGCAATACACGAGAATTCTCGGTTTTCCGCATTAGAATTTTGGTCTGCGATTCCCATACATACTTCCAATTTTTCTCTCTTCTCGCTTGGCGAGCTTTTGCGAGAAGAATCTTATTCTCTTGGCAGAGGTGTTCATTAATGAATATGGGCTCATTCTTTTGGAAGCCAAGGGCCTATGTAGACAATCTCTCTTTCTTGGTATTCTTTATCATTTTGTCTCGGACTGCAATGGAGGTAAACCTTACCAAAATATTCTGTTGAGCCTTGTTTTTGGTCGGAACTCGATGCACTACATCGATATCTTCGGTACGAAGTTCCATCTTCAAACAAGTCACTATGTTTTGCATCATGTCTGGCAGCGATTCGTCTGCCGACAATGAAACATTTCTTATTTCAAAGTTGTTCCGACGACTGTATTGCTTAAGCTCGATTATTTCCTGTCGCATTTCTCTCACTTCCCCCTGCAACTGGCACACATCGCCAATAATGCTAGCCTGCTGGTGTTTCACTTCTGATAGTTCGCGGTGCACGTTGTGCACGTCAGTCCTTAGTTGCTCAAATGTCCTATTCATGACATCCATGGATGTCTTGATGTCCTGCATGTCCCTCTGGGACTGTTTGTTGTCTGCTACTAAGCTTTTTATGTCAACTCTGATGCTTGTTGTGATACTTTCCAGCTTTGAGGTTATGTCAACCAAGACTTTGGCTAGTTCTTTAGTGGTACCCGGCGGTTTGTCCGCAAGAACCTGTCCAAATGATTTCAGCGGATTTTCACCCATTACAATTTTCCTACAACAGAGCAACAATTCAACAATTCAGAGCAATCCAGCAGCTATACTTTGAACTCGAGATGAACGTTTGAACGCTTACGTACCTGCAAAGATGCAAGGTCCGGATTTAGTACATGGCAGGTGCTACTTGCTGCCTGGATCGCTCTGAAGTGATGCTGGCTCCATCCAGACAGGGCTCTTATAGCAAAGCCAAGGTGCGTCGTTTGCCAGAATAGCCGCTGCGCGCACCAGCTGCTGTGGTGACAGCGCGATCAGCCACTTCTTTTTTAGGAAGTGTAAAAACTGTAAATATCCCATCACTTGAAAACCAAGTTTATTTTTTGTGTTGTCGCCATATGTACAATACCTGATATTTTCATTCTGTTAGCAGAAACTTAATTTACGTGAGAATTTACGGTAATCTTCAGGACGAAAAATAAACTGGTTCCTCCTCACAAAAGTATCCTATTTAACTCCAAACAAATAGAAATAGTTGACCACTTTAAATGTCTTGGTGTAGTATTTTCTTCAACTATGTCATGGACAGCACATGTGGACCAAGTTGTCAAGCAATTAGCTAGAATAACTGGTGCAATTGGCTGCATTAGATACATTCTTCCTAAACCAATTAAACTGCTTCTCTACAACTCATTATATTATTCTCACATTAACTATTGCGAGCTGGTATGGGGCACTGCAACACCGTCCTGCCTACAGAAAATTTATATTTTGCAAAAAAAGTTTCTTCGCAATGTCTTTAATGCAAATTACGGAGCAACCACCAAACACTTTTTTCTTGAAACTGGTATAATCAAAATTTTTAATTTGTATCAGTATCGGCTCAGCGTTCATTCTAAAATAGAAACAAGAAATAATATAAGTAACATTCGGCACCTAGCCAACTTACAAGAAAATAAAAAGAGTTACCCTTTCAGACACCCCGAAAACTGGTTGGTGCCAACAGCACGCATCAATACCGGGAAAGAGCGCCTTCAACACACACTTCCTTCCCTACTCAACGCGTACGAATCTGCTAACATCAACTTGTTTACCTGTACCCAACGAGATATACGTGCCATATGCAATTCATATGCACACGAATGTGCCACTGAATAATCACTAGGTATAATTAATGCTTAATATAGGATGTTTTCTTTGTTCTATATTTATTGTCTCCATTATTCTTTGTCATTTGTGCTGTTATTTGATGTTATTTGACGATTATGTTAAAGTGTAATCCTGCTTGTGACGAAGCAACTTGGTTTCTGCACATGTAAGTGCAGATAAGATTTTGTTTAGTCTTCGTATGTTCTTGCTATGTTGTTGTTTTTGTTTCTTTTTTCTTTATCATGAAGCCACCATGTCAGCGATGTGATTGCCTGTCGCTGCTGCTTTGTATTTCGGGGCTGCGGCCAAGTCAAGCTGTTTACGACAGCTTTTTCTGCAGCTCCCCCTGTCTGTATTTTTTGAGGCAGAAATAAATTATTATTATTTTTGGTGAAGTACCTCGTCCTGTTTCTGAAAATTTCATTCTAGAAACGACCTTGAAAGCAGAGCAGCTTTTTGCAAAGGAGAATAAATTTAAAGATAGCGGAACATGCAACTTTTAGGAGGGTAGTGATTAGTCAAAGGCCCTTGCTCCATAAGTTGGGCCCCGTTCAACATGACACTGCTCGGTGACACTCACTTCAAGTTGTCTTTTTTTTTTTCAACCTTAGAGTTGTCAAGCACCCTTGTCTGCGCTTGTGAATTGCTCCCCTTAGTTGCTTGTTGGACGTGCTTCGTTGTATAACTCCAAAATCCAGCTCCAGCTCATTGAGCACGCTCTTGATGCCGCATGCTGACAGTGAAAACAAGTGTTGGTTCGTTTAAGATAACAAAACTGTTACAGCACCTCATATGCACAGTCAACGTCAAGTTGAGGAACTTCTTGATTAAATGTTGCAGCATTTTGTGGCCGTAGGCAGTAAAAGTGAAAAACAGTGAAAACAAGTGTTGGTTCGTTTAAAATGATGACAAAACTGCATTACTTGAATGATTACATGCTGGAAAAACAAGTGCTGTGAAACAAGTGACAGTGAAAACAAGTGACAGTGAACAAGTGACAGTAAAAAAGTGACAGTACAAAAGTGACAGTGAAAACAAGTGTTGGTTCGTTTAAAATGATGACAAAACTGTTACAGCATCTCATATGCACAGTCAACGTCAAGTTGAGGAACTCCTTGATTAAAAAAAACATTAAATGTTGCAGCATTTTGTGGCCGTAGGCAGTAAAAGTGAAAAACAGTGAAAACAAGTGTTGGCTCATTTAAAATGATGACAAAACTGCATTACTTGAATGATTACATGCTGGGAAAACAGGTGTTGTGAAACAAGTGACAGTTAACAAGTGACAGTGAAAACAAGTGTTGGTTCGTTTAAAATGATGACAATTGAGCACTCTCTTGATGCCGCATGCTGACAGTGAAAACAAGTGTTGGTTCGTTTAAGATGATAACAAAACTGTTACAGCATCTCGTATGCACAGTCAACGTCAAGTTGAGGAACTCCTTGATTAAAAAAAACTTTAAATGTTGCAGCATTTTGTGGCCGTAGGCAGTAAAAGCGAAAACAAGTGTTGGTTCGTTTAAAATGATGACAAAACTGCATTACTTGAATGATTACATGCTGGAAAAACAAGTGTTGTGAAACAAGTGACAGTGAAAACAAGTGACAGTGAACAAGTGACAGTAAACAAGTGACAGTGAAAACAAGTGTTGGTTTGTTTAAAATGATGACGATTGAGCACTCTCTTGATGCTGCATGCTGACAGTGAAAACAAGTGTTGGTTCGTTTAAAATTACATGCTGGAAAAACAAGTGTTGGTTCGTTTAAGATGATAACAAAATTGTTACAGCATCTCATATGCACAGTCAACGTCAAGTTGAGGAACTTCTTGATTAAATGTTGCAGCATTTTGTGGCCGTAGGCAGTAAAAGCGAAAAACAGTGAAAACAAGTGTTGGTTCGTTTAAAATGATGACAAAACTGCATTACTTCAATGATTACATACTGGAAAAACAAGTGTTTTGAAACAAGTGACAGTGAAAACAAGTGTTGGTTCGTTTAAAATGATGACAATTGAGCACTCTCTTGATGCCGCATGCTGACAGTGAAAACAAGTGTTGGTTCGTTTAAAATTACATGTTGGAAAAACAAGTGTTGGTTCGTTTAAGATGGTAACAAAACTGTTACAGCATCTCATATGTACAGTCAACGTCAAGTTGAGGAACTTCTTGATTAAAAAAAACTTTAAATGTTGCAGCATTTTGTGGCCGTAGGCAGTAAAAGCGAAAAACAGTGAAAACAAGTGTTGGTTCATTTAAAATGATGACAAAACTGCATTACTTGAATGATTACATGCTGGAAAAACAAGTGTTGTGAAACAAGTGACAGTGAAAACAAGTGACAGTGAACAAGTGACAGTAAAAAAGTGACAGTACAAAAGTGACAGTGAAAACAAGTGTTGGTTCGTTTAAAATGATGACAAAACTGCATTACTTGAATGATTACATGCTGGAAAAACAAGTGTTGGTTCGTTTAAGATGATAACAAAACTGTACTACAGCATCTCATATGCACAGTCAACGTCAAGTTGACGAACTTCTTGATTAAAAAAAACTTTAAATGTTGCAGCATTTTGCGGCCGTAGGCAGTAAAAGCGTACAATACTATTCCTTGCATGTACTACCCAGGTATAGCGAAGTAAATCTAATTTTTTAAAAATCTTTCTCATTGCATTCCATGTATACACACGTATGCTTATAATGAAATACTCATACAAAATATAATGTAGGTATTTTCATGTTGGGTGCGACTCCGTTGCGAGATTACACTGTGCAGACTTAGCCTGAATACCAGTCTGAAAATTTCACTCTAGAAACGACCTTGAAAGCAGAGCAGCTTTTTGCAAAGGAGAATAAATTTAAAAATAGTGGAACATGCAACTTTTAGGAGGGTAGTGATTAGTCAAAGGCCCTTGCTCCATAAGTTGGGCCCCATTCAACATGACACTGCTCGGTGACACTCACTTCAAGTTGTCTTTTTTTTTTTTTCAACTTTTGAGTTGTCAAGCACCCTTGTCTGCGCTTGTGAATTGCTCCCCTTAGTTGCTTGCTGGACGTGCTTCGTTGTACAACTCCAATATCCAGCTCCAGCTCATTGAGCACTCTCTTGATGCCGCATGCTGACAGTGAAAACAAGTGTTGGCTCGTTTAAAATGATGACACAACTGCATTACTTGAATGATTACATGGTGGAAAAAGACGTGTTGGTTCGTTTAAGATGATAACAAAACTGTATTACTTGAATGATTACATGGTGGAAAAAGACGTGTTGGTTCGTTTAAGATGATAACAAAACTGTATTACTTGAATGATTACATGCTAGAATTTCACTTATATAGTTTGTTATTCGGGTTGCTCGCTGGATGAGACCTATGCTGTCTGTGCTTCAGAGCTCTTCTGTTTCTCCCGCTCCACTCATCGTCTGACCCTTGCATCATTGAATGTGCTGCGATCAACTGAGCCTGTGAGATCCGCGGGTTGTCTTTCAAAGATGTTTGTTGGAGGCACATGACATAAACATAGGGAACGGTGTCGGTAGACAGCTGCCTTGTCATATTGTACACGGAGTGCCTGTGCTTATACTGGCACACCCTCGTTGAGCTCTAGCACAGATCATGCTCCAATGCTGCTGCAGTGTCTACTGTTCTCAGGAATGCAAGCTCCATCTTTGGGCACCTCATCCACATTAATGCATTCAGTGATTGATTTGCATTCTGCATCTGCATCCTCAAACATTGTGCATGGAGATCTAGCTTACTTTGCTGTTTGCATAGATGCACTAGCCTTGTTGCAATGCCTCTACTCAACTTGGACCTCTGTAATAAGAAGAAATGCCTGACCAACAATGGAATCGAACCTCTGCCTTTGAGCACAGCAGCCAAATGCTCTAACCACTAGGCTATGATCGGACGGAGACTCCTAATGTGCCGAAGCCCACTAGCCCTTTGAGTTGTGTGGCGAGTGTGTCATGCGGTAGTTTCTCGGGAGCTCGTGCTTTGAGGCACTGTCTTTGGGATTGGCTCAAATTCGCTTGTACTTTTCTCGTACCAGCTATCATTATATAGAAACTGTAGGACATTGTACCACCTTCAAGATCAACCTTGGTTGACCATGCTGTAACATTTATTTGCTGCAGTACTAATGCCGTCAATGTTTTAACATAGACTGCGTTTCACATGTCTCTTCATTTCCTTCACAGAGGCCCTTGCTTGAGGCGGTCAAAACATCTCCCAGCTTTGTTGAGCAGTCTTCTTTTTATTGTTTCGCTTGATGCACTAGGTTCAGCAGAGTCGCAAAAAGAAGAGGGTGCATCTGCCTATACTGAGCTTTTAAAGGTGGCTGTTTTTTGTGAAATGGAGCACTTTTTTTAATGTCAATGGCTTAACACTGTTCTGAGCAACATGCACCTTGGTCTCACCGAGAGCCTACCTGCACCAAAAGTTGTGTGCTGAAGAACATCAGAAGAGACTGCAGATTTCGTTGAGGCAGACTCATTGATTCCTTTGAGAATCCTTGCTGCTTGCTCATGATGAATAATTTGTTTCATGAAATCGAAGGACTACATTCGTTTGCAGAATTTGAACACGGCACAACATCAAGCAGTATGTGGCGAGACTTGTAACAATGGCTTTTAACCTTCTGATGTGCCACACAGGCGATACATATAAGCCAAAGGGTACACTGGCAGTAAAGCCTGCTATTCAAGCAGGCTTCACAGCTGATCTTGCTCATTTAGCTGGCTGTCAGCAAATCTTTTCCGTAGAAGCATAATTGTGTCTTTAACATCCTTTCATATTTCTTGGAACTCTAAAACAGCCAATGCAGCTGACTGAGTAACAAGTCACCTGAAGTAATTAAACTTGTCAGTGTTATTGTGAATGGCATGATCGAAGTTAATTCAGAGTATCTTTATGCAGCAAATAAAGATTGCCTCTGTAACCGAGGGTTTCTCGTTTTCTTTTTGAAGTATCCACCGAAGCTGCAATAAGCATGATGCGGATAACGCAGAAAGGCGGTAACAGAAAGCGTCACCATAAAAGTTTTGTTTAAGGTTCATTCGAATAGTTCGTAATGTTGCATGCATGTGTCCCATTATCCGCGTTTTGTCCTCTTTGCACACTCGAAAAGCGCGAACAGAAAAGTGCAACACTTTCCCAGCATTCTACTTGCACTTTCCCACGGTTAAGAGAGAGCGACTATCTAAATAAGCAGCTGCATACATTGACTCTCTCTAGTTATTATTGTTATGATAAACACTGCATCTTCATTTCCTGGACCTCACGCGCTCGCAGCGACCAACAATTCCAACTCGTGCTGAAGCGTACCTGGCGTCAACACAGCAAATGCTACGAACGCGGCATAAGTAACATACCAACAAGCCCACTCGTCACGCTTTCTAGTAGCACAGTCGAGCGCACCGACTGAGACAGCACAGACAATTCCAACTCGTGCTGAAGCGTACCTGGCGTCAACACAGCAAATGCTACGAACGCGACATAAGTAACATACCAACAAGCTACGAACGCGACATAAGTAACATACCAACAAGCCCACTCGTCACGCTTTCTAGTAGCACAGTCGAGCGCACCGATTGAGACAGCACAGCTAATGATGTAAAAGTTTACTCACATTTCGCTTTCTGCAGGCTGGGGCGCTCCACCGACGCTCGGTAGCTCGATCAGCAGTACTCATCCTAGGGCGTCGCCATTTGCCAGGGCGAAGTTGGCGGTGCCGTAAATGTCGTAGCTTCCAACAGGCGTTAATTTCAGCAATGGGCGTCGCGTACAGTATTTTTGTGATTTACAAAATCTTCTGACAATACATACGCCACAGTACACTTAGCTGTTTAGCTGACTTTTTTCAAAGCAGCGGAAGTCACGTGACCTGCTTTGGCCTATAGTGCCACGCCCCGTTGTAGCTGCTAGCGGATGAAAATACGCAAGCTGGCGTGACCCAGATGTCGTTTCTCGCACCGCCACCAGGGGCCGCTACTATACCTCAAACGCATCATCTTGAAAATGGGATATGTAGTTGGGAAAGAGAGCAACGAAAGCAAAATGGCCAGTCCAAATTTGAACGCTGAACAAATAGCAAATATAGTCACTAGAGTGGAGGAAGAAATTGGCAAGTCGCCAAGTAAGGGGTGGGAATATGGTGAGCTTCTAAGTGTAGTAACGACAGAAATACGGAAAGAGAAACAACATGTTCATTGGAAAGGAAAAAGGAAACCGAAAAGCTGGTGGAACAAGGAGATACGAGAAGCCATCGCCGAACGACAGAAAGCATCTCGAGAGCACAGGCAGGCAAAGAAGGCGCAGTTGCCACAGGATGAAGTAACCAGTAAATGGGAAATATACCGGGAGAAAAAGTCTATGGTTCAAATACTGGTGCAAGCAAAATTAAAAGGTGAAAGTGAACGTTGGTTGTCAGAAATACGTGAGAAAAAGAAGGCCGCACCTAGAATATTTTGGGATCACATCAAATTATTAGGCAGGAAGGCAACAACAATACAACAACATATCCTAGACGAAGATGAAAACAGACTGGAAGGAGAAGCAGCAATAAATTACATCCAAAAGTAACAGCCGAATCTTTCCAAGGCAAGGACAAGGTTGTATTTGAAGGAAAAAAGAGCATGAAAGAGACCCAAGGGGGAAAGGAGCTAGTGCTTACAAATTTAAACTGGAAGAAAGCGGAAGAGAAAATTCCTAAGCGCACAGCCACAGGGCTAGACGAGGTTCCCGTTAGGCTGATAAATGAACTGGGACCAAAAAGTAAGGAAGCTCTCGTGAAAGCAGTTGAAAAAAACTTTAAAAGATAGACGAATACCAGACAGTTGGCGACAAAGTAGAATGAATTTAATTTATAAAGGTAAGGGGGAGAAAGACAGAATTCACTCGTATAGACCGTTGACCATTACATCGGTAATATACAGGCTAGCAATGCAGGCAATCAAATTAAAGCTTCAAGCATGGGCAGAAAATAATGGCATTTTGGGAGAGCTTCAGAACGGCTTTAGAATAGGTAGGCGTTTGGATGATAACTTGTTTGTTCTTACTCAGTGTATTGAAATATCAAAAGCAGAAAGCAGACCGTTGTATGTGGCCTTTTTGGACATTACAGGAGCATACGACAACGTAGACCGCAGCATTTTGTGGGATATTCTGGAAGGGGAAGGCTTAGGTAACGATTGTATACAGCTTTTGAGAGAGATTTACCTAGAAAATACTGTTTGCGTTGAATGGGAAGGGATGAGGAGCGCGGAGAAAGTTCATATCAACAAGGGACTGAGGCAGGGGTGCCCTTTATCCCCGCTGCTGTTTATGATGTGCATGGTGAGGATGGAGAGGGCGTTAGAAGGAAGTAATATCGGGTTTAATCTCGCATACAAGCAGGCAGGTACAGTAATAGAGCAGCAACTCCCAGGTTTATTTTATGCGGACGACATTGTGTTGCTCGCAAACAAGCAAAGTGATTTGCAACGTCTGGCTAATATCTGTGGACAGGAAGGCAACAAGTTAGGTTTGAAATTTAGTGTTAGAAAATCAGGTGTTATTGTATTCAATGAAAACAGTGAACAGACAGTGGAGATACAGGGCCAAGAAATACCTCGGGTAACAGAATATAAATACCTTGGTATATGGATAAACGAAGGCAACGGATATATGGAAACACAGGAAAAAACCATAACAGTCAAGGGGAAGAGAAATGCAGCCATAATGAAGCACAGAGCGCTATGGGGATACAATAGGTACGAGGTCCTCCGAGGTATGTGGAAAGGGGTAATGGTTCCAGGACTTACTTTTGGAAATGCGGTTGTTTGCTTTAAATCAGGGGTACAATCAGGACTCGACGGGAACCAAAGGTCAGTGGGTCGCCTCGCATTGGGCGCTCACGGGAAGACTACAAATGAAGCTGTGCAAGGGGATATGGGCTGGACTAGTTTTGAAGTGAGGGAAGCCCGCAGTAAAATTGAGTATGAAGAACGACTGAGGAGTATGCAAGAAAGTAAATGGGCTGGGAGAGTGTTGAAGTATCTGTACAGGAAAAACATTAATTCACAGTGGAGGAAAAGAACTAGGAAGCTTACCAGCAAGTATGCGGCCTGTAGGGTGGGCCACACAGCAATAAAGAACGTCAAGCGGAAAGTCAGAGAGGCTGAATTAATCTCATGGGTGGCGGCAATGGAAAAGAAACCTGCCATGAGTAACTACTTAAGGGGAAAAAACGAAATTAGGAAAGAAACCATTTATGATAACTCAAAGGGAAGCTCATTACTTTTCGAAGCGAGATCGGGATGCCTTAGAACACGCACCTATAAAGCGAGATATAAGAAGGAAGAAGAAACATGTGCTTGCTGCGGTAAAACTAGGGAAACGACGGAGCATATTTTATTAGAATGTGAAGACGTCTACCCAGCGGTCGATTTAGGCACCACTGGCCTCCTTGAAGCCCTTGGGTTCAACGGGAGCAGTGGTAAAGCAAACAGGTCCGCAATAGACATCAGTAAGAGGCGATTGGAGGATTGGTGGAAGAAAAGTAGGGAAACGACAAAAGACGGAGACGTACAAAAGCACAGTTCGCAATAGGGTATCAGAAAATTTGGACGTGGTAGTTCATAGCGGTTTTTTTTTTCATTGGTGAACCTAGGTAGGATATTAGGCAGCATAGTAGTAAGAGCTTGGTGGCGCAAGCCACCGCCCCGTTCCAAAGGGGACGCTCATAACATCCATCCATCCATCCATCCTCCAGGGCAAGACGCCCATAAGCTGGTACTTCATTCTATCAGGCCCCGCACACTCTCAAGTTCAACAAATGGCCACAGAGGGCGAAAAATCAATCGAGGCGTGTTTCAGCGTAAGCGCGCAAGTGGAGCTACTGTAATTTGGTCGAATACTTTAATTTGTAACCTCCCTGTCTTTCCTCCTCTTTGTCTCTCTCTCTCTCTTGTGCTTTTTCTGCTAGGGGCGCTGTACATGCTAATTTTTTTTACTTTACACAAACCATTGACATAAACAATCGAGGTGTCTAAGGACGTTTTGTTACCTCAGGCAAATAGGCAGTTGATTTTTTTTTAATTTGATTGTTGAAGCTGCTTTTTAGTTATAGCGTCAAGGTTTTTGTACTTGATTAACCACCGACAGCCAACAGCCTATTGGTATCGATTTGTTGCCTATTGGTATCGATGTGTTTCCTGGCCGTTGGCGTTCGAATACTACGGCGGTAAAACATTTTCGAAAGCATGCTGGTTTCGTCTGCGAGTCATTACATGGACTTGCTGTAAAGAGGTCTACTCTTGGCAAAAAATAGTGCCTCATTTTGTTTAGGCGTTGATTATCATAATGAATGCGGCGGAGCTTGAGGGAGTACGCTTGAAGGTACGTTTTTATGCCGTTGATCTCCATAATTCCGTTGATGCCGTTGATCTCCATGCCGTTGATCTCCATTGTTCTAGAAAAACTGGCCACCCTGTATACGCAATGCCTCGAGCGTACCGGAATCTTGGAAGAACGCTAACATAATCCTAATCCATAAGAAAGGGGACGCCAAAGACTTGAAAAATTATAGACCGATCAGCTTACTGTCCGTTGCCTACAAAGTATTTACTAAGGTAATTGCAAATAGAATCAGAAACACCTTAAACTTCCGTCAACCAAAGGACCAGGCAGGATTCCGTAAAGGCTACTCAACAATAGATCATATTCACACTATCGATCAGGTGATAGAGAAATGTGCGGAATATAACCAACCATTATATGTAGCTTTCATTGATTATGAGAAAGCGTTTGATTCAGTCGAAACCTCAGCAGTCATGGAGGCATTGCGGAATCAGGGTGTAGACGAGCCGTACGTAAAAATACTGAAAGATATCTATAGCGGCTCCACAGCCACTGTAGTCCTCCATAAAGAAAGCAACAAAATCCCTATAAAGAAAGGCGTATGGCAGGGAGATACGATCTCTCCAATCCTATTCACAGCATGTTTACAGGAGGTATTCAGAGACCTGGATTGGGAAGAATTGCGGATAAGAGTAAATGGAGAATACCTTAGTAACTTGCGCTTCGCTGATGATATTGCCTTGCTTAGTAACTCAGGGGACCAACTGCAATGCTTGCTCACTGACCTGGATAGGCAGAGCAGAAGGGTGGGACTAAAAATTAATCTGCAGAAAACTAAAGTAATGTTTAACAGTCTCGGAAGGGAACAGCAGTTTACAATAGGTAGTGAGGCACTGGAAGTGGTAAGGGAATACATCTACTTAGGACAGGTAGTGACTGCTGATCCGGATCATGAGAGTGAAATAATCAGAAGAATAAGAATGGGCTGGGGTGCGTTTGGCAGGCATTCTGAGATCATGAACAGCAGGTTTCCATTATCCCTCAAGAGAAAAGTTTATAACAGCTGTGTCTTACCAGTACTCACGTACGGGGCAGAAACCTGGAGGCTTACGAAAAGGGTTCTACTTAAATTGAGGACGACGCAACGAGCTATGGAAAGAAGAATGATAGGTGTAACATTAAGGGATAAGAAAAGAGCAGATTGGGTGAGGAAACAAACGCGTGTTAATGACATCTTAGTTGAAATCAAGAAAAAGAAATGGGCATGGGCAGGACATGTAATGAGGAGGGAAGATAACCGATGGTCATTAAGTGTTACGGACTGGATTCCGAGGGAAGGGAAGCGTAGCAGGGGGCGACAAAAAGTTAGGTGGGCAGATGAGATTAGGAAGTTTGGAGGGTCAACATGGCCACAATTAGCACATGACCGGGGCAGTTGGAGAAGTATGGGAGAGGCCTTTGCCCTGCAGTGGGCGTAACCAGGCTCATGATGATGATGATGATCTCCATAACACCGTAAGTACGCAAACCGATGTCACAGAACACCCGATGCATCATTGTGTGTTCTCCGTCATCGCTTGTTTGCTGTACGCCTACTAATTCTTCATTTCTTCAAGTGTTGTATCCTCCTTTTGTCCTTTTTCTCTTGTGCTTCACTTACAGTATGTCGTTGCGTCAGCTGTAATGCGCAAAACCAATACGTTTGATAAGACGCAGTTGTTATCATAATTTTACTACACATGTATTAAGCTGGCACATATGGTTCAGATACAGATGCCTGTATGCGGACTTGCACGACGTTGATGCGGAGATTAGGATAATTATGACACCCGTAAGGAAGAGGCAGCTGACGGCCGTAAGCTGTTGCCTTCTTTCCGCCAAACTACCCGGCCTCGTAGTGCTGTAAAGATGCTGTAAAGATGCTGTATAAAAGTGACACGCGGTGACAGGGAAATTATTATACTTAGCAGCCGACCGTACGCTTTGTAGCTTAGGTCTTCTTTCTTGTGCGTTGGTGCTACCCTTATTAATGAGCCATTTCTTGACTGTGTTCTTGACTATGTAACCGCGTTTGTGTGGATGCGTAGACGTGTGCTTTTTGTTGTACTTGTAAAATGCAAATAAAATATTTTCAGGCTTACTCAATCTTTGGTGTCGTGTGCGTTTATTCCAGTCGAGGCCATCGTGCCACCTGGAAACCGCATTCTGTCAGTAGCCCAACACGAAATGCAACAGCTGGAGCGCGGCGGCACAACTCGGCGTAACGGCGGCGTAATAAACGAAAAACCGCTCGGGATGTCCTTAAAAGTCAGTTCAGAGTGTGCCTTAACTCGATATGACTCAGCGCTACATGTATTCTGCTGCGCCTCGATCGTGCTCCCGCCAGTTTGGTTGCTGTGTGGCAAACGTAGCGCCTACATAATGTAGGCGCTACGTTTGGCACACAGCAACTAAACTGGCGGGAGCACGATCGAGGCGCAGCATCCAGAAACCCAGTAAAGCCACAGAACACCTGGTAAAGCGTGTGCAAAACCCCGTTTCCGGATGGATATTATGAGCGTCCCCTTTGGAACGGGGCGGTGGGTTGCGCCACCAAGCTCTTGCTACTATACTGCGTAATATTCTACCTAGGTTAAACAATGAAAAAGACACACAAAAAAACACTATCAACTACCACGCCCAAATTTTCTGTTCCCCTATTGCGAACTGTGCTTTTGTACGTCACCGTCTTTTGTCGTTTCCCTACTTTTCTTCCACCAATCCTCCAGTCGCCTCTTACTAATGTCTACTGCGGACATGTTTGCTTTACCACTGCTCCCTCTGAATTAAGGAGGCCAGTGGTGCCTAAATCGACCGCTGGGTAGACGTCTTCACATTCTAATAAAGCATGCTCCGTAGTTTCCCTAGCTTTACCACATCAAGCACATGCTTCTTCTTCCTTCTTATATCTCGCTGTATAGGTGCGTGTTCTAAGGCATCCTGATCTCGCTTCGAAAAGTAATGAGCTTCCCTTTGAGTTATCATAAATGGTTTCTTTCCTGATTTCGTTTTTTTCCTCTTAAGTAGTTACTCATGGCAGGTTTCTTTTCCATTGCCGCCACCCATGAGAGTAATTCAGCTTCTCTGATTTTCCGCTTGACCTTTGTTGTTGTGTTGTCCACCCTACAGGCCGCATACTTGCTGGTAAGCTTCCTAGTTCTTTTCCTCCACTGTGAATCAATGTTTTTTCTGTACAGATACCTGAACACTCTCCCAGCCCATTAACTTTCTTCCATATTCCTCAGCCGTTCTTCATACTCAATTTTACTGCGAGCTTCCCTCACTTCAAAACTAGTCCAGCCCATGTCACCCTTTGCCCATATCACCCGTTTCCTGTTGTACAGCGCCACCTGTGGTCGCATACTTTAGTTCACGACGCCACCGCTACGCTTATTTCCGTAGCACTGTGGAAGGTACAGTTTCCCTTCTCTAAGTTTGTATAGGTGTTCTGTGATTCTATGACGCAAACTTCGACGCTCGTCGCAATGGGCCCTGACACCGACAGATTGGCTCGCGATGGTGGGCTCAACTTCAGCGATTTGAGCACCGACGAGCGCGACCTGCTGCTAACGGCTCGCACTGCCGGCATCGTTGCGTACTACGACGGCGGCTCACCGGAGCGGGAAAGCAACTAGGGCTTCCCACGACATCACATGGACGTGGCATTCTCGCTGCTTGTTCCAAATAAAAGTTTCGCGAGCCAGCAGAACCCTCACAGCACGACACGATAACGAAACTGCTGAAACTCCAAAGCGTGCGCGGCGCAGAGTTGAGCGCGCAGAGTCGAGCGAAAACGAAACCTTTCGAACACCCATATTACTAAAGGCTAACGTCAAATGTTATTTTTTCTTAGAATCGAATAGACGTAGACAAGTAGCATTTTTTTCGTCTTATAATCGAATGAAATGATATTTTTAATACGAGTAGTTGAGTATTAGTAACACAAATTATGAGGAGTGCTTTCGTCATCGGGCTAGTACCGGAATGTCGCTGGGGGTCTCAAATCGTGTCATGCATTTACCTCAATTTCTCGGTTACTAAAGCTCTGTTCGCGATTATATTGACGCCTTAGACGTTCTAGAACATTGCTCTACCACTTTAACTTGAGTTTCTGGTAACCTTTAGTGTCCCTTCAAGCCACTTCGTCCTCGCTCCGAACCAGTTTTTAGCGGTGGCGCTCCACTCGCTGTGGCTCGCTCTGGCCTTGCGCGCGCTGCAGAGCACGAGCAGAGCAGAGCACGAGCAGCATCAGGCGACCTGCTGCCACGGAGCGGCAGCGCAGGCCGGGCCCAAAATCTCTGTGAGTACATACATGCTTCCTCTCGTCCGCCGACACTTTTGTGACTAGGACTGAGCCCACGCACGATGCCTTTGCCCGTGCGGGGAGCGCGTACCTCGTGTTGAGCCTATCCCGACGCTAAGCCTAAGAACGGGTGCCTAGTGCTCGCGCGAGGTCGTACCACGCCGAGCCGCAGTTATCGGAGGCCCAAGCCGAAGGAGATTGCCCGAGCTCTCGCGAGTTGGCCCATTGGTTATCGCGAGAGCAAGTAGCATAGCCGCCGGGACTTTTCCTAGCGGCGTGCCCCAGCTTGAGCCTGTGCTCTCGCATCGACGTGCTACAGGCGCCCCTAATTGTATTTTTCGCCCTTGGTGCGGGACGCCTTTGGTTCCCCGCCGTCCCGGGACCGGGCGTTTGTGCAGTGTAGGGGACGCAAGGCGTTGGGGCCCCTAGCGCTTGGGTGCGTTTGCGTAAGCAAGCAGAAACACGTTATAGGTTAGCGGCCCCAAACGCAAGCCGCAGTGAGGTCGCATGCGCTCGCAGCGCCATCAACGTCTGACCTTTGCTGCGTTATCATTCTTTAAAACATGAAATCAAGCATATGAAGTAAAGCACATAAAACTATTCTTATTAAAAGCAGTTAATATAGAGGTATAGAGTGTCCGGTATTCGGGTAAACGCAGGCTGGGGCGTGAACGGGACTTCATTAAAACTTCTTTCTGGGCGAGTTGGTGCATACTTGAGATAAAAATTTTTACAGCGCAATCACATGCAACCACAAAGTATGAAGGACGGGACACAAGCGCTGATGTCTCAGCGCTTGTGTCCCAGCGCTTGTGTCCCGTCCTTCGTACTTTGTGGTTGCATGTGATTGCGCTGTAACAATTTTTGTCAACCATGAACGGGAGCGACCTGCATGGTGCAGCCACCTGGTGGCGCAAAACTCAGACAAAAACAGCTAATATTGCAGTAACCAAGTGTATTTTACTTTGCTGAGGGTATAAATTTTTGGCAGCAACACAATTACGCCAGTGCCGAAAATTTGCACCAGCAGCGAAGTAGAATATACTTGGTTACAGCAATATTAGCTGCTTTTGTCCGTTTGAGCTTTGCGCCGCCAGGTGGATGCACCATGCAGGCCGCTCCCGTTTATGGCTCCGCCCCAACGCCCCAACTACCCCAACTGCGTTTATCCGAATACCGCACACACTAATGGTATCTTCGACTGGTCGCCTGTATGCCCCGAAGCAGAGTCGGGTAGATCGGTCGTTTCCCGAGCTCAAAGGAAGGGGACAAGCGCGCAAACATAACGTGCGACTCACTCTCGGAGGAGGAAATTGCTGATGCGAAACCGCCTGACTACTGCCAACGTCCGATGTTTCGCCTATCAAAAGCTCCCGGCGCTGCCCAAAAAGCCGGCGGACGTGCCGGCGGGACGAACGTTCGTCGAGACGCCAGCATGCAGTGGCCTAGGTTGCCAAGGTTACGGTGGGCCGTCGCCAACAGCAGCGACGCGGCGCTGCGATGACGTTTCAATCTCGATGACTGCTCCGACGACAGGGCTCGGAGCGCCTCAGAGCGATCCAAGATAGAGGAGAGCAATCGAGAAGAACCAGCCGAACGCAGGGCGCGCACCCTCTTTCAACCAGTCGAAGACAACGCCGCTCGCGAGAGCACTCCAGAGTGCTCAGAAACGACCAGCCGAAGATAGCATAAATAACCCCTTCCGCGCCGATCGCTCCCGTACCGGTTTTTGCGGCAGCTGCCGCCGGATTGCCTCGCCGCCGCGCGGCGCTGACCAATCGGGGAGCGCGAAAGAGAACTTCCAAAGATAGCGGCCGAGTCTCACGTCATGTCGCAGTCATCAAAGCCCACCGCGACAAGTACTCCACGTCGCGATTTCGCAGGAGGGGTAGCAGTTGCGTGGCGTGACCAAGCTGTTAGCGCTCTTGCAGAACTGGGCGAACCCACCAACGCCGCTGCCGCCGTCTCTTCGGCGAATGCTTCTGCGCGTCATCCATCGCCTGAAAGGTGCTTGCCAACAGGCCGAGTAGGCTCTTCTTGCTCGGGGTTCATCATTGTCTTTCCAAGCAATGGGGGAGACGCGCAACATAAACACACGAACTCGACGCGAGCGGAGACAACTGCGCAATTTCGAGCCGCGCGAACATCCGGGATATATCGCGCTTGATTGGAGGTTAGCACTTTATGGGGCAGATGGCGCTGTATGTCTTTCCGGCGGCGCGGTCCGCAAGCAGTGTGATCTAAGCGATTTTCATCGGCAGGAGAATTCCATTCACTGTAGACGCCGGATTCCTCAGTGTGAACGTACCATTAAAAACGGCGTCTGTCGACACTTGGCGAAATATTTATTAGATTATCTACCCGCTGGCTACTCGTAAGTTGTCCTACACCGCGAGAATCACGTGGGTAACGTGACCACTTAGGGGCAGCGATGTTTTCGGTCGGCCAAACAACCCAAGGACGCAAGTAGACGTAGCGGTCTGCGCGTGCGCAGTACCGTCGCCCCTAGTTCTTGCGTGCGCAAGCCGCTTGCGTCCCCTAAGCTAAAACTCTCTATTAAACGGTTTCCGTCAACTTAGGGCAATACTGTGTTCTTGCGTGCGTCGCTCGGTAGCCCCTTGCGGCCTGCGCTTGCGCGCAGCGGCGCTAGAGGCTGACGGCTGACGCGGCCCTGTGGCTCGCTAAGCTCGAACCCGCGGTGGTCGGTACTCCTGTGAGACCCTTAAGACCCCATCATCATCATCATCAGCCTGGTTACGCCCACTGGAGGGCAAAGGCCTCTCCCATACTTCTCCAACCCATACTGGCGCCCAACTCCCCCATACTGGCGCCCAACGCGGATTCAGGGACTCATTAAGCCTTTGTCTGTGCTTAGCCGAGTTAGTACGCCTTAGCATATTATACTCGCGGCGTTATGTCGGCTAGACCTAGTGACCTTTGTTAGGTGACTTTTGCCCCTTGTTACCGCGAGCAGACGCCACGTTGCTCGATAACGTGGTGTTACGTTTCGCCTACGACGCGCGGTATAGCCGGCGCGGATGCAACGGACGCCGGGGCTTCGTTCAAAGCGGCGGACATTTTGGCCCGTTCAGCGCCGCCGATACGCCTCCCCGCCAAGCGCGTCCAGGCGTGTTTCAGTGCCACGTGTCTTCGTGTGTGCGTGTGTGTGTGTGTGCCACGCTTGTCAAAGCGCAGCAGCCGGGGAGAGGAGCTCCCCAAGTGTGAAGCGAGGAGGTCTGATCGGCGCCGGTTCGGCGATGCGTCACTACACTCGTCTCAACATGTCTCTCAGCCTGTCCGGGCCCAGAGTCACGTGGTCTCACCCCGCGACGTTCCTTCTTGCCCTCAACTCTGAGAGTATAAGAGCAGCTGCCCCCGGACGCCGAGAGAGAGGCTCCGCTTTCTTCTGTTGAGTAACGTGCTCTCCCGTCTCTCCACTTCGGTCGACCTGACCGGCCGCTCTTTTGCGATGTTAGAATAAACAAGTTGTTCTGTTACCAGTTGACTCATGCTTTGCCGGGACCTTCGGATGCTTCCAGTGCCCCAGGCCGCCAGGCCAACGCTACCTTTGGGGCTTGCGACCCATTTGCAACAACAGGCGTCAGCACTGAGGTTCCAACAACTCGTGCCAGCGGTGCGATTACAACAGTGGCCAGTGCTCCCCTTTTGCAGCGAACTTATGCGCCCTCACCGGTCGCAGCCCCCTGTGGGGACTACAGCACGAGGCGCTACGTACCAGCTCCCATTGGAGCAGTAGCGTTGTTTGGGAACGGTTCCCTTTGGAACAGGCGCACCGACGCTGTTGCAAAACGCCGCCGAAATGATTCAGTCACTCTCGGGGGCAGTTAAGGCGCTTTCGGCTGTCCCGAAATGCGCGCACCCCGCTGTACGGTTGGCAGTCCCGACTTACAGCGGATACGGTGACCTGCTCAATGCCAGGGATTACTGCGACTCCCTGGTACGCTACCAGATGGCTAATCGTTTGTAGGATCAGGAGGTGCTTGAACGCGTCATTCCCGTAGCACTTACTGACACGGCGGCTAGGTGGTACCGGCTTTGCGGATACCGTGCAACAACTTTCGAGGAGTTCCGCGTGGCATTCGTGCGCGAATTCCTACCCGCTGACTACCAGAGTAGGATGCGGCGAGAGCTTGAGCTACGTACACAAGCTCCTGACGAGTCGCTTCAGGAGTACGTACGCGCGATGCAAGACCTTTTCGTAGTCGCCGAGCCCAAAGCTTCGAACGAGGAACGCGTCGAGCGGGTGATCAGGCAGGCACATCCGACATTGTCGGCGTACCTGCGCGGCGGCCGCTTCCGAGATTTAGAAGAATTGGCCGCCGAGGCAAATCGCATTCAAGGCGACATTCTCGCCGCGCGACCCTATCGCCCACCGCCGCCCGCCAGCGAGGCCCTTGAGCCACGCGGTGCGTGGGGAGGGCATGTGCCCCTTCCCCAATGGCGACAACCCGGTCAAGCTGCCTTTGCGGCTACAAGCGGGTGTGCCTGGGAGCTGAGCGCGTGCGCTCTAGATCGCTACACGTACGGGAGGCGGGCAGCCTGTGCTGCACCACCGCCCGAAACGCATGCGCAGGGACGCACTTCGACCCAACGCATCGCAGAGGCGGACGCTCGTGATAACAGGCCCTTTGGTAAAGCAGCGAGTCGACCCCGGCAGGTAGCTGAGGCCGCTCCGCCTCGGGGAAGGTACCGCGGCGGAGTGCGCTGTTTTCGCTGCCAACAACGAGGGCACATTGCAAGGGACTGCACCGCGCCCAGGTCTCCTGCGAGGTCGGGAAACGGGAGCGTGGGTCGCTCGTGAAGGCACGAGTGACCGAAACCTTGCTTGTCCCTTCGGCGTATCGAGCAGGTTGTGTTGCTGGGGCGCACGCGCCCTTTATTCCGGTGACCATTGTCGGCCGCGAATTCTCTGCGCTGCTGGACACGGGCGCAAGCGCTTCGTTGTTCGGCGAACAGGTGTTATCCTACTTGCAGAAGCACTCAGTGCGCTTGCGGGATTGCCGAACGACATTCAATCTTGCGAAAGGCGTGGCCCATTCGGCGGGCGCCGCAAGGCTGACTGTCAGGTGGGGAGAGCGAATGAGACGCACGCGTTTCGTTCATCTCCCCGGGCTCAGTGTTCCTGTGATTCTCGGAAGGGACTTTCTCCTTAAAACAGGAATCGTTGTGGACATTGCGAATGGCGGCTATCGCGAAGGACCATTCACGTTGCGAAAGCCGTTCATCAGCCCGCCGGCGTCCGATCTTGCCTGTGCAGATGGGGCGTCGAAAACGTGCCGCGCGCCGAGTTCGGGGGCGAGCCCTCGAGCTGTGCGCTCGCCTGCTAAGACTCCCCTTTGGGAACGAGAGGCACGGCACGAACCGCCTCGCGCGCAGAATTCGGGGGCAGGCCCCTGCGCTATGCGCTTGTCGACTCAAAGTCCCCATAGGGATCGAGCGACACGGCACGAAGGGGCACCACATCCTCTGGCCGCCTGTGCGGTTCATTTGGATGATAGACAGAAGACTCGCTTGTCGGCACTGTTATGCCAGCACGAAGAGCTCTTCACCGGTCAACCTGGCTGTGCCGATTTGGCCTTTGCGTCGCGGTCGGCCGCGAAACGTGCACTACGTCATCAGGCGTCGGACTTGAGGATGCATCAAACTGAAGCGGGGAAATTTCGTACTTTACGTCGTTAACTTGACGTTGGACTTCATAAGGCCCTGTGTAGTGAGAGAGAAGCTTCTGAGAGAGACCAACCCGACGACATGGTGACCAAAGGAGCACCCAAACACCTGGCGCGAACTTAACATTGCGATGACACCGGTCATAACACTCTTTTTGTATATGCTGCGAGGCTCACAAACGAGATCGAGCGACTTGACATGCCATGTGAGCGCGATCGATGTCTTCACGAGCGTACTCAGTTGCAACACGTGGCACAAAATGGAGGATGGTGTCAAACGGCAATGTGGGGTCGCGACGATGCAAGAGATAAAAGGGTGAATATGCTTTGGTGTCATGTCGGGACGAGTTATACGCGAACGTCACGTAGGTCAGCGTGGCGTCCCAGTCGCGGTGATCGTTGGACCTACATAGACAGCATCTCTGTGATTTTTCGGTTGAGGCATTCCGTAAGACCGTTTGGTTGTGGGTGGTAGGCGATGGACAGCTTGTGCTCAGTGGCACAAAAGCGGAGGAGGTCGCCCACAACTCGAGACAAGAATGAGCGGCCACGGTCTGTATGTAACTGTCGAGGTGCACCGTGGTGGAGAATGGCGTCGTGGAGGAGAAAATCGGCGACGTCTGTTGCGCGGCTAGTCGGCAACGCCTTTGTTATTGTGTAGCGTGTCGTGTAATCAACAGCGACGGGGATCGACTTGTTCCCTCTAGGCGTCGTCGGAAAAGTGCCAAGCAGGTTAAGCCTACGCGAAAAAACGGTTCAGAGGGAACTTCAATTGGATGGAGTCATCCGACAGGTGGCAGGGGAGGATTCTTCTTGCGCTGACACAATTCGCAAGTTGCGACATAACGGCTCACGAAGCGGTAGAGAACCGGCCAGAAGAACCGGCGTCGTATGCGGTCGTATGTACGCAAAACTCCAAGGTGCCCCGCCGTCGGTGCATGGTGAAGTTGTTCGAGAGCGACGGATTGCAGATGACGAGGAAGGACAAGGAGCAACTCAGGTCTGTCAGCGTTGATATTGCGGCAGTAGAGGATGCCGTAGTGCAGCACGAACATGCGGCATGTGCCGTCGCTGCTGATGGCACTCCAGTGATGATGGACTGTAAGGGCTCGCCGCGTTGTTGTTCGGCTCTCATGTCAGTCAAATCAGTGAAAGCCATCACGTAGGTCACTGGATCATGCGCAGCTGGATCAGGTGGATCCATCGGGTGACGAGAGAGGCAGTAAGCGTCCTTGTGGAGACGTCCAGTCATGTAATTGACAATAAATGAAAATTCTTGGAGCCGCAAAGCCCAGCGACCAAGCTGCTCTGTCGGATTCCGGAGGGAAGACACCCAACAGAGTTCGTGGTGGTCTGTAACGACCGAAAGCGTGGGGTCGCACAAATATGACCGGAATTTTGGCAACCGCCCAAACTAAAGACAAGTACTGCCGCTCGGTGATGGGGTCATTTCTCTCGGCAGGTGACAGTAGGCGGCTGGCATAAGTTATCACGCACTCGGTACAATCAATGTCATGGCCCCTTGCGTCAGTGTGGACTTTGGTCGGTGCATATGGATCAAAGTGGGCAAGTATGGTATGGGTGGCCAGAAACGCGATGAGAGCGGCGAACGCGTGAGCCTGCTCGGGGCCCCATGAGAATGGCATGTTCTTTTTTAGATCTGTCAAAGGCCGAGCAATGTGTGCAAAGTTTTTGACGAAACGGCGAAAGCACGAACACAGGCCGACGAAGCAGCGCACGTCAGAAGCAGAATGTGGCACAGTGAAACTGCGCACTGCGCGAACTTTTTCCGGATCTGGTTGGAGACCGGAGGCGTCAATTAGGTGTCCCAACACTGTAATCTGACGGCGCCCGAATCGACACTCACAAAATATGTGATCTAAAATTTAGCATAACGTTCTTTTCCCTCTATTCTTCGTGCCGATCGACAATGTGTTATGAAAACAATGTGACATTGCAACTCGAGCTTAGCTTAGTACATGTTTGCTGAGCACTTCTTAGGTTTCTTTTTTTAATCTAGCTGAAATTGTCGAATACAGACAACATACGCATAGTATGTAACACGTAAAACAGCACTGTATGCAAGACAAGTACTAGTGTAGGCGAGCACAATATCGGTGTCCTTGCTTTAGCGGCACTACGAACGCGATGAGAAAACTTCGCTCGAATTCAGCTTTCAATTCCGTTAAATAGATTACTATCTGCGTTCCTGTATGTTATAAACTCAGTAAATGACAGCATTAGCTCCACCTGACCTGTACTAAAATTGTGATCATGCACTGCTTCATTCACGATTGACAATAAACAATTAGGCTTACTTGTCTGGCGTGTCTTTCTTTTTGCCAGTTGAGGCCTCTCGGTCACCTGGCAATATAATAAAGGTATCGATAGTCATTTTAGAGTATCGTACACACAAACCCCGCTCCAAAAGCGGTAGCAAAACACCCAAAACTAGCGAGCGAGCAGGACAACGCACCCAACCAGCCGCTACCGTAGCGGCCATATTGCTCACTACGTAATGATGATGATTATCCACCGCTACTCTTATTTCCGTTGCACTGTGGAAGGTACAGTTTCCCTTCCCTAAGTTTTTATAGGTGTTCTGTTCGGAAATCGCGTTGCCGCAAGCGCATTTGAAAGCTATCAGCGAGAATTGCTCGGCGACGTGTGTGGTAGAACGATTTTTTTTGCCCCAATCACGCCATGTGAAACAGCCTTAAGCAGTTTCCATAAGATGGCGTGCTTGTGTTGGGGCTATCAGCAAGGGTCATCAGCAAACGAGCAGGGCGAAAGATGAAAGAGCAAACGAGGAGTGGGAGGATCAAAGGACACGAGCCCTGAACGGCGGAGACCAATGAGTGGCTCCTTCAGTAACGTGCGCACGGGAAACTGCTGTCATGCCGACCCGCCCGACTGCTCGTTTCATACTATCGTCTGCTCACATCTGCTCTGGCTCGTGCTTGTTTGGTTTGGTTGGTTTGGTCTTGCACTCGTTTGTTTCGATTGTCATGGTTAAAAGAACTGGTGAACAGGTTCACAAAACGGTTCATACTACGAAAAACTGCAAAAGCAACACCCGTATACTAGCACAATGTACAGAAGTGTTCACAACTGCATGCGACGAACGCAAACGATGTGGAAGCGACGCCCCTCAACGCATGACCGAAACACATGCAAGTTGCTGGCGTGCCCTCATCACAACGAGGCCCTGCCAATCATAAAACTCTGATAACAATCTTATACCTCGCTGAACACTTCGCTTTTGTTTGAGTTTTGCAACTACTGAGTTAATCTTCGTATCCTGTGAAGCAGACTTGAAGTGAGCGCCTTCAGTTTAAACATCGCATTTGTGAACATATGATTCACCTGTCCTTTGTTTTTTTGTGCAGGAGCGGCTCAACCAGGCAACCACGAGGATGATCACCATGAGTGTGAGGTACGGTGGCGTTCTCACAGGGTGACTGCCGAAAGCAGTCATCTATTGTTAGAACGAATACTTGCTTGGTGAAAACGTGCGATGTGTGCTTTGTCGTCGTTGTCCTTCGTGACTTCTTGCGCGTGCAGAAAGTGAATGACCAATGATTTTGTTGAAACATCAGAGTCAAACTTTGGCATTTAAACAAATGTGAAGCAAGTAGAATAGTAATCGCATGTGCTCTGTGCCGCAACGCTCAAACCGCACCGTAAACGGCATTGCAAGCCGCCATAGTTTTCCTTTGGACAATCGATAAAAGAAAGCAATGGGTGATGAAATGGCGCATCAGAAAGCCCCTTTTGGCTCATAAAGCCCCGAATTAACCTTATTCGATCACCCGTTAGACAGTCTAGCACTCACATACTTGTAACACCGGTATTGCGAAAGTAGAATGTTCGCATTCTTCGTTTGTACAATTCAGGCTCTTTACGGTCACTGTTAAAAACCAGTCGTGATTGAATAATTCTGTACCGATCGATCTCAATCGCGATGGGAAGCGTCCCATTTGATCGCTGTGGTACGGGCACTTCAATCGCGATCAAGCCCAGTTGAGATAAAATTCGTCGATCCCGACTGGCTAGTTTGCGAAAGCTATAGAACGACACCATATGGGATATAAAGTAGATCCAAGTTGTGGGGCTTCGGGCTAACGTGCCCGGACCCGGCTAGCTCAGGTCTAAGGAGACACGTAGCTCGTCCCCACTCCTCAGCGCACGCAAAGGGGCGCCGCGGCGGGTTCGCTGACTCACCGGCAAGGCGTAGAGACGACTCCAGCCGTGGCACCAACGAATGGGGGTTTATTCCCTGCTACGTACAAAATGCGTGTACAATACAGGAATACGGCACTGGGGTGGCAGTCGCAGACTACGGGTGAAAGCTCCCGGGAAGTCTGCTCCGCCACGCTGGCTCTTCCGAGCAGGTTCGCCACACAAAAGGGGGCCGCCCTGCTCAGTGGGGCGCGGGACCAAGAGGGTCCGACAGCCAAGAGCACCGAAAGTCAATCTACGCGAATACGCGTCCGGGCGAAAGCGCCCGCGCACCTCTGATGCTGAAGGAGAGAGAAACCGAAGAGAGGGCGAGAGAGGCCCGCTCCTCAGGCACTGTTCTTACGCGCGGCGTAACGTGAGCCGCGCGCGCAAGCAGCAGGCTCCGCGTCGCGCCGGTGCCAGCGGCCGCGGGGAATGTACGCTATCCAAAATAAGGCTTGGAACTGCGTGTCCCCAGCGATCGCGCGGGCGAATGGCCCAAGTCGCGCGTGAACAGGAGGTAGGGGTCCCAAAAGGGGTCCCCACAAAGTCGGGCTCGATGGCGATTGAAAATGAACAAGTGCGTGGCTGAATTTGTCATTGATATTTCTTGATATATTGATTATGAGGCAGCGCATTGGTGACCCTGTGGTGGCTGATAAGTGTGACATTATGCACTGAACCGTGAACTGCTTTCTGAATGGGAAGTGCAATGCCATGCAAAATGATTTTACTGTCAGTAAGCGATGGCAACCAGCGGCCAAAACAACACAGCCACCACGCAGGTGATCATCTAATCGACAACCATATTGGATAAGTGGTGGCACTCTCTATAGCCGATGAAAGTTACGAATACATAAAATAGACAAACGAATGCAAATGTGTGACTAAAAATCGGCAGCTTGCGTCAGCTAAAAAATTGTCCCTTTTAAACGCAGAACCGATTAGCTCCATTATCATCAATGGTTCTGGCCCGTGGTAACGTTACCAGCTGTATGGAACTTCGGAAATCTACAAAGTTTAGTCAAAGGCAGAGCGACCCATCAGATTCCTGCAAGTTGCTTGACAATGATAAAATCAGAAAACTTTAATATAAAGTTTTATTTTTTGAACGAGCTTTTGAAGCCGCGTTTGCGTCTCACCGTGCAGTCAGGAACACACGGTGATCTTGGCCAAATGGCAATTAGTACCAGTGGCAAATAGTACTCACCTAATGAGTGCATGCAATCCGCAAGAGCTTGAAGACAACGAAAATGTTACATTTTTCTATCATGACACAAGCTTCTCTATTTTCTTGTTTCAGTGATCTCGTGGTGATCATCTTCTGCGCCATTCTCGCGGTTGGTAAGACATATTTCGTCATATGCGTTCTCTTGTGTAGTTGAAAGAAAACAATGACGAGTAAATCAGTAACTCTAATGTTAGCAATATTCTGTACAGAGTTGTGAACCAGCAAGGCTTTGGTGTTTAAATTGTACTGGATTTTGCGGGAGGGTATTAGATGTTATACATACATATATATATATATATATATATATATATATATATATATATATATATATATATATATATATATATATATATATATATATATATATTCATAACATGCGAAAAACAAGCAGATATCGAAAACCCGCCGTGGTTGCATTGTGGCTATGGTGTTCGACTCAATGTCACGGGATCAAATGTCAAATACGTAAAATGTCAGATGTCACGGCGACCAAATTTCATTGGGGGCGAAATGCGAACACTCGTGCACTTCGAATTACGTGGACATTTACAAGAACCGCAGGTAGTCCGAATTATTCCAGAATCCCCAGCTACAGCCTGGCTCATGATAAGATTGTGGTCTTCGCACGTAAACACTCATAATTTTTTCCTTTACCAGATATCGAGATTCAAGTATGTGCAGATGTTTGCTTACCTGTCAATTGATCTGGAGCGTATATTTAAAGCTTACAGAACTTAATGCGATCCGTTCAGTTGTGTCAATTTTATCCGGTGCAATGTGTAATCCCATCATTCCCATGTAATGTTTATGTTCATATTTTACACATGTCAGATTATTTGATGGGATTTCAATCTTTGTGCACTTGACCACTCACAAGCTATGCCAAAATCAAAACACCAAATCACACAAAGAAAGAATGTTGTGGTTGATGCAGCCGTGTCACTCATGAGGAAGGAGGCGATGTTAGCTGAATTCGGTGGTTTTACGTGCCTGAAGAGCAATACGATTATGAGCATGCCGTAGGGAGGTGATCAGGGTTAATATCGGCCACCTGGGGCTCTTTAACATACACCCGATGCATAATACACGGGCACTGTTTCATTTCGCCTCCAACTGCGGCCACGGTTTGATATCCGCCATCGGGCTTAGCAATGCGACGCTACTACAACATGTCGGGCGAATGTGACGTGCAGACGTGAGCAGCCTTGTCTGGAACGTTCCGTCGGGCCTCCGTGGAGCAAGGCAGCGCCGTTTAACGGCAAATTCAGCAAATCGCACCCGTGAGCCCTGGGGCAACGATGATTGGATGAAACGGCACAGAGTGGGCGCCCTGGTGCTCACCGGTGCGATTTGCTGAATTCGCCATAACATCAGCCGCTGGGTTCGAGATGGTGTTCACTGCTTATGCGCAGCAAAAAAGCCGGGTGCCTACTCATCGCTTCCTTGTTCTAGTTCCCGCCTCGTTAGTTTGCTTCGCAGAGGCTACGCTGCATGCTTATGTGGTTTTAATATGACGTTGCCACGGAAGCTAATGCAGTGCCGTGCTTCCATGTTTTACGCGTGTAACGGGGTGGCCAGGCAAGGAAGCACCTGTGATGGCGGGTGACCGCACATTTTTGCAGATTTGGCAAGGTTGCCTTACTGTGTACATACAAAATGCACCATCCATCGTTGCTAACATGCAGCGCAAAGACAGGCGAACAGGCAACACAGCCGATAAGCGTGGTGCGATAACGTGCGGCCACCCGCAATCAGTCGCGCTTGCTTACTTGCCCTCTCCTGGCTACACGAGTAAAACAAAACTTTTGAGGTTGCTTCCTTATGAAATTGAACGTACTTTAAAAGAAATTATACAACTTTTATTTCTACCTTCAATTTGCATGTAAGCTCTCTTACCTCTGCAGAAGTTATCCTTTTTCTTTGTCGTCTTTCTGATTTTTGTTTTAGGTGAGTTATGCTCCTGTGATCCATGGTGTTTTCCGCGCAGTTCTTTCAAATTTTTTTTCGCACTGCATTATACCCTCTTTCAGTTTTACCGAAACACTGGCAATGCCTCCGCAGGATTGAGCTGAGAAATTATCAGAGGTGTAATCTAAGTTATCATTAACACTATCATCATTATCTCGTCTATATTCTATGAAAGCTATTCAAGATGCTTTGGCCTTGCAGCTAGTGCTCATACTCAGGATGAAAAAAATGTTATTTTCGCCGTGTGATTTGAGATCCCTCATTTGATATCGTAGTGTTGAAATGCAATTAAGTTTTACTCTTTCTGTTTCTGCTATACCGCTGTATTATGCTTTTTTGTTACTTCTCAGTGCATTGTATATTTGAATTTTTACTTTGTATTACATTAAGCTTAATTGAAATTCTGCATTGTGTATGGTTCCTTGATTCATGATGTATGTCAAATTGTACTTTTTTCCCTTCACTGCTGCCATTTTGTAAATGGGCCCCGGACCCCGTCAAGCTGCTTCAAGGCAGCTTTTTGTCCCCGGCCTTTTTCTCTTGGAGAAATAAATGAATTTTGAATCTATACTAAAACAAGATCAAGCACTGAGCAGGCGTCTTCTTGGACACGCGTAGGTTCTTTAACAATCTGTGATAATGAAAAACTGAACAATGTATCAAACAGGTGCTCACAATTTTTTGCATTGCCGATAGTCAACTTAACCCAGTCTATCCCACCTAGATTGAAATCATCAGTTAATAACAGCTTTCTACAATTAATCATTCTGCTGTGTAGGTAGTCATGCACTTTAAAAAATTAAATTATGAGGTTTTACGTGCCAAAACCACTTTGATTCTGAGGCACGCCGTAGTGGAGGACTCCGGAAATGTTGACTACCTGAGGGTCTCTAACGTGCACCTAAATCAAAGTACACGGGTGTTTTCCCATTTCGCCCCCATCGAAATGCGGCCGCCGTGGCCCGGATTCGATCTCGCGACCTCGTGCTCAGCAGCCCAACATCATAGCCACTGAGCAACCACGGCGGGTTCATGCACTTTCAAAAGGCATTCCTCAGGCTCTCCATGGCACCTGCAAATACCTACTAACAATGGCATATAATCCAATTAAGTAGTGCACCAAGCACTTTCATGATTCCATATTCCAGGCTCTTCTTGAAATGTTAAACTGCTTCTTATATATATGATAGCTACGCCCGCCACTTTCACGGTCGTCACTATCAGTGTTCGTCAGTGAATATCAGGCAAGTTTTAAGGAACAAAGGTAACATTAAGAAGATATAGGTTAAATGCTGGACTGATAAATATGTATACATTAGTTCATAAGCTGAAGCAGGCTAGTTGGCTATTCGTCGCCGCCTTGTTTCGAAGTGGATGGCAATAAATCATAATTGTGGGGTAGTGGGAGCTTAAAGTAGGACAGTTGGAGAAGGCTAGGACGATACCGAGGGGGGAGGAAACATTCGCCCATGGAAGGATGGGGAGTTGGCAGGGGCTGTTGAAAAGGGGAGGCCACAGGGAAGGGTGTCCCCTCTCCGCCATAGTTGCTCGCTTTTAACTGTGTGACCGCCTTCAACTCAGTTATGCACTCAGTATGCACACTCGCCAAAGAGTTGCACGAATGCGTATGCTCAATGGCCTCTGGGACTCTAACGACGCAGTTTTGCCATATGCATATGTGGGATGCGTATATATATATATATATATATATATATATAATCATTTCTGAAGTCGTGGGTGGTGGGTGATACGTAATACCCATATTTGTTAAACCTTTCCCTCAGTTTTTTTAAGCATTTTTGCAATGACGGAGCACATACGACAGACTGCTTTATACTATGTACTCTACACTATGGATAAGAATTCGTCCTGGTCCGGGACTCGAACACGGGACCACCCCCTTTGTGGGGCAGCCGCTCTACAATCTGAGCTAAACAGCCGGTGTTAGATATGGGGCCGTTTCCTGAGGCTACTTCGAGTTCCCCAGACCACATCGAATCGCGCCACTGCTAAGTAAGGGATGCAGAAACACGGATGCCACATTCCTGAGGCAAGACACGTGCAAACAAGTTGGCGGCCCCCACTTCGTGTGCCTCCGGGGGAACTATTCACTGCTTGACTCATCCAGAAAGCGAGGGGATAGCCCGGCACTGTTGGAAGTAAAGTGGGTCCCAACCTGACGGCTGTAATGCGCCGTGACAACCGGACGGCTGTGGTGTACCGGGAAGGCCTGGCAGCGTCGCACCGGCCGCCTTTGAAGAGGGCATTTGTAAGCCAGCGAGGCCATGCCGCCGGGAGTAGAGTGACCTCGGACAATTGGGGCCCAAGCGTCGTCCCCGTTTTCTCATTGTGCCGACGCGTTGCGAGCGAGCGAGGCAAGACCGCAGAGAGCGTGAAATTCCGCCCGCCTTGGTCCACCGTCGCCCCACCTGGCTATTGTGACGGCGCGCGAGTCAGCAAGGCAAGACCGCAGGGGGACCAAGCGGCGACTCTCTTCGCCGGATATGACACCACCGCATGGGCGCCTACTATTGGCCGAAGATGGCGTCATCTGAGCGGGCTCTCCCATTGGC